>NC_080782.1:25085521-25396141 GCF_028018385.1 Neofelis nebulosa
TATGAGGTTCAGGAGGATTTTTAAAGCAGAATTTTTCAAACTGTGGATTGTGACCTCTTAATAGTTTGTAAAAATCAATCTGGTGGTTTCTTGAATCATAATGTATTTATTTTTACAGTGGAACAGAATGGAAAAAACAGGAACAGAATGAAATGAAATAAATAAAGTGGAAGGGAAAATAATGAGAAATAAGGGTGAGTATTATTTTCTAAAACTTCTGTGTCAATGTCTCAACTCCATGATTGTTTTTTCTTGGTTCTAGGCCTGGGCTATTGTATGTCTTCTCAATGATCTCTCACCCCTTACCCAGTTTTTCTTCCCATGGGTTCCATATTGATCTTCCCAAAATACAAACTTGATTATGTCACACTCTTGTGTAAAATCTTCAAACTGATTGGGAAGATTGTTTCCAAAGGGCCCAATTTCCAGCAGCAAGGGTAATACAGTAAGAGGAACTCATCTGGCCCAAGCTATCTGATACCCCAGTTACAAAATAGAAGAAGACACAACAAATGCTTCATTCATTACAGCACAGAGTGATAGAAACATACAAAGCATAGGCTCAGTATACTCTGTCACCCAGAGTAAGTTCTCTCATGACCTAAGTTGCCCTTAAATAAACTTGCTTAATACAGTCAGGAACCATGGGAGTGAAAATAGTGGGAACATCAGATTTTCTAACAGGATATTTCAAGTGTCAGCAGTTTAATGTTTTCTCTGTTTTATTATAGTCCTTATGAAATCTGACAGGAATAAAGAAAAACTAGCAGAGGAACGGTGAAATCCATTGTGTGCCAATGATCTAACTCTTTCTGAACAGTAAACTATAGGTGTTTAAATAAAACTTCATCTATTTTTACTTTTAATTTTGTTCCTTTGTGAAAGAAAAAGAAAAAATGACCTATTCATTCAAAAACGATTTGATGAATGTCAACTCTATTCTTGTTGCAGTATTAGGTACTAAAAGTTATATGAAATGAATGTCACAACCCCTGCCTGCAGAAATCTCACTTTCAGTCATCAGGATGATGCCAGTGATTCCTGACTTCAGCCCCCCTCACAAGAAGACCAACTAGCAACAATTCATAGACAAGACACCATTGTGAAAATTCTAGAAACCTGGGGGTGAGGCTGAAGCACCTACCTTGAACCACAGGAATCAAGAAGATCACATTAGAATGGTAAGAGCAACAGCTATACTCTGATCACACCACCCATCCGCAAGGAAATCTTGGTGCTGCTCTGAGAGAGCCTACAATTTTGGGCCTACAATTTCTCCAGCAGGAAAGAGATTCCAAGGTGGACATCTAGTTCCCCGAGTGCCGAAGCACACTTCCTGAGAGACTCACCCACGTCTTACTTTTCAGGGATCACTGGGGGAAATCTGTGGGGCTTGACCCTGGGGATCAGATAGAGATGGAGAAGGGAGAAGGGGTCACAGCAACCAACACTCAGATCTTGGTAGATCTCATTGTTTCTTGTAGCAATGCCTGAGCAGAGATTCTAGCTAGAGGCTCTGCCCATCAACAGAGTCAAGTCAGTGATCCTTTCTGACCAGAGAGTTCAGTTGGCAGTTTTGCCTGACTTGGGTCCCCAGCCAATGAGCCATATCAGCAGCAGAGCTTGTTCTACAGTCTCTCCCAGGGATAGAAGTAAATTTGAAGGTCCACCCAACCTGAGCATAGCATGCAGCACCTCCTGACCAAGAAGCCTAGACAGAAAATACACCAAACTGTACAGCACAACCAGCAACCGTGCTTGGGCAGACAGCCTAAAGAGCGACCAGGGAAGCTTTACAGCCAAGATGATACCACCCAGCCACAGAGCCCAGCATACACCACTCTCCCTGCAGTTGGGCCCAGTGAATATCCTTCTCTATTGCTGTACCCAACTAAGAACCATCCCAGACAGGGAACAAAGCTAGTTACCACACCCGATCACACAGCATAGCCTCCAACTCTACCCAACAAGGGAGCCTGACAGTGACCCCACTTGACCTCAGAGCACAGTCAGCGGCTCCACTCTTCACAGGATGCAGCTGGGGGCCCCTCCCAAACAGAGACCAACCAGCAACCCTGCCAAACAGAGGAGCACAGCCAGCAACCTGGTCATGAAGCATAGCCAGGGGTCCTGCCCAACTTGAGGGCACAGCCTGTGGGCCTGCATGAACTCAAAGCACAGTAACCCCTGGTTACTTCAGTAACCAGGAGTGGTTGCAGAGACCAGTGCAGAGTCCTGCCATTAGAAGATTAATGGATAGACCATTCAGACAGAACCAATAAGGCATGAGTGGATTTGAAACAACATTACAGACCAAATGGACCTAAAAGACATATAGAACATTTCACCCAAGAGCAGCAGAATACCCATTCTTCACTAGTGTACATGGAATGTTCACCAGAATAGATCATGTTAGGACACAAAACATGTCTCAACAAATTTTGACCATAATGGTATGAAACTAGAAATCAATAAAAGGAGAAAAGTTGGAAAGTTGAAATTAGGCCGCATACTCCTGAACAAGAAATGGGTCAAAAAAGAGATCAAAGGAAAAATCAAAAACATCTTGAGAGAATTACAAATGGAAACACAACTTATCAAAATTTATGGGATACAGCAAAAACAGTTCTAAGAGGAATGTTTATAGCAATAACTACAACTCAATTGCAAAGAATAAAATAAAATAAAAATTTTAAATGGGCAAAGGAGGTGAATAGACATTTTTTCCAAGGAAGATATTCAAAGGGCCAACAAGTGCATTAAAGGTGTCAATACTGCTAATCATCAGGGAAATACAAATCAAAATCACAATGAGATATCACTTCACACCTGTTAACAATGGCTATTATCAAAAAGACAAGATATACAAAGTACTGGCCAAGATGTGGAGAAAAGGGAATCCTTATATGCTATTGGTGGGAATGTAAATTCATACAACTACTAGAAGGTTCCCCCCAAAAGTAAAAATAGAACTAAAATATGATCCAGCAATTCCACTCTGGGGAATGTATCTGAAAGAAAGAAAATCACCATCTCAAAGAGATCTAGACACTCCCATGTTTACTGCAGCATTGTTTACAATATCCAAGACATGGAAACAACCTAAGTGTCCACTGATAAATGAAAAGATAAAAATAATGGAATAGGGGTGCCTGGGTGGCTCAGTCAGTTCAGCATCGGACTTTTGATCTGGGCACAGGTCATGTCTCACGGTTCCTTAGATTGAGTCCCACATCGGACTCTTAGCTAACAGCATGGAGCCTACTTAGAATTCTGTCTCTCTCTCAAAATAAACAAATAAATAAACACTTTTTTTTAATAATGGAATATTAACTTCCGGGGAAGATGGTGGAGTAGGAGGACTCTAGGCTCACCTCATCCCTTGGACACAATTAGATAATATCCACATCAGTATAAATAACCCAGGAAATCATTCAAAGACTGGCAGAACAGACTCTCCACAGCCAAATGTAGAGAAGAGGCCACATCAAGAGGGTAGGAAGGGCAAAAATGCAGTCAGGAGCCAAACAGGGATGCTGCGGGTGCAGAGAAAGGAGAGGATCAGACCCCACACCAGGTACCCCACACGAGAGACTTGCCCTGGGAAGACAAATGCTCATAACATTTGGTTTTCAAAACCAGAGGGGCCTAACTTCCTCTGCAAGTTCTTATGATCAGCAGGACTTAACATCTAGAACTTTACAAATCAGCTGGCTACTCTGGGGGAACCCAGAGGGCAAGAGGAAACTGAGTCCCCATCCTTAAAAGAGACGGCACAACAAACAGCTCCTGTGGGAGCTACAGCATAGAAGCAGAAGTTTAAAAACTGCCTGGGGTATAATACAGGGAAGATTTGTTTATTCATCTCAGAACATGTGCTGGAAGGGCAGGAGTTTTCTCAGGCAACTACAGATCCCATCACCAAGCAAACTACCGTGGACCTTGGTGGCACCGGGGCCCTGCCCCTCTGCTCTCCTGCCTGCTTACCCCTCCAGCCTGGCCAAAGGAGTTTTCTAAAGTGGCTTCAGGTCCCCTCCCATAACAAACAAAGGCAAACCTTGCTAACATTGCATGGCCTTCCCCTGCATTCTCCTGCTGACCCGCCCTCTGCAGGAGTTCATCTAAACCGTGCCACAAGTGTTTCAATAAGAGAATGACAGAAACACACCCACTGCATGTGTCAATCAGTACATCACTGGGGATGTTTGAATATAAGTGGAAGTACGCTGGTAAGGGAAGAATTCAAACACTTTAATGCATTCAAAAGTGTAGGTACTAAAATAAACAGCATTAATATACTTGATACGAAGATGTACAAAGAGGTTCTCCCTGGTTCTGCCAGAGAGAGCTTGATGTTATGCCCCCTAGGTTACTTGACCTAAGTTTATCAAAATGGTCCCTGCTTTACAAGGCTGATATGAAAACATAAAGGATACTCTGTTTCCTTTACAAAGTCCTGTCCCTGAAGTTATATTACCGTCCACCACAATGACAGAGAATAGGAAGAAGGCTGTCTCTCCTGCAATTGCATATTCTGTAGCTATGTTCTCTTCCTTTTGCCTCTGGATTATAGAAATCATATGAACAGTTATAATTGCAAGGCGGGTGCTCAACAAATCAGATAGGCTGCTTTTATAAACTAGTTCTCACGATTTGTATCCTAAATAATTATTTGTTTTTTATCGTATTCCAAAGGAAAAGGCATTGAGATAGTATCATTCTTATCTCCTGAAAGCATACTGGGAACAAAACAAAAAAATCCGCTTTTGAGTTTTTTTATGTCTCTTGTTGGAAAATGAGCAATGTTTTAACAAGGAGGATATCTGAAATATTGTATTGATTTTCTTGAAGTTATCCTGTATAAAGTGTCCCAACTTCCAAAGCACAGAATACTTGCTATATTAACCAATTATTCAAAGTCCAACTTGTCACTTCAAGTATATTTTATACCTAGAAATATTAATAAAGATTCATGCTAGAGATAAAAATAAAGTTACTTCCTCAGATTTTACTATCATGCAAAGGCTCAAATTTTACTGAGTTTGTTAAACTTTATCAAATGTAGATTATTGGTTTCTTTAGCCTTGTATGATAACTACAATGAAAACTTTATCAACTAATTGTTTTGAGGAATGTAGAATCTGTTGGATTTAGGCTCAAGTACCCTTCTGCCCAGAATGTTTTTTTTTTTTCCCTTTACCACATTTAGAAACAAATATCTTAAAATATATTATCTTTACAATATTAAATTAAACTGAATTTAGTAGTCCCTTGGGTAAAACTAAATCCAGTTATGAGAAAACAAAAAAAAATTGTAGAAAAAAATATTAAAATCCACAGAAGTGCATTCTACACTATCCCAGCTCAAGGGAGTTTGAGGGTGTCTAGACACTTCACCTTATGAGAAACAATTAGAAAAAAGATGAACGTATCTGATGATGTTCAGAAACTGCAGTTTCTCTAAATATTTAGATTGTTAAATGGAAGAAACAGAACAAAAAAGAAACGATGGGTTTCCATTCATTGTAGGAAGATATTACTACCGTCAGAGATACCAAACCTTAAAATTAATTAAGTAGCGAATTTCTTTTCATTTGAAGGGATCAAACACTTGAAAACCAACTTAAAAATGGTTGCTGGCTCTGTAGGAGAGCCACCTCTTTGCAGACCCTGTGGAGTGCCATTTACATTTTTGTCTTTGTGAATAACATTTCATTTCCAACTTTATAAAATCATTTAGAAATCTATGTTTTCAATGTAGAGGAAAGAAGCAATGCAGGTCAGAGAAATGCAAATGATGGAGTTAAAAGAGAAAGTAAGTTTTGAAGAGTAAGAGATAACCACATGATGACCTACCAGATGTATGGTATAAAAGAAAAGGGATTAGCCTGATAGAATTCCAAGATTTCAAAATTGAGTAATCACATAAACGGTGGCCTTCTTACAGAGGAGGGATTTGAAACAGGGAATCAGTTTTTGGAAGAAGTCAAAAATAAACAATACTATTTGATGATGGCATGAAGTCCCCAGGGAAATGTAAGTTTTATTATCCCGATAAGACTACAAATTTATTGAAAATCCTGACCCTCTCATGCCTTTTATTCTATCCCCCACTAGTGCTAAAAAGAAGAGTTTTCACAGAAGAGAATTCAAAACACACTTACTCAACTGAACTCATCATGTTTTACATCAGGCATTGGTTTAATTCAATATATGTCTAGCCAGATTCTCAGTGTGTAAATTGTACCATTGGCATGAGAAAGGGAATGGAAACCTGCATTAACTTTTGCAAGCCACTAGGATACCATTCAGAAAATTATAGTTTCAATGGCTGAAATGAGTTAACATCCTGCCAAATAGAAAGAAATGTGTTCTCTCCGTGTTGCCAACAGATTAGCTTAAATGCTTGTGGCAAAGACCACTGAGCCCATTCAATCAGGATTATATTTGACCAAGCTGCAATTTCATCAAAGGATATTATAAACAAGAGCACAAGCAAGATTCCTATTAGATCTAATTAGAGATATGCAGAGAAATGAAACTTCGATCATACAAGAGAAAGAAAAAAATTTTACAGAATATAAAGCTCAAGCTAAGTGTGTAATAACAGATTCTTCAAATTTTAACCATGGAATTATCTTCATTGTAGATATTTAACAAATACATAAAATATTATCATATTAATTACTGAAGTCAAGTTTGAATTCTAATAGGTACCATGGTATCCAAGAAGTGTTTATTGAATGGACATGATACATTCATTCATCCCACAAATCTGTATTGCATACCATGAAGCTTTGTGAAGCTGAGAAAGATAAAAAACAATCCCATAAATTCATTTATATATTTATGTATAAATTGTATGTATATACATACATATGTGTGTGTATATATATACATATACATATATATGTATATATATGTGTGTGTGTATATATATATAGTGGAGTATATATATATATATATAGTGAAAAGGCTAATAGGGTTAGAAAGAGTTAGTTTGGGGAGCCCAGTGAGTTTAAATCAGGTTTCTGCTCTAGATTAAAGGGTAAGAAAGTAGATTACCATTATATTTTAGCACACAGCACTTTGCTGGACATAGTATTTTGGAACTTTGGACTGAAATTTGAGAAGTAAGAATTAACCAGATAAAGTCCAGAGCCGGGAATGAGTACAGTTGAAGAAACTTCCAAAGCAAGGAAAAATATGAAAGATTTCAAGATGGCAAAAAAATGGTGCATTTGAAGAACTTTCAGAACACCACAGTAATAAGAAGAAAGAGACCAAGGGTTTGAAAAGCAGTAAGAGATGAAGAAGATCACTCATGGCTTTATAACACATGTTAAAGATTTCTATCATTATCGTAAGAATAATGGGGAAATGCTTGAATGCTTTTAAGAAGAAGCATTATCAGACCTGCTTCTGTAAAAAACCTCACTCTAGTTGTAGGGCAGGAAATATGTGTATTAAAAAGTTAACTTTTTATAAAAGTGCAACTGATTTCTGTACATTGATTTTGTATCCTGTGAATTTGCTGAATTCATATATCAGTTCTAGCGGTTTTCTGATGGAGTCTTTCAGGCTTTCCAAGTAGAGTATCATGTCATGTGTGAAAAGTGAAAGTCTGACGTCTTCTTTGTCAATTTTGATGCCTTTTATTTCATTTTGTTGTCTGATTACTGAGGCTAGGACTTCCAACACTATGTTAAACAACAGCGGTGAGAGTGGACATCCCTGTCGTGTTCCTGATCTCAGGGGGAAAGCTCACAGTTTTTCCCCATTGAGGATGATATTAGCTGTGGGTTTTTCATACCTGGCTTTTACAATGTTTAGGTATGTTCCTTCTATCCTGACTTTCTTGAAGGTTTTTATTAAGAAACGATGATGTATTTTGTCAAATGCTTTTTCTGCATCTGTTGACAGGATCATGTGGTTCTTATCCTTTCTTCTATTGATGTGATGTATCACATTTATTGATTTGTGAATATTGAATCAGACCTGTGGCCCAGGAATGAATCCCACTTGATCACAGTGAATAATTCTTTTTATATGCTATTGAATTCGATTTGCTAGTATCTTGCTGAGAATTTTTGCATTTATGTTCATCAGGGATATTGGCCCGTAATTCTCCTTTTTTGTGGGGTATCTGTCTGGTTTAGGAATCAAGGTAGTGCTGGCTTCATAGAATGAGTCTGGAAACTTTCCTTCCATTTCTATTTTTTGAAACAGCTTGACAAGCATAGGTATTAATTGTTTTAAATGTCTGGTAGAATTCCCCTGGGAATCTATCTGGCCCAGGACTCTTATTTGTTGGGAGGTTTTTGATAACTGATTGAATTTCTTGACTAGTTACAGGTCTGTTCAAATTTTCTATTTCTTCTCATTTTAGTTTTGGTAACATGTGAGGTCTAGGAATTTGTCTGTTTCTTCCAGGTTGTCCAGTTCATTGGTATATAATTTTCCATAGTATTCTCTGATAATTGTTTATATTTCTGATGGGTTGCTTGTGATAAGTCCAATTTCATTCATGATTTTATCTATTTGGCTCCTCTCTTTTCTTTTTGAGAAGTCTGGCTAGGCGGTCTATCAATTTTGTTTATTTTTTTCAAAAAACCAGCTCGTAGTTTCATTGATCTGTTCTACTATTTTTTTGGATTCTATATTGCTTATTTATGCTCTAATCTTTATTTTATTTCTCTTCTTCTGCTGGCCTTGTAGTTTCTTTGCTGCTCTGCTTCTAGTTCCTTTAGGTGTACTGTTAGATATTATATTTAGGATTTTTATTTTTTCTTGAGATAGACCTGGATTGCAATGTATTTTCCTCTTAGGATTGCCTTTGTTGCATCCCAAAGGGTTTGGACTGTTGTGTTTTCATTTTCATTTGTTTCCATATATTTTTAAATTTCTTCTTTCACTGCCTGGTTGACCCATTCATTCTTTAGTAGGATGTTCTTTAACTTCCATACATTTGGAAGTTTTCTAAACTTTTTCCTATGGGTGATTTCAAGTTTCATAGCATTGTGATCTGAAAATGTGCATGGTATGATCTCAATTCTTTTATATTTATTGAGGGCTGTTTTGTGACCCAGTATATGATCTAAATGGAGAATGTTCCAAGTACACTTGAGAAGAATGTGTATTCTGCTGCTTTTAGATGAAAAGTTCTGAATATATCTGTCAAGTCCATCTGGTCCAGTGTATCATTCAGGGCCATTGTTTCTTTAATAATTTTCTGCCTAGGGGCGCCTGGGTGGCGCAGTCGGTTAAGCGTCCGACTTCAGCCAGGTCACGATCTCACGGTCCGTGAGTTCGAGCCCCGCGTCAGGCTCTGGGCTGAAGGCTCGGAGCCTGGAGCCTGTTTCCGATTCTGTGTCTCCCTCTCTCTCTGCCCCTCCCCCGTTCATGCTCTGTCTCTCTCTGTCCCAAAAATAAATAAAAAAAAAAAAAATGTTGAAAAAAAAAATAATTTTCTGCCTAGATGATCTGTCCATTGTTGTAAGTGGAGTATTAAAGTCCCCTGCAATTACCGCATTCTAGACCCTGAATAGCCAAAGTAATGTTGAACCAAAGCAAGAGGCATCACAATCCCAGACTTTAGCCTCTACTACAAAGCTGTAATCATCAAGACAGTATGATATTGGCACAAAAACAGACATAGAGACTAATGGAATAGAATACAGAACCCAGAATTGGACCCACAAATGTATGGCCAACTAATCTTTGACAAAGCAGGAAAGAGTATCCAATGGAAAAAAGTCTCTTTAGCAAATGGTGCTGGGAGACTTGGACAGCAACATGCAGAAGAATGAAACTAGACCACTTTCTTACACCATACACAAAAATAAAGTCAAAATGGATGAAAAACCTAAATGTGAGACAGGAAACCATCAAAACTCTAGAGGAGAAAACAGGCAACAACCTCTTTGACCTCAGCCACAGCAACTTCTTGCTCGATGTGTCTCCAAAGGCAAGGGAATTAAAAGCAAAAATGAACTATTGGGACCTCATCAAGATAAAAAGCTTCTGCACTGCAAAGGAAACAATCAACAAAACTAAAGGGCAACCAACAGAATGGGAAAATATATTTGCAAATGACACATTGGATAAAGGGTTAGTATCCAAAATCTACAAAGAACTAACCAGGGCACCTGGGTGGCTCGGTCAGTTAAGAATCCAACTTTGCTCAGGTCATGATCTCGCAGTTTGTGAGTTCAAGCCCCACGTCAGGTTCTGTGCTGACAGCTTGGCGCCTGGAGCCTGCTTCGGATTCTGTGTCTCCTCTCTCTGCCCCTCCCCCACTTATGCTCTGTCTCTCTATCAAAAATAAATAAACGTAAAAAAAAAGAACTTACCAAGCCCAACACCTGAAAAATAAATAATCCAGTGAAGAAATGGGCAGAAGACATGAATAGACACTTTTCCAAAGAAGACATCCAGATGGCCAATAGACACATGAAAAGATGCTCAACGCCACTCATCATCAGGGAAATGCAAATCAAAACCACACTGAGATACCACCTCACACTGGTCAGAGTGGCTAAAATTAACAACTCAGGAAACAACAGATGCTGGCACAGATGTGGAGAAACAGGAACCCTTTTGCAGTGTTGGTGGGAATGCAAACTGGTGTAGCTGCTCTGGAAAACAGTGTGGTGGTTCCTCAAAAAATTAAAAATAAAACTACCCTGTGACGCAGCAATAGCACTACTAGGAATTTATCCAAAGGATACAGAAGGGTTGATTCATAGGGGCACATGTACCCCAATGTTTATAGCAGCACTTTCAACAATAGCCAAATCATGGAAAGAGCCTAAGTGTCCATCAACTGATGAATGGATAAAGAAGATGTGGTTTATATATACAATGGAATACTACTTGGCAATGAGAAAGAACGAAATCATGCCATTTGCAGCAATGTCGATAGAACTGGAGGGCATTATGCTAAGTGAAATAAGTCAGTCAGAGAAAGACAGATATCGCATGTTTTCGCTCACATGTGGAACTTGAGAAACTTAACAGAAGACCATAGGGGAAGAGAAGGGAAAAAATAGTTACAGAGAGGGAGGGAGGCAAACCATAAGAGACTCTTAAATACAGGGAACAAACTGAGAGTGGATGGGGATGTGGGGGAGAGGGAGAATTGAGTGATGGGCATTGAGGAGGGCACTCATTGGAATGAGCACTGGGTGTTGTATATAAGCAATGAATCATGGGAACCTACCCCCAAAACCAAGAGCACACTGTACACACTGAATGTTAGCCAATTTGACAACAAATTAGATTAAAAAAATAAATTAAAAAATTGGAAAAGCTGGAAGCTAGGTGAGAATTTGATTGAGACAGGTGTTTTCGTTTGATTTGGTTTAGTGTTTTATTTTATCTGTGAAGAGAAGATATTTAAACATGTTTCAACACTGAGAAGCATCAGAATATATAGCTAGAGAAGTTAAGGCAAAGGTCTTATTAATATCAAGTGTAGATCTATTTTCCCACTCTTCTCATTAATTGTTTCAACAATTGCTCATACTAAGTATATACAAAATCTAGGGGAAAAATATTTTGTATATCACAAATTCCTATTGTTTTCATCATTTTCAAAATATAATTATCTTTATCTTTTTTAAATGCTCTAACAAAAATAGGTGGGAATTGTTTGCATTTAATATGTACTATAATTTCATATATATGTCCTGCTTCCTAGATTTCCTAGATTTGGCTTTTCTTTACTAATCAATTTCGTCATAACATGTCACATTGTGTATTCATCTTATATGGTGATATTTTATTTAAAGTTGTATTCATTTCACTTTTTCTTTCCATTTAAACAACTATAAATTATAGGGAAAAAATACAGGGAAAATAATTCTAAAAGTTTTTCAGCCAGCAGTTTTCAACAAAGAAATTTAACTAAAAAAGAGATCAATCCATAGATATATTCAGTCTATTGTCATAATGATTTTATGGTTAATATGACTAAAAATGAATGAATAAGAAAATCAGTGAGAAAGAAAATCTCATCCACTTGGCTCTCAACATTAAATGCTGTAGTCCGAGAAAAGAGACAATATTCAAATACTTAATATATAATGTTCAAATACCTAAGCCATCATTACAAAAGAAGAGAAGGTACGACATGTATGTTATTCACATATAGTAAGTATATGACTTAGTATAAGCATTAATGATTTTTTTTTTAATTTTCTCTCTTACTAGGACACAATGCAAAGTAAGATGTAAAATATGTATGGTGTAAATTATTTTAAAATTTGACTGACAAGATAAGGAGTTTGAATTTAAGACTGTATCACAGTAAAAAAAACAAACAAACAAACAAAAAACAAAAAAACAAAAAACGAAAAACCCTGAAATGTTTAACCAGCAAATGAAGGTGCATGATAAGGTATGAGGTTGGTTAGCATCATTAAAGATTAATTCACTGTTCAATCATTCATTTAAGAAATATTTATTGAGTGTCTCCTACATATCAGACAAGGTTTAAATGGTGAATCATAAAAAAAAAAAAAAAAGTGAATCATGGGCCAAATGCCTGAAATACCGCTATAGCAAATCATTAAAGTCAAGTCAATTCTCTGAATTCTGATTTCTCTATCTGAAAAGGAATGCTGTGTTTCTGGTAAACATTCTATGAGATTGTGGGATTTAGCAGAGGTGGAGCCATCAGGGATTAAACACTGTGCACTCAAAAATAAGGGAATTAGTAAGGCACTGAAGACTCAAGAAGCAAATATATGACAAAAGGAAAGATTACGTTTGTGAAAGAAACCTGTCCAAGATTCTCAGTGATTAGGAATACATACTCATAAACTCACACATAGCTATTGCTTTACTTATGAGAGCCAGATCTGACCAATGCGGAATTTTGTTCATGTATTTTCCCACTGATTAGCCAAAGTGGATGCTAGAAGTGGATAACTGAACAGAGCAGAATAGTAACTGCCAAGAGTCATAGCTTGTGTGCCTCACATTCTAACAACTAAAATAATCAAGTTATGATAAAATTGATAGAAAGGGATAAACGTCAGATGCACTGAACCAAAAGGTTATTGAGCAACTCTGCCTACTGAGACTACCATGTGGGTAATGTTTGGCCTCAAGGCCAGAGCAAACCCCAGAAGGTTTAATGTCTAGTGCCAGGAAGTATAAGGAGAATTTACCCCTTTCAGGTCTAAAAATTTCCCTGAAATGTAACTAAGATATGTCTAAATTTGAAATAATATAGTTAGGCTTAGAGACAGAATCTAAGTAATTTTTAAACTGTGTGGAAATATCAGGGAGAAAATTAACCAGGACCCTGAAATAACCCACACATAAAATATACTTCAGTTCTGGAGGGACATAATCTTCCAAGTCTGAATCTAGGCATATACACAAAGAGCAATATAGAGAGATGATTTATCATTATATGCCACAGTGAAAATTTTCATGGCTTCAAAGTATTTTATGAATATTTCTGAAGGATTGAACTGCTTGTCATAGTGTTGACATGAAGTCATTCAAATATTCTTCTGTTGTAATGAATACTGGCAAAAGTTAAGCACAAAACAATGAACTGACAGCACTGATATTTCTCCATACACTTTCTGTTAATCATTATTCACCAGGTATATATTTTTTTATAACTCAACAGTCAAAAAAAAAAAAAAAGCAAGCACACCCACAGTCACTGATGATTAATGACAAGTTCAGATATGTGTAACTAGAGAACAAATGATTAACCACTTCATCATTGCCCCACTGATTTCAAGAACCATGTCAGTGTGCAGGATTCTCTGAAAACAAATAGACTTACATATCATCAGCTGGTTTCAGACAAGTTGTGGTCCTAATTATTGATTTTTAAAAGGTATTAGCTCTAACAAGTGACCTCAGAGGGCTCAGTTACCATGAACTACACCCGAATTCCCAAAGTGACCAGAATCAGGGAAATATCTAAACTTTAGGTAACCTCCAGAGAGAAGAGTTAATCCTAAAAAATCTATATAAAGTGCCTGACCTCAGACAATGATTCTTGTTTATACTATAAGTAGTGCAGACATGACAGCTTATCACATATAAGCAAAAAAGAAAATGGAACTTATTTTAAATGTAGTGAGGTCTAAGGGGAAAAAAACACACTTTATGTTTACAGGATTCTAAGAGTTCGATTGTACTCTATAAGAAGTTTATCATTCTTTACACATTCAATAAGTATTTGCCTTTGAAACAATCCCATATGTTTGTGATACCTTCACACATGATGCTTTGTTGCTTATGCTATATATTTTGTTTTCAACTGATTACCCATTCTTTGGTGTTTGCACTGAGCATTAAGACAAATTTAAAAGATAACTGCTATAGGCACAAAACCTACCCATTTTCATAATAGCTATTAAAACTGTACCAAAAACGTATACTTAATCATATTCTTTGACTAAGATCCTAGACTTTAAAAACACTCTAAATTTTTTTATTTTTAATTTACATTCAAGTTAGTTAGCATATAGTGCAATAATGATTGCAGGAGTAGATTCCCGTGATTCATCCCCTGTGTATAACACCCAATGTTCATCCCAACAAGTGTCTTCCTTAATGCCCCTTAATCATTTAGCCCATCCTCCCACCCACAACCCCTCAGCAACCCTCAGTTTGTTCTCTGTATTTAAGAGTCTCTTATGTTTTGTCCCCCTCCTTGTTTTTATATTATTTTTGCTTCCCCTCCCTTATGTTCACCTATTTCATATCTTAAATTCCTCATATGAGTGAAATCATATATTTGTCTTTCTCTGACTAATTTAGCTTAGCATAATACCCTCTAGTTCCATCCACATTGTTGCAAATGGCAAGATTTCATACTTTTTCATTGCCAAGTAACACTCCATTGTCTGGATATACCACATCTTCTTTATCTATTCATCTGTCGATGGACATTTGGGCTCTTCTGATACTTTGGCTATTGTCGATAGTGCTGCCATAAACATTGGGGTGCATGTACCCCTTCAGAACAGCACAAAAACACTCTAAATTTCAAAGTGACTAAAGGTTCTTCTGGTTTAAGATATGGCTAGACATTTGTAAAACCCTTGCCTCGAATATATAACATTTACAACTTTTTAAACTTTCTTCAAGGTTCTTTCTGTCCAAAAAGTCAGATTTTATACATCTTTTAGTTGTTTTTAAAGTTTAAAGCCCTTCATCTTGCAAATATTTCATCCTAACAGGCTGCCATCCGCCAAGATTGGATGATTTTATAGAATTTAACTCAAAATACTCGTGAAATTCTTGAGATTAACAATGATTGCTTCAGACAGCAGACAGAGTTAAAGGTATAAGAAGTAATTTTGTTTATGTTTTTATTTCTGTATGTACTGTCCCCTGGGAGCTCTGGCAGATGAACGATGTTATGGAAACATAATTTATTAATAACAATTTGTTTCATAACTGTTTACAGAAAAAAAGAAAAAGAAAGGATCCGTGAAAAGCCATAAAATTCCCTGAGACGGTGACTCACTGATGGTGTCAAGTATTCACGAGAATAAAAGGATAGCTCTTATCCTTGTTCTGACCAAGGATAATCATTGGTAACTCAGTGCCAGGTTGACAGTTTCTTCAGAGTAGACTACATAATATTCTGTAGTTTACTAAATTTCTGCCCCACCCAACAATCGCAGATTACCCCAAACCCTTATCTCCTAAATACCTTACTGCCCCTCTAACCCTTACTCATATAATTCCTTTGAAAAAAAAAAAAAAAAGACAATCTGATACAAGGGTGACTTAAAAATAGTAATCTGAGGGGAGCCTGGGTGGCTCAGTCTGTTCAGTGTCCAACTTCAGCTCAAGTCATGATCTTACAGTTTGTGAGTTCAAGCCCTACATTGGACTCTGGGCTGAGAGCTCGGAGTCTGGAGTCTGCTTTGGATTCTGTGTCTCCCTCTCTCTCTCTGCCCCTCCCCAACTCGCTCGCGCACATTCTCTCTCTCTCTCTCTCTCTCAAAAATAATAAAATAAACATTAAAAAATTTTTAAAAATAGTAATCTGAACTTCAGTAACATATTTATTTGAGTAAGTCATGCAAGAACCAGGAAATATTTTTACTCTATCAGAAATAAGTCAGGACTTTGTTAATGTAGAAAATCCAGACTAAGAAGGATGTGATGAAGTTCTTATCAGTCCATAGATGAATGGCAAAAACATGAGAAAAAGAATTTTCCTTTGAGAAAAATATAGGAGAATTGTGACTGTTCAGCTGAAAGAAGAAAATGTTAATAATTTGCAAAATTTAACTATAGAAATCATTTTCTATAGGAGGGGCATTGCTGATTGTTTTTTTCTTAAATATATAGTATTAAATTAGAGACATGGTACCCAACCCTGAGTGCACCTCAGATTTCCTAGCGAGATTTAAAAACACTAATGACTAAAGCCAATTTCTAAAGACTTAGTCTATGGAGGTGAGGGGTGCCCTGACACCTGTAGTTTGGAAGAGTTCTCTAGATGTTTCCAATATGTAGCTAGGGTTGACAACCAATATAGAAAACATTTACGTAGTCAAAAACATCTGAGATTTTGGTGAGGGGCCAGATTAACGAAGACATTTTAGGCCAGTTTTTCTCAAACCAGGGCATCTATCAGCATCAAGATCTCTTGAAGAGCTGTTTTGAAATTTGCAGGATAGGCCTACTTTTCCCATGCTTTTGATCCAAACCCACAACATTAACATTCCAAAAGTTAGTTGGGTTCCTCTGAGCCCTCTTCATGACTAGGCCCTGACGTTGCCCCTGGCTGGGCCTGCACAGCCCAGTTTTAGCAAGCATCCTTTTAAGCCAGTTTAAAGAGAGTCCCTCATGCCCCCTATCTGATCACTCTTGATATCTATCAAATTCCTCATCATCTACCATCTCACACCTGCTATCTCATCACCCTGGACTGCCTTCAGCAACTGTTAGGTCACTTTAGTAAGAATTCTCCCTACCCTTGATGTATCCTCTTGATAATTTTCCATCCACCAACCCCCACACCCACCACTTCTTAGCTAAATAACCCCACTTGTTCTTGTATTTGGAGTTTCATCTCTCTCTCCCCTACTGCAATAGTCTTAACACCCATGGAGATAATTGAATAGGTGTCAAGAATTTAATAAGCATCAGAATGATTTTTTTTCTTTGCCATGTGACCTTATTAGGCAATGAAATTGGTAAACTTCCACCTCCTATGCCCAAACTGGGAACCACTCCAGTAGGCCACCCAGGTGAAACTGCTCTAAAATGTGGTACCTCTCAAGTATTATGAACTTCAACTACATCAGTGTCCCAAGGTAACAGTGTAGTAGAAAACTGCATGTATAAAGAAAGGATATGTGTGTTTTTTCCCCAAAAAATGATAAGATGAACAAATGTGGCCCAGTAGTAAATATTATAGGAATAAAATACCTTTGGGATAACAGAAATGCAGAACTGTAAAAACGTATAAAGGGTTTGATTGAAGGCTTTGGTAGTAACACAGTATGTATTAATGAGAGAGAGAAAAAGAGAGGCAGCAAGATAAGAAAAAAAAAAAATACAAGCCAGCACTTTCAAGAGAGTATGATTTCAGAAAGGGAAAGGAATATCAAAATTCAGTTCCAAATCTGGAATGGGATCTGTGGAGAGGAGCCATGAATCAGGATCTGCAAGTACTAACATCTTTAATGAAAGTGGATTACCTTACTTTAAACTCATTAATGACCTTGAAATTTAAGATGCATCCAAGCTGCAGCTAATAAATATATTCACCTCTGTAGTAGACATTAGCTAGTATTTAGCTTTCCATATGATGCACGCTTATAATACTTGGAAATCACTTTGTAATGTTTTTCACATAAAAGTCTATAAAAATAACATTAAAACACATCATATATATATACACATATATATGCATACACACACACACACACACACACACACACATATATATTTAATTTTCAGGAATAAAACAGAGAAGGTAACTTTCTATCCTTACAAAATCAATGTGCATGGAAGCTGGAGACCTACCCAGATAACCTTGCAAAACCTCTTCCATTTCTAAACCCATCTTTCTTTAGTTCATCAGCAAGTTTATGAAGCATCTATATTTAGATTTATTTTATACATGGGAAAACAGAGAAAGTAATGGTAAATGGACTTCCCAAGGTGTTAGAGAGGATGTCTATCTGAGTTAAAATTATAATTTACAGTCCTTTAATTGCCCAACTAATTACCCAGCCTGCTGCTAAAAGCACTAAGTTATACTTTATGAATAGAAAGTTTGATGCACATTTCCTCTGATATCAAGAGAAATACATCAAATAGAAGGCCTGCTCTACTTTGTATGGATATTTAGAATTAAATGTTGCATCAATTACATGTGGTTTTGAGAAATGTGCTGCCCACAATAGGTAAGATAACTTGTATGGGACTAAAGGACATAGTCATGAAATCTTTCATCTTTGGCCTTTCTGTGCCTTTCAAATTCTCTTTAGGATGCATTAAACATACAGAATACACTTGGACCATCGTAAACCAAAAGCCTCAAACACCAAAACACATGGTTATTACCTGCACTTTTTGGAAAGAGTGGACAGAGCACTCTTTTTATTAAACAGGTGTTAATTTGAAATTTTAAAAGCACACTTAAAACATGCATTCAAGAAATATGAACTGAGTGCTTCCTCCATGCCAGGCACCTGATGGGAATGTGCAAGAAGGCAACTGTGAGGTGAGAAGTGACTCAGTCTGACTTGTGTTCAGCAAAGATTACTCTGCTTGCCAGTTTGTGAATAGATTATATAGAGATTATGAACTGAATTGTGTCCCTCTGAAAATCACATGACAAAGTCCTAACTCCTTGAAGGAACAAAGAATTTGCCATCCCAAATGTCCTTCTTTGGTATATTGATTACTTGGGGCTAATTATTTTTAAGAAACAGTAGACACAAAAGAGTTATCCAAGTAGGAGGTACATTTTAATTTATTAGGGAAATTTCCATTTGTAAGATTGTCTTCCTCTCTGTACCAAGAAGAAAAGGAAGGAAGAGTAAATCTCTAGAAATTCTTATCAATAAAGAAGGCATCATAATAACCACTCTCCTCTGTTACTTGTTAATTGTATCCTTTCTATCCTTACAAAATCACAATATTAATTGTGTTAATCACAATATTAATTGTGTTTTCCTGGTAAATTCCCATCACTGGCCCCACCCCCACCCCCAACATGTTTTGTCTTTGGCTGCTGATGGCATTTAAGGTAATGCCTTGAGCCATTTCAGGGGTTATTCAGTTTTCTTGGGCATCATCCATGTATATATGAAGTATACATGGTACTAAACTTGTTTGTTTTTCTCCTGCTACCCTGTTTTATGATTGGGGTCAGGGGTTCTCAGACAAGAACCTACAAGGTAAAGGGAAATTTTTTTCTTCCCTATACCAGAAAGTATACCTCAGAACATGACTGTATTTGAAGACAGAATCTTTAAAGAAGTAATTAAGGTAAAATGAGGTCATATGGGTGGGCCTTAATCCAATGACTGGTGTCCTTATTAGAAGAGGAGATTGGGACATAGAAAACATAGAGGATATACCACGTGAAGACCTAGGGAAAAGAATGAGCATCTGCAAGCCAAGGAGAGTGGCTCATTATACACCAACCCTGCCAAAACCTTGACCTTGGATTTCTGCCTCTAGAACTGTGAAAAAATAAATTTCTTTTGTTTAAGCCACCCAGTCTATGGTACTTTGTTATGCGAGCCCTAAACTAATTCAGGAAGCAACCCAGTGAAGACACAAAAAAGGTGAAACTGTCCAGATACCTTTGTAATTATTCTAAAACTGAAAGGGTAAATTTGAATTCAGAAAATGGCTTTCTTTCCATCATTTTCTTTATTTAAAATTTTCTAAATGAAATAATGATTATACTGGAGAGATGCAGCATACTGTCTAAATATACAAAAGAATAGCAAAGGACTTTATCATGGTTATTTTCTTGCTTTTGATGTAGTTTGTTCATAGGATTAAATTTTTCTATATAGTAAATGTTATGTAAATATTTTGAGTAAAAATTTTAAACTAGGAGAAGAAAACGAATGGACACAAAAAGTTCCGGGACACAGGACTGTAAAGAGCTTCAAAGAAAAGTTTAGAAAGGTAATTTCTGAGCAAGCCTCTAAAGTGTCATGCCCCAAACACTGTGTGTACAGTTGTAGCTGTGGCAGTTTTAGGCTATCATCATTCTCATTTTGCTGCTTCCAAACTACCCTACATCTAGGCGATGTAGGTTTTTTAATTTACAAGGTCAGTGGAATACTGCAAAGAATAACTACCCCAGCAGTTAACATGGCTAACAATTTTGTCTCTCAAATTGCTTTTGGCTTAGCTTTTATCAATGATCTTCTGAATTAAAATTTTAAAATTTGGGGTTAAGAGGGGCAGGATTGGAAAGTTGGGCCCAGAATGATTCGTCTCTTTGAAGAACCAAAACCTCAAAATTTGTATCTCCTTTCACTATTTACATTCCTCCCAAATCAACTAAGACTAAAGGGGGGGGGGGGGGGAGATCTCCCACACAGCTGGTTATATATTGATAAATAAATCCAATTTTTCTCACATGCTGGAATGTGACCACTGGGGATCTTCCCAGTAAAACATTAACCAACTCTGTCCTTATTGAAACAAGGCAATGAATAACAAGGGAGGACTTTAGCTCTAATCTGAAGCCATAAAACAAAGTGTATGAGGCATGATAATTCAACAGGAAGGAGATTACTGACCCTTCCTAGACTGGCAGCTCTTTAAATTAAGATGGCTCCTAAGAGAAAAGGTGAGGTTTTTACAGGTCAGGCAGCAGGCTGTCTTGTTAAAATTAAAGTTGAATACTAGTCCACCGAGTTTATAAGGAAAACGAAGCAAATATAAATAAGGAAGAATAGAATTCTCAGAGTAGTGCAGTGGAGTATTATAAAATCAGACAGACTTATGTATGAAACTGAGCTCTATCAATTGTCAGACTATGGAAAGTTAACATTTTTGAGCCTTTGCTCTCTCTTACAAAATGGGACAATAATATCCAACTCCCAGAGGAATTGTGAAGACAAAATAATACCATATGTAAAGCATTTAGTATAATGCTTGGCACACAGAAGATACAGTAAATATTACAGTTTTATTTTTTTCCTTTATGCCTTTACCATGAATCTAGAGCATTGTCTGCTATCAACCAATACTAATTGAAGAATATGAAAGCCAGACTCACTTTTAAGTTTGTCAAGGTGTTCTCCAAGCTCTGCCTTAGGAGGCCAGAGTGACCTGGCAAAGACTTCTAATACACTTTCTTCTTCTAACTTCACCTTCATCACTGTTTCTCTTTCCTATTTGCTATTCCTAGAGTAGGAGATCTGGATCATTCTAGTGGCTGGGTCAGAAAATATGAAAGAAAAAAGAAATACTGGTGGTAATACTTGAAACACTGATATTAATTTCCTATGAAATATGCCTAATGGCCAACTGAACACCAAAATGAAATACAAACTGAGTGAAAAATACTTGTAATTTATATAGTTTCCTTCTACTTCAAGAAAGAGCAGTGAAGCCTGGGTCTATCTTGTCAATTGAGACAGAAAAATGAACACTGGGGGTTATATCACATCCCCTCCCCCACCAAGTACATCTGGACCAGCCAAGGAACCCACGGGCCCAGGCTCAAGGGATGGGAATGCTTATCATTCAAAGGACCTGTAGAACAAGTAGTTAATCAGCACTGATAAAACCTCTGACGTGCAGAATAAAGACATTTCTCAGATTACAAGTCTCTTGAGATGGAATAGATCTCTAGGGAACCAAACAAAGTGGCACCAGAAGTTATCAGGTAACACCTGCTAACATTACTTTATGGGCCTCCGATCAATGGCATTCACCTTCTCAGGAGACCCCTGCCCTAAATTTTGCCTTTGAAAACCCTCACTTGCAATTCATTGCGGAGTTCAGGACTTTTGAGCATTAGCTTCCCATTCTACTGGACGGTGCCACAATAGTAAATAGCCTATCTTTCTTCACTGCAAAGGCTTGGTATCAGTTTTGACTGGCTGGCTATATATTGGGTGGATGAACTCTCATTTGGTTTGATTACAGCACCTGTCTGGAAAAATTCTAAGGGAGAATTTTATATGTTAGTCGCCAGGCCCCACTACTGAGCATTGTAGACTTTTGGTTTTCAGAAATTATTTCAAATGGGATTTTTTTAATGTTTATTTATTTTTGAGATAGAAAGAGAGAGACAGAGCACGAGCAGGGGAGGCAGAGAGAGACAGGGAGACAGAATCCGAAGCAGGCTTCAGGCTGTGAGCTGTCAGCACAGACCCCAATGTGGGGCTTGAACCCATGAACCATGAGATCATGACTTGAGCCAAAGTCAGATGTTTAACCAACTGAGGCACCCAAGAGCTCCTCAGATGGAATTTAAATGAAGATCCACAGGAATAAAGTTAATTAAAAGCATAGATGTACTCCTGAATTTCAGGGGAACTGCATCTTGACTTAGACAAAGCATTCAACATAAGCTCAAAGAACAAATAATGATATGTTGAAAAATGCCATTTCCAAAATGAAAAATGGCTTGGAAGAGAATAAATACTAGTAAGAATCTAAAGTTCCACCTACTTTTAGATCTTGTAAGAGATAAATTAAATCTTACCACTAGATTAGGAACAAAGAAGAAAAGCCTAAGAGACAGAAAAGTACAAATAAGGGTCTCCTGTAGCTGAAAGCAAAACACATGGAAATAAAAATGATGAAAAGGGGTGAGTTAGGTAGAAAAAAATCCACTGGGTGATTTGGAACTGGGGCTGGCAACAAAGGCATGGGAGACTTTTTGAAGCTTGCAGCAGCATGGTCACTATTCCAAGAGAAGAAACTATTACTGATAATGAGAAGGGGACATCATCTCAGGAAGTGGCTATGGCAGTTCCAGGGGTACGAGCATGAAGATCAACAAGAATCCTGATATTCCATAATCTCTTGGCAATAGGGGGAAAGAAGCATGACACCCCTTCACACACACACACACCATTCATAGAAACAGCAGGATAGTGCCCAAAGATGTCATGGCCATTGTTCTACATGGAGTGGACTTCTAGGGATGGCTACATAACTTGCAGGGCCTAGTACAAAATGAAAATCTATGGTTCTTGCTGCAAACAGGGAAGTCAATCTTTCCTTCCCAAAGGCCTACAGTCCTACCCCACAGCAGGCAGGTATACTCTAACATATTGTAATGCCCATCTTGTGTCATGCTTGGTGCTTGGATAGGCAATGGGAAACACTCTTAGTTTGGGCTTCTATAGCAAATTACCACAGACTAAGTGGCTTAAACATGTCTTTCTCTTTTTTCTTAACATAATTTCTTGTCAAATTTGTTTCCATACAATACCCAGTGCTCATCCCAACAAGTGCCCTCCTCAATGCCCATCACCCACTTTCTCCTCTCCCCCACCCCCATCAACCCTCAGTTTGTTCTCTGTATTTAAGAGTCTCTTATGGTTTGCCTCCCTCCCTCTGTTTATAACTTTTTTCCCTTTCCCCTTCCCCATGGTCTTCTGTTAAGTTTCTTAAGACCCACATCTGAGTGAAAACATATGGTATCTGTCTTTCTCTGACTGACTTATTTTACTTAGCATAATACCTTCCAGTTCCATCCATGTTGCTGCAAATGACAGGATTTCATTCTTTCTCATTGCCAAGTAGTATTCCATTATATATATAAATCACATCTTTTTTTATTTTTTTATTTTTTTATTTTTTTAATTTTTTTTTCAACATTTTTTATTTATTTTTGGGACAGAGAGAGACAGAGCATGAATGGGGGAGGGGCAGAGAGAGAGGGAGACACAGAACCGGAAGCAGGCTCCAGGCTCCAAGCCATCAGCCCAGAGCCTGACGCGGGGCTCCAACTCATGGACCGCGAGATCGTGACCTGGCTGAAGTCGGACGCTTAACCGACTGCGCCACCCAGGTGCCCCATAAATCACATCTTTTTTTAATATAATTTATTGTCAAATTGGTTTCCATACAATACCCAATGCTCATCCCAACAAGTGCCTTTATCCATTCATTAAACATGTATTTCTCAGAGTTCTAGAGGCTAGAAGTCTGAGATCAGGGAGTCAGCATGGTCAAGTTCCTGGTGAATGCTCTCTTTCTGGTTTACAGAGGGCTGTCTTCTTGCTACATCCTCACAAAGTAGAAGAAGAACTAGGTAGCTCTCTTGGCTCTTTTTATAGGAACACTAATCCCATTCATAAAGGCTCTACCCTCATGACTTAATTCCATCCCAAAGCCCTACCTTTAAATACCATCATATTAGGGTTTGAACATAAGAATTTTGACATAGGAATTTTTATTTTTTTAATATGAAATTTATTGTCAAATTGGTTTCCATACAACACCCAGTGCTCATCCCAACAGGTACCCTCCTTAATGCCCATCACCGCCCCCCATCCCCCATCAACCCTCAGTTTATTCTCAGTTTTTAAGAGTCTCTTATGATTTGGCTCCCTCCCTCTCTAGCTTTTTTTTTCCTTACCCTCTCTCATGGTCTTCTGTTAAGTTTCTCAGGATCCACATAAGAGTGAAAACATACGGTACCCTGTCTTTCTCTGTAGGACTTATTTCACTTAACATAACACTCTCCAGTTCCATCCACGTTGCTACAAAAGGCCATTTTTCATTCTTTCTCATTGCCAAGTAGTATTCCATTGTGTACATAAACCACAATTTCTTTATCCATTCATCAGTTGATGGACATTTAGGCTCCTTCCATAATTTGGTTATTGTTGAAAGTGCTGCTATAAACATTGGGGTACAAGTGCCCCTGTCCATCCGCACTCCTGTATCCCTTGGGTAAATTCCTAGCAGTGCTATTGCTGGGTCATAGGGTAGATCTCTTTTCAATTTTTTGAGGAACTTCCACACTGTTTTCCAGAGTGGCTGCACCAGTTTGCATTCCCACCAATAGTTCAAGACATCCAGATGGCCAACAGGCACATGAAGGGATGCTCAATGTCACTCCTCATCAGGGAAATACAAATCAAAACTACACTGAGATACCACCTCACACCAGTCAGAGTGGCTAACATGAACAAATCAGGAGACTACAGATGCTGGAGAGGATGTGGAGAAATGGGGCATAGGAATTTTTAGAGGCTTCAACTAACATTCTTTCCATTGCAGGCCCCTTGTTAAGTTGCCTGCAGACTGTGCCATTGTACTGCCAGCTTGGAAAAGAGATGGTCACAGCCCTATCTCACCCTGAGACACCATGAGGTATCTGACTAACCCCTACCTTCCCTGTGCCAATGCCCAAGTCCTCCTAAATCAGGACAGTGGCAGCATGTACAAACCTCCCACCAATGTGAAAGGAAGGGTTACAGTCTTGGCAAGGTGGGGATGGGTCAACCAGAACCCAGAGAACCAACTGGCTGATACCAGGAGGCTGAGAACCAGTATTAGAGAAGTGGGCAGGGAGAGGGGGGTAGACCAAACCTGAGCCAAGGCTCCAAGGTTCAGAGTCCCCAGCACATATTCTAGCATTGTATTGGACTCTCTTACAAAATACAAATTCAGAAATAAAATGATTAAGAATTTAAAGACTGCAACCACAGAGCATTAAATCCTAAACAAGGAATGCTATTGAGCATGGGGCTCAGAGCAACTACACTGGTCACAAGCCATGAAGCCCACTCTGCCTGTTACTTTTCCTTGGTGCAAGAGCTAGATGTTCGATCATAATCCATTTTGTTTCCAACTCCTCCCAACCTAGAGTTATCGTTTCAATCTCCAGCCCTCCTTGCCTTCAACCTTTGTCATTCCCTAATAATGCTGCTTCTTACCCTACGCCTTGATCCCTTTCAACTGTTTAAGAAAAATCTGAAACATCTCTAAAATTTTTAAAAGAGAGAACTCTTTGATACTATGTCAAAGAACACGGGACTTTTTCTTTTCAAAATGAGTTATTTTTATCACTGTTATCATTATAAAATCTTATAGTTACGTAGTAAAATACATTTCAAGAAACACAGAAAGATAGAAAAGTAAAAATCCCTCAAATTCTGTATCCTTAAAATCACTTCAAAGAGTGAATCACTAGTAGGATTAATTCTTTTTAGTTCTGCTGGTGGTTATTAATGGAGCTTTAAATAAAATACTTATACCTTAAATTCCTGCTTTGTCAACAGTAACAAGACTCCCAACTCCCTTTAAACATTCTTCCAGTCTTACTGTGCTATCATTCTGTCTCATATATCTACTCATCCTCTTTACTTTTTCTTTTTCTCCTACATACTTCTGGGCAATTTTTCTGAATATTGGGTACTGTGTATAATTTTCTGGGTTTCCACATGTTCAAAATATGAATTTTTAGATAATATTTAATGGAAAGCTTGAATTATCATTGAGAATTACAAATTGACTGTCATCTTGGTATAATTTTCAAGTCACTGCATCAAAGTATCCAGAGTTGCTAAGATTATTGCTCTTTCCTATTATAAATGAATTATCTTCATGTCTCCAGAAGCTTTTAAGAATTTTTTCTCTTAGAATTTTTAAATTGAAACAAGATATTTCTATACTTTCTCTTCTTTTTTCATTAATTTCTCTTAGTATTCAGTTCACCTTCAAGATCTCCTGAGACCTGAACTTTCTACAACTTCAGGAAATTTCTCTTATTAACTTTTGCAATTATTTCCTCTTCTTACAGAACTTCTGTTAAGACTTGCTCTGTACTTTTATATTTATCATCTCAAAATTTTATCCTACATTCTGGGAGATTTTGTCAACTTTGTCTTCCATATACCAATTTTCCTTTCAGCCATGTTCATTCTATTATTCATCCTCTTCACTAAATTTTGCACTTTAACATTCATATCATTAAATTACCCACAGTGTTTCCTATTTTATGTTTCCCTATTCTTTTTGGCAAGTGGTATTTTCTAAAATTTCTTTGAGATTAACAATTAGCATTTTTTTAACTTTGTGTGGGATATTAGCTCTATTTTCTTTGAGATCATTTGTTATAGTTTTCATCTTTGTGCCTCTCTTCATGCTATTTGTTTTCCTTATAAGCCTGGTGCTCCCGATGCTTGTGCATTTATGAACCTCTGATTGAGTTAAATAGTTGGCAGAATTGCCTCTATATTTACAGAAGTTCTTCCCTCTTCCCCCACCCTAACTTCTTTAAAATAAGGCTTGGTTACATGTTCCATGGAAGTGAGTAGTGTGTGTACAAAAGCAGGCTTGGTGGGGAAATGGGGGCCATGAATCAGGGGAAGAATTTCCACAACTGTGGGTACAATAGCTCAAAAGTCAACAACAGCTCGGTTTCCGTATACTGGCTGTGTATGTGTATGTGTGTGTGTGTGTGTGTGTGTGTGTAAAAGATGTGGAGGTGTATGTTCATGTGTGTCAAGTGGTAAAGTTTCAGAGTTAACCTGAAGCTCCACCAGGCTTCTCTCTCAGGTCCCCACATTAGGAGTTCATGCCAAGTAGATGTGCACATCTTTAGAGAAGCCAGCAAAGTTATGAATGGTAGATTCCTTGAACATGAAGAAGAAACAGCTATTTCCAAAGCAGCTGCTAATTAGTTTCCCTGATAATTGTCCTTAGCCAGGCCGTCTTGTACATGCTACTTTTTTATAGCAGAGCTCAGTTCTTAGAGCCTCTCTAACCTCTTCTGGGAAAAATAATATTTGTGCTTGATCCCATTGGCTATCATCTTCTCACTTCTAAATTTTCCAATCATTCCAATTCCACTCAGGTTTTTATCTTCATGGAATTCTTCAAAATGAGATATTGTTTTCCAATGTAGTGTTGATTTTTATTCTTTTTTTTTTAACGTTTATTTCTGAGACAGAGAGAGACAGAGCATGAGTGGGGGAGGGGCGGGGGGGGGGGGGGGGACACAGAATCTGAAGCAGGCTCCAGGCTCTGAGCTATCAGCACAGAGCCTGATGCAGGGCTCGAACTCACAGACTGTGAGATCATGACCTGAGCCGAAGCCGGATGCTCAACCGACTGAGCCACCCAGGCGCCCCGATTTTTATTCTTTCAAAAATATAATTTCTATCATTACAATGAGATCTTTGACAGGAGGAAGATGGATAGATATGCTCAAGTCATAGTCTTGAACCTCCAACTGCTTGGTTAATTTTACTTTTAACTGGCATAACACTTGGCCTTAAATTAGTGCCCATTTAACATTTGAGTACTGTAATTGTTACAAAATCCCTATCAAAATCATCTCCATTTTAGGAGGGAATGGGATCCAGTTATGGCTATGACTGAAATAGATTTATCATGTTGAAAAAAAAATATTAAAGTAAGTATAGACAGACTCAAAGAACAATTAAGATGTCTCATTTTAGGGGCACCTGGGTGGCTCAGTCAGTTAAGTGTCTGACTTCACCTCAGGTCATGATCTTGCGGTCCGTAGGTTCAAGCGTCAGGCTCTGTGCTGACAGCTCAGAGCCTCGAGCCTGCTTCAGATTCTGTGTCTCCCTCTCTCTCTCTGCCCCTCCCCTACTTCCTCCCTCCCTCCCTCCCTCCCTCTCTTTCTCTCTATCTCTCTCTCTCAAAAACAAACATTAAAAAAAAAAGATGTCTCATTTTAGAAACAGGCAAGGATGAAATGTGATCAATGAAAGACAATGACACAAGTTAAACTGATCTGAAGGAGAAAATAAACTATATTTTTCCTAAAGATAAAAACATTACAATAAAGTAATTACTGCAAGAGATGGGAGATACTTTATTAACTCTAGATAGAGAGAGAGCTAAACAGACAGGGTGGATTAAAAATAAATTATGGGGTGGTGGTGGCTAGAACTCTGTGTATGTGAGGGTACATTAATATCTGATTACTGTTCAAAATGCCAGATACTGGTATAAAGCAGCTACAATTAGACATAGCCTTATTAATTAACAGCTTACATTTTCAAGGTGCCTCATTACTATAATCACAACAGATCAGAAAAAAAAATCTTCTCACATCTTACTATGAATCAGCATTAGAAAAAGAGATTTGAAACCTCTGTTCTTATTTAGTAACTGAACCATTTGATCTCATATTACTTGAATATGTTCCCTAAAAAGAAAGAACCAATATATTTATACTTTAGGCATGGAGTTTCTATTAATTTTGAATACGGTCCACAAAATATAATTTAGCACCATAGTTTCTAATAAAAGGATGGATATAATCTATGTAAAAGAACATAAATTAATAGCTAACATGTTAAAAATCAGCAAAATTCTTAAAAGCCTATCTGTCAAATGTTGTACCATTCACAGAGTTATTATAAATCAATGAAATGACTAATATCAAGCTGTTAACTTAAGGAAGTTAATACCTTCTATTACACCATCATGGAAATTGGGTCAGCCAAGTACATGTGAATAGAGAAGATTAGGGTTTTCATTTTTTTTTTTTTTTTAATTTAGAACTCTTCAGAGTTTAGTTTTTGGAGTTGTTCTGGAGTTTGTGTTTTTTTGTTTTGGTCAAAAAACATAGCATCCTAGTTTTAAAAGAGTTTTTAAATAGGGAGTATTCCTTAACAATGAGTGGAAAGTCTGGGCAACATGGGATTTCCAACAAGAGATAATATTGTTGGTAGAGAATGAACCAAATAGTATTTCTAAGTACCTTCTAGCCAAGAAAGTTTGATCTCATTGTTTTGTTTAAATTGCTAAAGACATACTTTGATCTTCCTTTGGTCATGTTCCCAGAAAATTATGATGTATTTAAGCAAATAAATAATTTGTATCTGTTGTTTCAAAGGAGTGAGGAAATGACAAAATTACTCTTTTCTCTAGGTCAACATGTGCTCTGTGAAAATAGGATAAACAGAAGATGACCTGAACAAAATTGGAGGATGGCCAATGGAAAAAGAAAAAAAAAAGTCTTCTCTTTGATATATCTGAATACGTATTAAACAGGAAAAAATTACCAAAAACACTCACTCTGCTTTGCCAATATCATGTTTCATGAGAAAGAAATGAATTCTTCAATGATGAAAATGATTGTCTTTCCCACACCTAAAACATGGAAGTCTCTAAGATACTCGAGACTTTCAGAAAACTCATTCTAATCTATACTGAAAAATTCCTTCCATCACCTACAATCACACATTTTTAATTGTGTTGGTATCTGAGAAAGAGCAATTAGATGAAATTTGTCATGTTTGGAAGATTGGTATAGAATAATTTTAGACTTGCATTGATCTAAACTCCATCATGATAGTATAATTTAAGTTTGTGTGTGGGTATTTTCAGCTCCTCCCATGCCATATGTATGGTTAAAATAGTTACAGTTGAGATGCCTAGGTGGCTCAGTCAAACATCTGACTCTTGATTTTGGCTCAGGTTATGATCCCAGGATTAGGGGATCAAGCCCCACGTGGAGCCCCAAGTCAGTCTCAGGGCCTGCTTAAGATTCTCTCTCTCCCTCTCCCTCTGCTCCTCCCCTGCTCTCTTTCTCCCTCTCGAAAAAAAAAAAAAAACTAGTTATAGGTGTTTTTCTGGTAGTTGTTTATTTCCTTCAATATGGTAAAATAGAAATTATGTTTTCAACGATATAAGTTGAATTATTTTAAAAGGTTCTGGTCAGTAGTCAGAATTATTTTCTTTGTCCTATAAAATAGCTACTATAATTTGTTTCAGATGAACTTTCATGTGCTATAGGAGAGGGGAAAATTCAATTGACAGTAGATAGTCCAAATTATCCACATATACCCACCATCAAGAACATTAAGACGGAGTCTAGATGTATATGTAGAATCTTAAAACAAAGAAATAAACTCATAGATACAGAAAACAGATTGGTGGGTGCCAGAGGTGGGGATGTAGGGGGTGACCGAAATGGGTGAAGGTAGTCAAAAGGTACAAAATTCTAGTTATAAAATAAATAAGTCCTGAGGATGTAATATACAGCCTGGTGACTATAGTTAATAGTAGGTTACTGCATTTTTGAAAGTTGCTAAGAGAATAGATCTTAAAATTTTCATCACAAAAAAACAAATCTGTAGCTATATGTGGTGATGGATATTAACTAGACTTATTGTGGTGATCGTTTTGCAATATATACAAATATCAAATCACTATGTTGTATACCTAAACCTAATACAATGTCATATGTCAATTACATCTCAATAAAAAAAGAGCTTGATGATATCTCAGAATTTAATCTGTTTATTTTACATATGAGAAAACTGAGGACCAGAGAGATTAGAAATGCAGTTTAAGGTGGGGTTCCTGGGTGGTTCAGTCAGTTAAGTATCTGACCCTTGGTTTCAGCTCAGGTCATGATCTCACGTCTTCATGGGTTCCAGCCCTGCATCGCACTCTACACTGGCAGCGTGGAGCCTGCTTGGGATTCTTTTTTTTTATCTTTCTCTTTCCCTCTCTCTCTCTCTCTCTCTCACTCCTCTGCTCCTCCCCCACTCATGCTGTCTCTGTCTCTCTCAAAATAAATAAGCAAAAACTAGAAAGAAAGAAAGAAAGAAAGAAAGAAAGAAAGAAAGAAAGAAAGAAAGAAAGAAAGAAAGAAAGAAAGGAGTTTAAGGGGCGCCTGGGTGGCTCAGTCAGTTAAGCATCTGACTTTGATTTCAGCTCAGGTCATGACCTCCCAGTTTGTGGGTTTGAGCGCCTTACTGGGCTCTCTGCCCAGGGCTCTGTGCCAACAGCGTGAAGCCTGCTTGGGATTTTCTGTCTCCCTATCTCTGCCTTTCCTCTGCTCATGTTCGTGTTCTCTCTCTCTCTCTCAAATAAATAAGCATTTAAAAAAAAATAAATGCAATTTAATATCACACAGCTATTTTATTTAGTTCTACAGCTGACATTAAAACTCAGGACTCTTGGGGCGCCTGGGTGGCTCAGTCGGTTGACCATCTGACTTCAGCTCAGGTCATGATCTCGCAGTCCGTGAGTTTGGTCCCCGTGTCAGGCTCTGTGCTGACAGCTCAGAGCCTGGAGCCTGCTTCAGATTCTGTGTCCCCCTCTCTCGCTGCCCCTCTCCCACTTATCCCGCTTATGCTCTCTCTCTCTCTCTCTCTCTCTCTCTCTCTCTCTCTCCCCCCCCTCTCAAAAATGAATAAATGTTAAAAATATTTTTTTAACTCAGGACTCTGACTTTTGGTTTGTTAACCTTTCTACAATATCATACTGCATCCTCTTAATTAACAAAGATTTAAAAGTATCTATTAAAGGAGATGGGAAAAGAAATTCAAAGTAACTAAGAGCTTCTAAGAGGTAGATTAGCTTTGAAAAAAATGTTTTCCTCTATATTTCTTATGAAATCATGTTTTAGATTTTACGTTGGGTAATTATGTTTCTATCTGTAAAGGATCATGATCAGTTTGCTAGATACATGCCAAGTCCTGAAAGTCAGATTCCTTTGTTTTTGTTCACAGAATAGCTGTTCACATTCTATTTTTTGTCGTGTAACCCACTTTCCAAAGGATGTTACTGCCATAAATAGATCAATGAACCCATCGTAATAAATCATTACCAGGTTTCGAAAAATAAATCCCAAAAAGACTATAGATAGAATGTCATTCTTAAAGAACTAGACATAAGAGCAGCAGGTAAAAGACAAGCCCTTTCTGGGGACATTAAAGTGTCACTGCCACTGGCAGAGCTACTAGTTGATAGGTGACAACACATCTTTAAGATAAAGTAAGATTCTGATGGAAACTTGAAATATTATCAGAGTCCAAATAAGTCATTCAGTTACAGTCACAGGGAGCTTACCAGGATTCTGGGCAAAGGAAGTTCTTTGGATAGACAATAGGGATCTGAAAGCTCACAGAAAGGGAGCTCAGAGTGAAAAGGAGTAAGGATTACAATGTAACATGTGACACCTAGCACACTGGCTTTCCTTTCTAGAACCCCTTTTAAATTTCATATTTGAGGATCCTTGTTTCAGTTATTTACTCTCTGCCATGGGATTTTGGAGAACAGGGCTCTAATAAGTAAATAAATAATGCAGTGATTCCAATAAAGACAAAGTTCAGCATGGAGAATAGGAAGCCACAGATTCACTGTAGGAAACGCTAAGAGGGTCAGAGACCCTTTCCAGATCAGAAAGTCTATTAGTTCAACTTCTGAAGCTAAAGGAAGATTTTTATGAAATCTAGCAGAATTTAAACCATGAAGAAAAAGGAGAATAATGGCAATAAAGGTTTTTATTAGTTTGCCCTTACTGAAAACTCCCTAGAAAAATCTACCAGAATTTAAAACACAAAAAAGGAGAATAATGGCAATAAAGGTATAATTAGTTTGCCCTTACTGAAAAATCCGTGAGTAAAGACACAACAAAAATACAAAGATGGACTGAATTCAGTTAAGTCTGTGTAAGAAATAATATGGCAAATAAGGTATCATAGAGAATTCAGTCTTGAAATAAGAATTTTTTATCATATACTTATGATCTGATAAAAGTATAATTTGTAACCATCCACCCAGTTTTCTTTGTTTTAATTTTAGCCATTTATTTATGGTAGAAATAAGCATTGAGGAAGAATCTCAAAAAGTATCTCTGTTCTTCAGGTTTAATTCGAGCAGAGAGCAGTGACTTTAAAGCCCCACACACATGTCTTTAATATGTAAGTCAATAGAACTAAAATGAAAATTGCTTTAAATACCTATCTGAACTGTCTGAAATGTTTAGCCAAAAATGTAAATTAAGTCCATTTAATATCACCATTCTTTGAACTATCTTGAGTCATAAAAACCAAATAGAAAAGTATTTGCAAATTAACAATAATCACAGGAAAATAAAGGATCTTAAAAGATCATTTTCCCTGAAATAAATTTATTTAACAATATTAAAGAAATAGGAAGGAGAGGCTTCCAACATATACACACAATAACTTATGTTACATAAGAGCATATCTAAAATAGTGTTGAATAATATAAAAATAAAACAAACACAAGAAATCACTTTTAGAAACAATAAAAGGAGATGTAAAACAGCAAAAATATATATTAAATCAACAGTATGAGGAAAACGAGCCAAGAATTAGGAGAAGAAAAGTGAATGGAAAGAAAAATGAGGAGGAAGATACCAGGCATGGAGAAGACAGCAAATTGAAAATTGAAAATTGTATACTTCCTTGGAGAAGTCACAAGAGTAAACAATTCAGAAGTAATAATCAAAGATAGAGACAGAAACATTCCAGATCAGAACAAAATTTTAAAACCTTAAGTTTTGCCTAAGCATTTTCAAAAACATGTTAACAACAAGAAATAGCACAACAAAAACTCAACTTTCAAGGATAAATAAGTAATCCAAGAAGCATCCTAGAAGGAAAAATAATTAAAATAATGTCAGCTTCAACCTTCTCCTCTGTAAAACAAATTCCTGGATGTAATCATATGTTTAAAAACCTTCATTTTTCAAAACGAGTATTTCAGTGAATAATATTAGGCTAGCTAAACTACCCTTTATATCAAAAAGATAACTGCAATTTATTCTAAAATATGAAAGATTCAGAATATTTATCACTCTATTATTTTTCTGTAGAAATCATATTTTTTTAGTTTAACTATGTCCCATGCAATATTTGAGATACACTTATATAAAATTCATTGTTTATCTGAAATTCAAATTTGACTGAGTGCCCTATATTTAATCTGGCAACCCATATTATGCATAAGTGAACTGGACTAGAAAAAAAAGGAAACAAATTGCTTAGAGAATTCTCAAAATAGTTATTAATTTATTCTGCTATGTAGAAACTACCACAATGGGGTCATCATGCTGGTACCAAGTAGAAACTTCCTCTTAAATAATTCTAAAACATCTAGATCCTTTGAATGGTTCTATTCTCCCTGAAACTTCTGAGCATTTAGGGTTTCCCCAACACATCCAGGAAATTATTAAAACACATGAGAGAACTTTACCCTAAATCATAGTTCAGCTATTTGGAGCTGACTCCAAATGTTCAGAATTTGTTTTACACCCTATGGGACTCTTGAGCTACATCACTGCTTCATTTCAAACAAAATTCCTGACAAAATCTACTTCTTCAGCACATAAGTTACTTTATTCAAGCAGTCCAAAGTAGAGCCTATATCCTCTTCTTTCCAAGCTGAATATTCCTAAAGTCTTTTCTTTTTAATTGAAGTTAGTTAACATACAGTGTACTCTTGGTTTCAGGAGTAGAACCCAGTGATTCATCTCTTACACATGACACCCAGTGCTTATCCCCAGAAGTGCCCTCCATAATGTCCATCACACATTTAGCCCATTCCCCCCACCCACCTCCCCTCCAGCAGCCCTCAGTTTGTTCTATGTATTTAAGAATCTCTTGTGGTTGGCCTCCCTCTCTCCTTTTATCTAATTTTTCCTTCCCTTCCCCTATGTTCATCTGTTGTGTTTCTCAAATTTCACATAGGAGTGAAATCATGTGATATCTGTCTTTTGACTTATTTCACTTAGCATAATAAACCCTAGCTCCATCCACGTTGTTGCAAATGGCAAGATTTCATTCTTTTTCGTCACCACGTAGTATTCCGTTTTATATATATACATACATATATATATATATACACACACACACACACATATACATACATATATGTATATGTATATGTATATGTATATGTATATGTATATGTATATGTATATGTATATATATGCCACATCTTCCTTGTCCATTCATCAGTTGGGCAGACATTTGGGCTCTTTCCATAATATGCCTATTGTTGACAGCACTGCTAATAAACATTTGGGGTGCATGTGTCCCTTCAAATCCACTTTTGTATCTTTTGGAAAAATATCTAGCAGGGCAATTGCTGGGTCAGAGGGTAGTTCTATTTTTAATTTTTGGAGGAACCTCTATACTGTTTTCCACAGTGACTCCACAAGTTTGCATCCTACCAACAGCGCAAGAGGGTTCCCTTTTCTCCCCATAGCCATTTTGGCAGATGTGAAGTGGTATCTCATTGTGGTTTTGATTTGTATTTCCCTGATGATGAACGATGTTGAGAATCTTTTCATGGGTCTGCTGGCCTTCTGGATGTCTTCTTTGGAAAAATGTCTATTCAGGTCTTCTGCCCATCTCTTCACTGAGTTGTTTTTGGGTGTTGAGTTTGTTAAGTTCTTTATAGATTTTGGGTACTAACCCTTTATCCCATATGTCATTTGCAAATACCTTCTCCCATTCTGTTGGTTGCCTTGTAATGCCTAGATTCCAACTGAACTGGGCCTGCATCACTAGGTTATAACCCCTTCCTCAAGGGACTGAAGTTTTTGGCATCTTTTTCTGTTTCCTGATAACTCCTCTCCCCAAGATAGAACTCATTTTGTTCCTAGCAGGCACTGCAGCACATTATCCCCACTGAGTGGAACAAGTGCCAAACTACAGAAATAAATAAATAAGAACTCCAACCAAAAACTGCTACAAACCCCACTATCTAGTCCATACCATAACAAAACAGCATCAAGTATCATGGCAGCTCTGATTATGCATTAAATTAACAAATTAAACCAAAACCAAAACCAAATTCCAGGAATTTCATTTAATTAACATAAAATTAGTTTTAGCATTCATGTTTTACTATAACAGGAGAAATACAGCTCCAATATTACTGATTATTTGTGTCTTTTGTTCTAAGATTATATTAAAAATATACTTTTCAGCTTTTTCAATTTACAAGTATAATTTAACAAGATTCAAAAACATCAAGAAAATCAAATGCTTTCTATAATACTGTACACTGTTAATTGATTAGAAAATAATAATCCAGAAACTCTCTAAAATTTTGAAGTTTAATTCACTCGACTTATCTTGATCACCTGTCCTATACATAGGACTATGCTATGATCTTTGGAGGGATCAAACACATGGCATTGTAATATAATCTTCCTTTGAATTATAATTATCAAAAGAAGAATGTATTATTGTATGAATAAAAAATATCAAAATGTAAAATACCTTCAACGACAGTGCAACATTTTGTAAAATCTTAAACTCTGGCTCTGAATATTTCCTACAAGTGAACTTAAAAAAAAAATGTTAAGAAAAATTAATTAAGGGTAGAATTAAGAATTCAGCGATGCAGTTGCATCCTGCCATGCTTTTCCGAACTGAGTTCTTCCTAATCCTACATCTGCTTTTCTTCTTGCTCCTTTTGCATAACCAAGTTTGCTCAAGCCATAATTACTACAGAGTTCGCTACACAGCTGTTGTATCTGTGTGTGCCATTTTTCACAACATCTCTCACTTTTTAATAGCTGATGAGTTTATCTTCAAATGCCTACATTTTCAATTCTGTTCTGTCAGGTTCAATTAACTACTGCTGGTAACAATATCGGATCTCATGACCTGGTTGTTTCTCTATCTCCTAAATGACTGCCAAATGGAATAAATACACATAATCAGAAAATAAAGACTAGAGAAGCTATTGGAACAAAGGATAAATTAATGGATAATCTACTACCAAACAGGGTAAGAAAAGCATCAGCATACATAGAATGCAATAATCTCTTCTATGGCTCCAGTGCCCTTTATGTGCCCATATAGACCTCCAACATTTTCATGTGCAGGAAGGTACTCTGAGTCTTTCTTTAAATAGGGTGATTTTTTTTGTTGCTATCATAGTCTCTTCTACCCTGTACTAAGCACTGAGAGGTCTACAGAAAATGTTTAAATTGAAAAGCCTTCCAGAGAAAAAAGACTATTGTGAACTAAGTAATTTCATTCTTTGATTTCTAGAAAAGTTTTAATTTCAAGGACAAATGAAAATGTGCGTATTGTGTCTCATGGTGTGATAAAAAAAACATTTGTCTATGCCCTTCAAAAATATATGTTTCCTAATGCAAAAATGAAAAGGTTTTTTTTTTTTAATAAGTTACTTTTATCGCACCATCTCACTGTGCTCAAACCACACATTAGTTGGTCCTTGTGTAAGTATTCATAGCCAGAAACTCACCTGTCAAGGTTAATATCCTAAATCAATTAAACTGTGAGTAAAACTCTGGCTAAACCTTACTGTGAAGCAGGAAAATATAATAATGCAATAAAAACTTCATACCTAGCTATAAAATTGCTTTTTAATTAATGTAAATAATCAAACGTAACTGAGACCCAAGCTCCCTCCTCTCACTCAACATTAGAATTTTTATCTAACTTACAGTATAACTGTTTCAGTTCCTCATTTCAAAATGCTGCTGGACTTGGACGCAGACAGTTTTCACAGTGAGAAAAATTCTAAGCTCCATTGACCATATTTCAAAGCAATAATTATAGGTCATGGGGGAAGGGAAGGGGAAAAAATTATTTCAAACAGAGGGGGAGGCAAACCATAAGAGACACTAAATACAGAGAACAAACTGAGGGTTGATGGGGGGCGAGGGAGAGGAGAAATGGGTGATGGGCTTTGAGGAGGGCACTTGTTGGGATGCTCACTGGGTGTTGTATTTAAGCGATGAATCATGGGAATCTACTCCCGAAGCCAAGAGCACACTGTATACGCTGTATGTTAGCTAACTTGACAATAAATCACATTAAAAAACAAACAAACAGGGGCGCCTGGGTGGCTCAGTCGGTTAGGCGTCCGACTTCAGCTCAGGTCAGGATCTCGCGGTCCATGAGTTCGAGCCCTGCGTCGGGCTCTGGGCTGATGGCTCAGAGCCTGGAGCCTGCTTCTGATTCTGTGTCTCCCTCTCTCTCTGCCCCTCCCCCGTTCATGCTCTGTCTCTCTCTGTCTCAAAAATAAATAAACGTTAAAAATTTTTTTTTAAATAAAAACAAAAAAACAAAAACCCTTCTTTGAAATAGCAACTTCTATTCTTAAATTTCATACCATTCATATAGTTAAAGAATCATTTAATTTACAGATACTTTGATGACATACCCACTTAAAGAGATCAACAACTTTTGTAAAAAGCAAACAAAAACAAATGGTTTGCAAATTTAGAAAATTCTTTTGATGAGAGAACATGGACATCACAGATAGCATATAGGTTCTGGTGTCCAAGTTGACACAAAACATTATTTGATGAGGATTTTTATAAAACATCAACAAATGCAAAATTTTCTACACAGGCTTTATATGTATTCGAGTAAAACCCAAGTAGTTTTCAAAGAGGTAAATTCAGGACTCTCAATCAATGAGACAATTCAGTTTTGTAAAAATTTGAGCTTTAATTTTTTTAAAAGGATGGAGCATTGCAAAGTTCACAAGGAGCAATTGGTATTTGAAGCCCTGGACCTCTTTGAAAAGTCTCCCCAGGAGCAGGGCAGATAGACGCCTGCCAGTACCAGTTAGAGTTACCATCCTACTGTGATGTTAATAAGATGAAGAATGCTAGTACAAAAGGCCACAGTAATTATAGAGGGAGGTAAATACTTTTTTTTTTCTTATTTCATGGACTGTCTCTCCACGTAGCCTGCACTTTAAGGCAAGAGCTTTTGTTACACTAAATGTACATGTTAATTAAACACTTTTTAAGAATTTTGTCCTCCACTAATAGGTCATGACAGGGACAACCACTGTCAATTGTATGAGATATTTTAAAATGCCTGACCTCTAAACCTCCTGATTTTTTTCACTGTCTTTCAAAAAAGTTGTTTTGCCACCAATCTTTCAAATACCTGTCATAAATGCAAAAGGCAATGGGCTATGAGAAACAGCATGCAGATTAAAGGGATACTAGACTAACTTGATCATTTTATGTGCACCTGGAAGTAAAATAAGGAATACGGAAATAGAATATAGCCATGGAATTTCTACAGAAATTATTTGGCTCTTACATTGATTCTTTTCTGCAGGAAGTTTATGTCAGAAAAGAGATAGAGACAACCCTGGCAATCAGCCAAATGTGAAATTCTGTATTTAGTCATTCTAAATTATCACAATAATCACATGATTAGTTAGCTTAATATGGTTTCCTGAATATATAACTGAAAAGGAAAGAATTGAATTCTGATGTGCTGAATCCAAGAATGTCTGAAATTCTAAAATGAAGTTCTTGTGCAGAATCTTGGCATGCATGTATTCCCTAAATGTATCAAGTGAAAAGTATGGGGATTGTTAGGAAGTAGGGATTTTTTGAAAAAGGAACAAGCATATATTTAGATCCCTAGTTGCTTTAACTAATTGGTGTGGAGTGAAGTAGATTAGTGGCCCTAATGCAGACAGTTCAAAGCCTGACAACATGGGAGCACATAGGTTATGATCTGATGCCATATAATAGTAGCTGTGTCCTAGATGCACATTCTGGAAAGATGTTAGATATAAAACAAGCATGTGTCCCTGACCTTAAGAAGAATCACTTCCAGGACACTGTTTCAGCCCTCTGTATATATATGATTCACTTAATATTGCCTGCTTCACAGAGCTTAAAAATAGGATTTTATTCTTTCAATAATAGAGAAAGGTTGAGCCACAGAGATGTAACCTGCTACAAATAATAAGTGAAAACAAGTGCTAAATATCCCATAGACTCTCTGGCACAATTCTTCAGGAATGTGATTTACAATTGCTTCATAGAGTCAAGCTCACAGGAGAAAAAGGGGTGGGGTTACACTCAGGGAGAAGAGCTCAAAGGGAACACCATTCTTGTGGCAAGTTTATTTCCCTCTTGTTCCAAGGAAAGCACAACTAGAATATGCAGACATAAAGAATATCCTTAAAATTAAAAAAAAATTAGAATTGAAAAAGAAAGCAGCAGTCACCTAATCCAATCCCTCACCATGAGCTGAAAATGACCCTAAAACATCCAGGACTTTATAGCACTTACCACTTCAGGTGATGAAGAGCTCTCTGCCATCAACAGGCCCATACCATTTTTGGACTTTAACTATGAAAAAGTATAACCTTTTGCAGAACAAATATCTACATCCCTGTGGCTTTTCTCCATTGGTGTATTCCTTGGACTTCATCCAAATTGCTGATGAAAGTTTTGAAAAGGGCAGGGTCAGCGGCCTCCCTCCAGATATGCAATGATCATTTGGTCAACATTCTCGTTGCTTAATCACCTGAGGCTCACCTAATGTCACTGTCCTCTGTGTGACAGCAGCTCCCTGAAATTCCTGAGCTTCAGGGTAACAACCCTTTCAAACTCAAAAGAGGGGTTTGGCAAGACCCATCTAAGCAATTTCACTTTGGCTGTGAGCTATTAGCACTTTCTCTTTTAAGTACCAGTAGACCATCTTTCTAGAATTTGGCTGGGGATAAAGGAAGGGTGCCAAAACTGATTTCATACACTTCTCAATGTACTTAGGGCTAACCCTGGGCCTCCTGAAAGAAAGAAAGAAAGAAAGAAAGAAAGAAAGAAAGAAAGAAAGAAAGAAAGAAAGAAAGAAAGAAAGAAAGAAATCAAATCTCAGCATTCTTAAAAAGTTATAATTATGGCACGGCTTGAACATTTGAGAGGAAAAACTAATTTGATGCTCAGCATTTCCTCATGGGACAAAATCTCTTAGGAGATTTTTAAGATGTCTTAAAACAATTACCACAACAACAACAACAACAAAATCCTTCAGTGTGCTGAATGACCAAGGTTTTAAGATACTGGTTTAGACCTATCTACACAGAATATACATATCAACTGCTTTTGTTCTTCAAGCTCTTCCCTTAGCCTCAGCATGTCTAGTCCCGTTGTCGTCCAAACTTTACTGACTTCTCTTTGTTGGTCTCTTACTATCTTCTCTTCTTCCAACTATTCATTATTATTGGGGGGTTACACATTTTCTCTACATTCTTTCCTTCAAAGATGTCTTCCTATAGCTTTGAAAGCACAAAAAAGCCAGTAACTCCTAAAATCTGTATTTCCAGACCTGACTATCCCTTCAGAGCCCTAGACTCAAGATTCTAAAATCCCATGCTATTAAAATAAAATAAAATAAAATAAAATAAAATAAAAGTCCCAGGCTATCTAATCCTTCCTTTGGGACCATGCTGGTCATCATGTTGGTCTCTTTAGAGAAGGCTCTTTGCTCCTTTCTTGCTAACATAATTTAACTCACTCTTCATAGGCAGCATAATATGTCCATTCACACATTCACATTTTTAAATTGGCTAATTCTTACCTCACTGCACTGTATCTACTATATGGATGCTTTTCTCATCCCCAAACCATAAACTTCTTGAGGGCAAGAGCTGAACCATATTCATCTTTATTTTTCTAGGACTTATATTAATGAATGAATTGTACTACGGGCTAAATAAAATATTAGTTGAATGAAATAGAATATGAAATGAGTTTCTCACGAAGCAGTCAAGGAGCTGGTGCTTACAACTCAATCACTGAAAAGCAAGTGCTTTTTCATAAGAGTATTTGGTGTGCATGCCTACAAAGCATGCATGGTTTATTCCATCAATGGCCTGTGCTTAATGCTCCCTAGGTCCCCTGAGGCATGGTAATCTGTAAGAGCACTGCACCAAAGTTAAAATTCTAGCAACCGCACATAGATAATGGCATTTACAGCTAGACCTTCCCTTTTCTTTTAGAATAATCCAACTACCACATTCTCACAGTAAAACAGAATATTTGTCAAGGTTCATATGATCTCTTGTGATAATCTGCAAGCTATGAAATGCAGCCACCTCTAAATAAACAAATTGTTGCACAACATCTCAAAGTAAAACCGAGAACCAGTATCTTTAATGCAAGTTAACATTGAAAATCTTATGCCCTGCAGTAGTTTTGTTTTCTAAATTCCCCAGACTAAATGCTTCCAGTGTTTGTTAAGTGGATGGATATCACTGGATGTTAGTGACAGTGTTACAGTGAGAAACATGATAGCTCACAGAAGACTCCATGTCCTGAAGGAGCCACAGTGAAATGTGTGATGAGCAGTGTTGCAGGACAAGCTATTAAGGGCGGACACTAAAATGATAAATGGAGGAGACTTTCCATGACAAAGAATGGAAAGAGATTTGTGGCAAGATGAAGAGTATGAAAGCAAAGGAAACCCACAGGGTATCCTAGGAGAGAATATCATATGCAATATGGGGCATATCATGTACAATAATGGGACACACATTGAGGTAAAAAAGAAAAGAAGATGAAGGCAGTTAGGAAGCAAGAACAATGGTGCTGTGGTTATGTGCTGGGCGTAGACTGCATGCATGACACACAGGCTCCAGTTTTTAAATGAAAGTATTTATTTTGAGCATAGCCACTTCCCCTCTAATAAAATCTTGTTATGGACCGAATGTTTGTGTTTCCTCAAAATTCATATGCTAAAGTCCCAGTCCCCATTGTGAAGACATTCGGTGTTGGGGTCTTTTTGAGGTGTTTATACTTAACGAGGTTATGAGGGTGGACCTTCATGATGGGATTTATGCCCTTATAAGAAGAGGAAGAGACAAGAGCTCTCTCTCTCTCTCCCCCCAACCGTGGGGACACAGAAAGAAGGTGGCCATCTGCAAGGCAAGAAAAGGGCTCCTACCAAGAACTCAATCATGCTGACACCTGACCTTGGATATCCCAGCCTCTAGGACTGTGACAAAAAAAAGGTCTGTCATTTAAGCCACCTAATCTATATTTTGTTACCGCAGTCCGAACAGACTAAAACCAGTCTTATGTTTCCCCCTGTTTGAAAAGCATGCTGCTATAGAAGAAAGAAGCCAAGCAGTGTTTCTCTGTATTGCCCACTCCCAACAGAGAGATGCCCAAACTGATATCTGGGTCATATCGCTTCTTTTCTTTCCTTTAAATTATACATATTTGTATACTATGAAAGGTAAATATGTATACGGGGCAGAGGATGAACAAGGTTATATATGAGTCAAATATATTCATTAGGAAAAAAAAAAGTTTACCATGTAGAATCAACAATATTAGATGGGACAGCAAAATAAACATGTCACTACCTATATAATAAGAGGAAGTATTTCCTTTTTCTCCATTCCTTTTGGCACTTACGTACACAAGAAATATTTTTTGAAGTCCATGAGTGTCATATACTATATTTGGAAAACATGATATTGAGAACAATGAAAAAGCAATTTCATTTCCTAAATATAGATGAATATACTTAACAATGTACAACACCACAGGTACAACTGAACAATGTAATAAAAACAAACTTGAATATTCCATTATATGGCTTTGGATTTGTAATAATTATGCCTTCTCCAAACCTCCTCAGGGCTAAGGTATAATTAAAACAGTACTTCTTAGGGAGACTGGGGGGTTCAGTTGGTTGAGCATCCGACTTCAGCTCAGGTCATGATCTCATGGTCTGTGGGTTCGAACCCCATGTCGGGCTCTGCACTGACAGCTCAGCCTGAAGCCTGCTTCAGGTTCTCTGTCTCCCTCCCTCTCTGCCCCTCCCCTGCTCATGCTATGCCTTTCCCTCTCTCTCAAAAATAAGTAAATGTTAAAAAACATTTTTAAACAGTACTTCTTGACACAGCAACATTTTCCATCAAAGACATGAAGCAAAAGCAGCAACACAGATGATGATAAATGTAAAAATTATATTTAAAAGTGTCACATTACACTTCATAGATGTATAACTCCACATAGTTCATAGAAGGATAACTCTAAAAAAATATACCTCAGGGTATATAATACCCAAGTAAATAAACATAAAACCTTTCATCTTAAGAATTCTCTAAGTGATAAGAATGAGCGCTGTCTAGTTATGTATTGCACATGACATTAGCAACATTCTGAAATATGACAACACTGGATTTTTCAGCTTTATTTTACCAGCTTTTAGTGGTCCAAATGGAAGGAAATCCAACCTAGGCCACTCTCAGTTGGGCCAGGGCCCCCTGAGCACCCAGTTCAGCTGCTGGCACTGGATGGTTGATCTACTCCACTGTGTTCTCTTCCACCCCATACCTTGTCCAGTTCTGAAGAAGAGAGTTATAAACATGTTAAGACCAAAGTGAGCATGTTGCCTGCTTCTAATCAAGGTGTTTCATTGCTTTTTGAAACATGGACTGACCCTGGTTCTCCCTTCAAAAGACATACCTTTCCTAATCTGCTTGTCATTATTGAAAGCACCACCACCCTCCTCTCCCCACATCTTTCCAGCACAGGTTGACATCATTTCACAAATCCCTCATGGATTTGCAATGAACATTAAAGAATTATATACCAAGACTGCAAGCATGGCAAGGAAATACAGACGCTAAATCTCCAGCCCATTGCCATTTCCTTTTATAACAACTTGCAGTTGTGCAAATTAGTATAACTCCTGCATGCCTTGAAAGGAGCAGATATGAGTTTAGTGGGAGTTGTGGCTCATTGACTTTAGTGAGAGCGTATGACTTAAATCCTCTGAGTTTTATAAGGTGATGAGTTAGGTTAGGTTAAAGCAAACCTTGGAGCATACTTTGATTGGTTTTTCCTCCATCAGTGATGGATGCTTGATAATCACTTTCTGCCTATTATATCAATAAATCAACTGCAATTCAATTTTAATCTGTAAATAAAGTTAAATCAGGGCTATGAGAATATTACACGCTTGCATTAGCTACTTAGAGGTGTCATTACTGTCTGTGGTTATTGAGCCAAATGTAGTCATTTAAGTTTTTAAGTTCTAGTCTTAGAGAAGCTGAGACGAATTTGCTAAATGTTCTTACAAGAAACACCATACAGTCTGAGAAATTTGTACCTGCCTGAAATTACAAACATAAATTATATAATATCAGAACAAATAAGGATTTCTAGCTTCAAGCGCCAAGCGATATCATCTTCAGATTGTCAGTGGGTATGCAGGGAACAAAACTCAGAATAAAGTTAAATGCGTCTCATGGAGAAGGGGGGAAATGGGCCAATATTCCCATCTCGGCCTGAGAAATTAAAATTAGCAAAAAAAAAAATCCAGTCTAACTACATGCTATATTGTGCTCAAAGCTGGACACCATTACACAGGCATTATTAAAGCACCTAGCACGTTATGGGTGCTTGATAAATACCACAGAACACCATTAACCACTCCATACACGTGGCAAGGCACTATGGACTCTAAATTGTTGACATTATGGCACGTGTCTATATAAATGTAAAGTACAGCAAGCTGGATGAAAGCAGTGTCAGCTCAGGAGATAGAGAGGCTAGCAAGACCTCTATGAGGATGCTGGGAGAAGAAACAGCCTGAAAACCATGGAGACCACTGCATTTAGCTCTGGTTGTGTCAATGGATTGAAGAGCCTCAATTCTCAACTAGGAAAACACCAAAGCATAATTTTATACCAATCGTGTTTGACTCACTACACTTTTGTGTCAAATTACTAAGAGATAAACATTCTAGAACGGTAAGTGTTTTGCATTTAAGCTGGGTTATAGGAAGTTTTTTGCCCACATTCTGAATACGACTATATATATTATATCATGTGATTAAAAGATATTTTAAAATATTAACAATAACACCTGCTAAAAGGATGAATGTAGTATAAAATGATAAACTTGTAGCCAGACTTATCAAAAAGAAAAGAGAACGGACCCAATAAATAAAATCACAAATGAGAAAAGAGAAATGACAACCAACACCACAGAAATACAAACAATTAGAATATTATGGAAAACTATATGCCAACAAATTGGACGACCTAGAAGAAATGAATAAATTCGTAGAAGCATATAAATTACCAAAACTGAAACAGGAAGAAATAGAAAACTTGAACGGACCAATAACCAGCCAAAAAAAAAACCTAAATCAGTAATCAAAAAACTCCCAACAAACAAAAGTCTAGGACCAGATGGCTTCACAGGTGAATTCTACCAAACATTTAAAGAAGAGTTAACACCTATTGTTCTCAAACTATTCCAAAAAATAAAACAATTTAAAAATGACCAAATCTATTCTATGTGGCCAGCAATTCCCTGGTACCAAAACGTGACAGAGACACAACCAAAGAAAACTACCAGCCAATATCTCTGATGAACATAGATACAAAAATTCTGAACATAATACCAGCAAACCAAATCCAGAAACACAGTAAAAAAAAAAAAAAATCATTCATCATAATCAAGTGAGATTTATTCCTAGGTTGCAAGGATGGTTCGATATTTACATATCAATCAATGTGATACATCACATTAATAAAAGAAAGGATAAGGACCATATAATCATTTCAATAGATGGAGGAAAAGCATTTGACAAAGCACAACATCCATTCATGATTAAAAAAAAAAAAACCTCACATCTCAACCTAAAAAAGGCATATATGAAAACCTCCAGCTAATACCATCCTCAATGGGGAAAAACTGAGGGCTTTTCCTCTAAGTCAGGAACAAGATAGGGACCTCCACTCCTATCACTGGAAGCCCTAGCAATCAGACAACAAATAAAAGGCATCCAAATTGGCAAGGAAGAAGTCAAATTTTCACTATTTGCAGATGGCATGACACTGTATGTAGAAAACCATAACGACTCCACCCAAAAAACTGCTAGAACTGATACACAAATTTAGTAAAGATGCAGGATACAAAACCGACACACAAAAATCTTGCATTTCTATGCACCAATAATGAAGCATTAGAAAGAAAAGGTAAGGAATCAGTCCCATTTATAACTGCATCAAAAACAGTAAGGTACCTAGAAATAAACCTAACCAAAGAGGTGAAAGACCTATACTTTGAAAACTATAAAACACTGATGAAAAAAATTTGAAGATGACACAAAGAAATGGAAAGCCATTCCATGCTCATGGATTAGAAGAACAAATACTGTTTAAATGTCTATACTACCCAAAGCAATCTACATATTTAATGCAATCCCTATCAAAATACCAACAGCATTTTTCACTGAGCTAGAACAAACAATCCTAAAATTTGTATGGAGTCACAAAAGACTCCAAATAGCCAAATCAATCTTGAAAAAAAAAAAAAAAAAAGCTGGAGGCATCACAATTCCAGACTTCAAGTTGTATTACAAAGCTGTAGTAATCAAAATAGCATGGTACTGACATAAAAATAGACACATAGATCAACAGAACAAAACAGAAAACCCAGAAATGAACCCACAATTACATGGTCAATTAATCTTCAACAAAGCAGGAAAGAATATTCAATGAAAAAAAAAAAACCTGTCCCTTCCACAAATAGTGTTGAAAAACTGAATAGCAACATGCAAAAGAATGAGGGGCACCTAGTGGCTCAGTCAGTTAAGCATCCAACTCTTGATTTCAGGTCAGGTCATGATCTCACAGTTCGTGAGACTGAGCCCAGCATCAGGCTCCATGCTGACAGCAAAGAGCCTGCTTGGGATTCTCTCTCTCCTCTCTCTCTCTGCCCCTGCCCCCACTTGCACATGCATGTGCATGCACACTCTCTCTCTCTCAAAATAAATAAACTTTAAAAAATATGCAAAAGAATGAAACTGGACCACTTTGTCACACCATATACAAAAATAAATTCAAAATGGATTAAAGACCTAAATGTGAGACCTGAAGCCATAAAAATTCTAGAAGAGAACACAGGCAATTAACTTCTCTGACATCAGCCTAGCAACTTCCTTCTAGATATGCCTCCTAAGGCAAAGAAAACAAAAGCAAAAATAAACTACTGGGACTTCATCAAAATAAAAAGCTTCTGCACAGCAAAGAAAATAATCACTAAAACTAAAAAGCAACCTATGAAATGAGAGAATACATTTGCAAATTACATATCCGATAAAGTTGGTAGCTAAAATCTATAAAGAACTTATAAAACTCAACACCCAAAAACTGAATAATCCAATTTAAAATGGACAGAAGACATTTTTCCAAAAAAGATGGCCAACAGACATGGAAAGATTTTCAACATCACCTATCATCAGGGAAATACAAATCAAAACTATAACGAGATATCACCTCACACTTGTCAGAATGGCTAAAATCAACAACACAAGAAACTACAGGTGTTGGGCAAGGATGTGGAGAAAAGGGAACCCTCTTGCACTGTTGGTGGGAATGCAAACTGGTATAGGCATTCTGAAAAACATCATGGAGTTTCCTCAAAAAGTTAAAAAATAGAACTACCCTACAATGTAGCAATTGCACTACTAGGTATTTACCCAAAGAATACAAAAATACTGATTCAAAGTGATACATGCACCCCAATGTTTACAGCAGCATTATCTACAATAGACAAATTATGGAAACAGCTCATGTCCATCAACTGATGAATGGATAAAGAAGCTGTGTGCGTGCGCGCGCGCACACACACCACACACACACACACACACACACCAGAATATTACCTAGCCATAAAACAGAACGAAATTTTGCCACTTGCAACAACATGGATGGAACTAGAGAGTATTATGCTAAACAAAATAAATCAGAAAAAGACAAATATCATATGATCTCACACATATGTGGAATTTAAGAAACAAAAAACTGAGCAGAGGGAAAAAAGAGAGAGAGGTAAACCAAGAAACAGACTATTAACTAAAGAGAATAAAGTGATGGTTACCAGAGGGGAGGTCAGTGGGGGGGATGGTTAAATAGGTGATGGGGATCAAGGAGTCCACTAGTTGTGATGAGCACCAGGTGATGTACAGAAGTCTTGAATCACTATATTGTAAACCTGAAGCTAATATAACACTGTATGTTAACTAACTGGAATTTAAATAAAAACAGGGGTACCTGGGTGGCTCAGTCAGTTAAGTGTCTGACTTCGGTTCAGATAATGATGTCATGGTTCGTGCACTGGAGCCCTGCATCAGGATCTGTGTGGACAGCTCAAACCCTGGAGCCTGCTTCAGATTGTGTCTCCTCTCTCTGCCCTCCCCCACTTGCACCTGTCCCTCTCTCTCAAAAATAAATAAACATTAAAAAATAATAATAAATAAAAACAAGAAAAAAAAGCTAAACATAGCACATTTATGTTGCAAATTAAACTTGAACAAGGTTTCATACAGATTTCAGCATATTAGCCAGAATTTATGTTAAAGAGAAAAATAAATCTGGATAGATAGTAAACTTTCAAGATAAATGTAATTTTCCTATATCCTGTTTTAACTTTTATGTTGTCAAAATGATTTCTCTTTGAACTAATTATTTAACATAAATTATGAAACCTTAAACCTTTTGTCGTTGTTGTTTTAAGACAAAGAGTTGAGGAAAATAGAGCTCACCATCAGGATCCTGGGCACCAATGCCAACACACTGAACATCTAATTACAATGTTAAAGCAGCAAAGAAAACAAACAATAATTCATGTGCAGAGTCTATAGCACAAGACAGAAAGCTAAAGGAAATTAAGTAAGGAGTAGAGACTCAAAAGGGATTGACATGGTCTGTTTCTGCCTCTCCGGGTTACATGTTAATATGGGTTCATGAGTAAGTCATAAGTGCATCTGTTGTTTTTTGTTTTTGTTTTTTTTACCTCAGAACATGAAAAAATAGTGGAAAGAAATTTTAAAACTTATGTATATATGAAATCATATAAATATGGTATGTGTGTATATACATATAGAGGTAGATGTAAGTGGGGGATATATGTGGAGATACATACATATATGTTGGGAGATATGGGGGGAGATTCTGAGAAAGAGAAACATAAACATCTCAGATATAATGATTAAACAAATTACAAGGTTCAAGTGGCCCACTCCACAGAATTCAAGACAGCGTATCAGATATAGTTATATCCAGCTTATTCCACAGAGATTCCTACAGGTGATGCCACTAATTCACGTTCAGACTCAATTACAAGCATGGATCCCTTTCAAAATTTAATCAAAATAGCCAAAGCCTTGAAACAGCATTTTAAAGATCAAATTAAAAGTAGGATCATAAGAAGGGTCTAAGGCTGTGCCTCCCAAATTATCAAGGTCACATTAGGTTATGATTTGGTACTGTTTTTATATCAGGTATATTCAGTTTCACAGACTGGGATATACTGTTAAAACCCAGAGCTTTACTAAGTCACCAGCAGGACATATCAAACTCCCCAGTTTTACATTCATCAGTGGGAGGCAGGTGAAACCCACAGACAGAAGAACCACTCCCCAATTCCATTCGCTGCACCAACATTCAACAAACGTGTCAACAAATGCTATGTGATTTCTGTGCATCAGACTCGGTGCTCAGCATTGTCAACACCGCCCCTACCCACTCGCTTAGTCTGCTATCAAGTCCCTCTCTTATACCCCCAGCTCTCCACAGCGATTCGAGACCTTGGGAAAACATACCATTCTTCAAAATAAGATGGGGCTACTTTTCACATGCAGTATTTTTCAGTTAGCTCGTGTGTTAACTTTGCCAGAAAACCCCACAGCTTTAACTAATTTTGGAAAACTGGTATTTAACAAATTCATTCCTATTTTGCTTATCTGGCATTCCTTACGCTCATGAGCAACCACAGCTTATATTCAAAATCTTCCATTCTCCTTCCTGGGAAAAGTGCCATGGAAAAAAGAATCAATATACAATCTCCTTTCAGAGAAAAGAATATGATAATGCCCTCTGTTTCATGACACTAGCCACCAATCTTTGTCAACTGTGGAACATTAACGAAAGTGGAAATGTCATATTCCGTCTACATGATAGAACAAACTGAGAAAGGGTTCTAATTTCTCTTTACCATTAGACAAGTGGTCTCTATCCTGATATAAGAAAGTTAATAAGCAAAGGATATCGAAATCCCTCCATTAGAGACGTCTCTATTGCCTAGCTGTTCCAGGACCACTGGAAATAATGATTGCTTGCCTACAGCTAACCTGGCATATATCACACTCTTAATTTTTTCCTTAACATAACGATGGAAGTAACTCATAGACTGAGTAATAGCGCAGAACCTTAACTGTTACCAGAACTGTGGAATTTACATATTGGAAGGGGCTGTAAAGGTCATCTTGTCCATGTAATAATCTTGACAATATGTGGTTCAGCTTGTCCATGGTAGGAAAATACTTCCCAGAAAACTCGATTGTATCATTGGACAGCTTTAATCACTAGAAGTTCTCTCCTTGAACCAGAATATTAACTGTAGTTACCCTAGGAAGGTGGGATGGGGGAGAGCTGTGAAGAGGGCTTTCACTTCTACATTAACTGATTTATTTAGAAGGACAATATATAAGTTAGCAACTCAAAATAAGTGATTCAAAATCTGACTTAATGTACTTCCCGCTCATTTGTCTTTGTTTTACCTAATAAGAGCTCCAGGAAACACAGATGAAACTCCACTTGGTTGCATGAAGACAGACATCAGATTCTCCTTAGTCTGCTTCTTTATAGAGAACAGGCTCAGTTCCTCCACAAGGCCTTTTGCCGGGTACCACTGGGAGACAATTGTCAGTGGTTCTCTCACATTTCTGCATATCAGGCAAGCAGAGGAACTTACTATAGCTGTTCCAGACAATTTTTTTTCCATAATGTATATATAATGAAGCATCTTAGAAGACAGAAACAATTCCTCCTTCTGAAAAAAAAAAAAAAAAAAAAGGCAGGCTTCCTTACTACCCACTATAAAAAATTTGGGTCCCCTAAGCTTAGTGTTCCTCTTCCACAAAGCAACACACTGCCCTGTGTTACCTGGCCCTCTTTGCACTACCCTGTGGAAACTGGGGCCTGGGAAAGGTGCCAAAAAAATCTGACATTCTGGGTGCTACTACTGCTTCTAGTAATGAAGTCCTTTATCTCTAGCCGAGGAGGCTCCCACCTTCTGCCATCCATGAAACTGTCAAGCTAACAAATAAGCTTGCAAGGATGGTAAAATCTCAGACTTTTCCCAATTTCAGACAGGTGCTATACACAGTTGAGTTGAAAACATGTTCTTGTTCTCTAGGAGATTATAATCTAAAGATGTCAAACTTGTAAATTTTTGAATAAGATGCAACTGGGAAGTTTAAAACTATATTTGAGCACTTCAAAAATAAACAAAGTACAAAATAAACGGAGTATCAAGAAAGAGCAGAGTTGTAGCGGTCAGAAAGTCTATCCAGCAAAAAAGTAAAACAGAATCATCAGATATATTAAGAACACGAAATGGACATTTTTATTTCAATTATATAAGAGAAACTTGAAGGGCTTTAGGCAATGATATTTTATCCCCATAACCTGTAAGTCAAAAGCTCCTAACATCCTTCCCTTTCTGTTTGTCTAAAAGGATATTCACAAATCACATCACAAACAAGTCTTTCTCACCTGCTCTCCTGCTCCACATCCCAGGTACTACATACGGCATACTACATACTGAACTACATACTACATACTACATACTACATACTACATCCCATCTAGTCTCCTGAGGTCTGCTAAGGTAGCTCCCTCCAGAAGCCTTTCCCTAGGGTCACTGTGGTGATGTGGAAATATGGCAATAGCTGACTGCAGTGACTTTGGTAACTTAAATTTCAATCATACGTTGCCACTGCTGAGTCATATCCCTTCTTCAGCATATCCCCAGCACTTGGGGAGCTCAAGTTTCTTAAACAAATTGAGCACTTAATATACAACTATAAATTAATCACATTGAAATGGCGCTAATTATTTCATTAACTCCAAACCAATCCAATCTAAACTGTCACTTCTTCAGAGCTTGACTGCTGAATTTCTTCTGTATTTAAGCTATTGATTAAAAATATGCTATGAATTACATATGCAGATAAGTAAAGATTAAGTTTCTGTCTAACTTTCTGGAAATTCAGATATACTGTGAAGGATGTGTGTATGTGCATGTGTGCATGTGTGTGTGTGTGTGTGATCAATTTTCTTTTCCTTCAGCACATACAGCAGGAACTGTAACTTGTAGCCATGTGAATAAAGTGAGATCAGAACACATTTCATCCCACTGGTCCCACGGCAGACTGATGAGCAAAAAAGCTCTTTGCTCTCCTTTTTTTCCCCTTTCCCCTGAACATCTTGACTGGCAGGCTGGTAGATAATCCTGTTCAGAGTTAATGTGTGGTAACAGGATTGAGGGGAACTGATTTAAGAGGCTTTCATCTGGGTTGGGACACATCGACGCCATATTTAAAGATGTTCTCTCTGTTCACCTCTGTGAAGATAAATATCTGAACATCAGGCTTAAAAACAAAAAGGAGAGAGGTGCTCAGAGACGGGTGATGAATTGTCAACCTGTGGGAAGGAGCTTTCACCAGAGAGGCATGTTTGCTTTGAAAAGAGGCTCAGTGTAAAGGAGAAATGGAGCAAACAATTAAAATGCTCTTTCTTCCCTGGCCTGTGTTCACTGGAAACCAAATTCTTAACATGAGGAGAGGAAGCTCCAGCTATTTTAACTCCTGAAGAAGGGTTCTCTTGAGCAACAAGGATGATAGAATTCATCCTCCTGTGCCTAATAAAATGGGCTAAAGGCCTGGTGGGGCAATTCATTTGGCAATTCATCAGCTACTATCCTGTGAAAAAGCGTCTATAATCATAAAATGCTATTTCAATCTTTTAACAGCAGTTAACCTGATAGTTGCTCTTATCTCAAGAGCTGGAATATGAATCTTGAGAGTAAGGGACTGTCTAATGCATCTTTGTTTTCTTTCCCCTCAAAACCTAGCTCAATGTCTTTCCATTAGGACAATCTCCACTACCATACATCCATGTGATTTGCTGGTGGTATCTAGAGTTTGCATAGTGGATTCATGGTGAGATTGAAGCATTTAAGCAGGAAAATTTAAAGGTGAAGATATATCCGCCCTTAAAAGCCGAAAAGCCACCCATCTGGCCTGCCCAATTTTGGATCCTGAGGAGACAGACACAGCAAGAGGATGGCATGGGAATTGTGGAAGTGAACATAGAAAGGCACCAACATCAACACCCCCTAGTTTCCCTGGGGTTTGGATTCCCCATTATTCTGACAGTATGTTGTTTCACTCTACCGAATCAGAATGAAATGTGGTTTTTTATCAGTAAAAACATTAATGATAATCTTAATTAACTCTTCCCTGTAATAATTTGACCTACAGCATAGGCAGGGTATGTATGCACTTCTTGAATTCTGTCAATAAATCTATATTATCATTTTGCAGCTCTCTCACTACCAATTTTTGCTCTTAACTTTGGTGATTTTCTTTCAAAGAGATGCCAGTCCCCATTTTTGGAGGTGCTAATATGCATCAAAGTGCAATATGCTAATGTGCTGCCAATACTGTAAGATCACATATATCATCACCACTTTCCCCAGAGGATATAAACTGTACCACAAGCTTCATGAAAGTAGACACTGTGTGTCCCTTGTTCCCTGTTAAGAACAAAGCACCCAGAATTGTACTTGACTCACATAACACACAATAAATATATACATGAATAAATAAATGAATGAGTTAAACTGATGTGATTGTATTTGTGATTTTAAAAACCCTGAACTAGTCTATTGTACTGGGTAGACTTTTGCTATATCTAAATCGTCTTGGGAGCATTTTTGTATAAGGCATTTCCTTCCTGGAATTCCTCCAAAACTTGAGCTCTCTGAATCTGACAACTTCAAATATCTTTAATGATTTCTTTAAAGAGCAATAAAACGGCAGGCTACTAAAAAGGAGATAACTGTACCATCCCTGCTCGTGAATGGACTTAGCTAGCATTTAAGGAGCCTTAACATCAATCTTCCACAGCTAGATTTATAACGCATCCATTTTATGAATCGCTTTGACTTGGATCCTAAAGCCCCCAGGCACAATTTTGTAGGGAGTTCCTATGACACACATACATTAACTTGAGAAGCAGGAAATATGATTCTCCTAGAGGCTGGTATTCACCTACTTTGATTATTCTGCATAGTAAGTCAGGTTAGACTGGCAGGTCATTATCTGATGGATATTGCCAACTATGGGAGAAAAATAGGGCAAAGGGGCCTTTTATTGAATAAACCCAAACGTGTCCAAACCATGGGAAATATGTTATCAAACTAAAGGTAAAAATTAGAGTTAGTGCTTTCAGCATCTATTCTAACCTAAGCACTGAGTATTCACTTGTATTTAATGAATCCATACTTTACGAAGAAAATCACATGGTAAAATGAGGTAACAGGCTTTTCATTTTGCCTTTGAGACTGCAGATTGATTTAAGGTTCTCAGGTCTCCGTGAATAGGTAACAACTTCTAAAAGACACAGATGAATTGGCCAAATGTGACCTTAAAGGCGTTAACCTGTCACAATTCATCTCTTAATAGTACACAAATCAAATATCTTTACTACATCTGTACAATTTTTAAAACATTGTTTTGATATATAGTCCTTGATATGCATATTTGGCAAACTCATCACCACTCCCTCAAAAAATGTTTTACAATTAAATGCAATTGTAAATGAAAATCAAAGGGTCACAGAGGTTTATAGTTGGTAAATACCATGTAATCATCTTGCCAATCATCACTTCCACTGTATCTGTCTCTATATAGTGTGTCTGACAATTTCTGCTTTAATTTCCCCATATATAGGGAGCTTAGTAGCCAGGAAGATAGTCTACTCCACTGCTAAATAGCAGGAAAGATAGAAAAGAATTTGATAAAAATAACTTCACCTTCTACTGCATTATGTAGTTTACAAAATGGTTTTATATCTATCACCCCATTCTATACTTATGACACTAGTGCCAAGTAGGAATTATTAACCCCATTTTCCAGATAACAAAATTGAAGCTCAAAAACATAAAAATATAAAATAATAGAACGGCCTAACTTTCAAATTTCAAGCTATGTAATAGAACAGTTTGCAGATGTGATAAATGTACACCTTTGGTATCTTCCTTCATTCCCTACAAAATGCAACCCCTGGCTTGAGGCAATTATTGCTTACTTTAATCTTAATGAGGCTCTAGAATCAGCACATCCTTCTACCTGCAGAGGTCAGGGAGTATAATTGCTACCAGTGGAAGAAGCATGGTACATGGTACCAGAAGAGCTGTTTCTACGGAGACCAATATAGATTTGGCATATGTATCTAAAATCCACAAAGAACATATGAAAGACTTATCATGTCTTCACAAGTGAAGACGCTACATGCGAAAGAATAAGCTGAATGATGGAAAATGCCCTTTTGAGAGGCTCTTCCCAATAATTTTTAAAGCGACAGGAAATAAACGGTTATCTCGAGTGCAATCACCATCTTAAAGTAAACTTCAAAGAGTGGATTCCATATTTTATAGTATTTTCTGTCATCATAGGTATTCTTGAATGTGTAATTACTGTACTACCATTCAGGCAGGAGCAACATATAGGGAACCCAGTCACAAGCTTACTGATTTTCCATCTTAGGATACAAAAGAAGTCACTTCTTCAATTAGAGTACAATGACACTAATGAATGCACTCTGGTTGTTCCCTTTCTTACAAGACTTTCTTATCTGGCAGCTCCAGTGATGTGATGAGAAGGCGATTTGCAAGTCTGATTTGGAAGTTTTTGATCACAAGAGACTGGGGAGTATAAAGTTTCTGCTTACCATCTTAGGGACATTACAGAAAATTAGTTCTGGTAATATATTGAAATTATTCAAACAGAAATAGACTCTTAACTTTGTGATCCTTCCTTCTTAACATGCACAAGGGCTGTGATGTAAACGAAAACTCTTATAGTTATTCTCTAGAGACTTGTGTTTAGTAACTGAATCGCTTCAAATTTTGCATTATTCAGCTCTCTGGTCAGTGGGCAGGAATAGAAATCAAGATATTTGCAGAGTTTCAAATATTCTATCCCCCCTCTTGATGAATTTGAATCAACAGTTCTAAACAAGTTTTAATAATCAATTGCAAGGTTTTTATGGAGAAAAATACGCTAACTGATTTACTTTCCATTTGGTGCACACACATAGTAGCATCCATCATGTTACTCTCCCAGATTATCTTGATTTTAAAACACTGAACATCTTGGAAGTAAAATAAACACTCACATCATTAAAAGAGGTGTTATTTCTGGTCCACACATATTAGGAGATAAAAAAAAATCTTACTCAACTGCTGTATTAAGCAAGCTACAACACTAAAGTATTATTCATGAAACTAGACATAATGATAAAAGCAATCTACTGATAATATCATGGGTAAGTAAATGTGGAAACAGTCAGGAAAATATTTCTTTGCTTTATGGTGCAAAACAAGAATATATGCAGCCTATTGGTCCCTGAAAGACAGATGCATATAATGTAGACTGTTCCACTATAGAGCACATTCTATTAGACAGTGGTGAGGCTGAACCTCATCAGTTTTTGGAGGGGCCACCTAAACTCCCTTTCCATCTGGGTGATTGAGAGCACTGCCAGGTGGAGATTGGCCAGGTGCAGTGAAGGAGAATAAGATGTCAGAAAGGCAAAAGGTAATTTGTTTTCTCCTCTGGGGTAACCTGGATATGTTCTTTTTCTCCAAACTGTTAAGTTTCAAGGAAATATGTCTACACAAGTCTTGAATTATTAACAAGTTTAACATCCATGTGCCACCTAATGTGGATGCATCTGGAGGTGGGTAAAGATCAATTTTCTGTTTCTAATTTTTAATTGAGTCTACTGGCCAGAAATGACCTAGAAGGCCTTCAGCCTCAGGAGGAAAAGCATTAAGCAGATCTGGGGAATGAGATACTTGTACTTGCATGAATATTTTTTATTTCAGACTCTGTCCCTGAATCTGCCAACATGACAATGTTCTTCAATAATAAAAAAGACGTGTTCCGGACTTTTGCAAAGATGACACCTGCTTGACTGACAGCCTGTTCCTCCACGTCAGTCCCTTGGCTCTAGTTACACAGCAATCTGTCAGCCATTTAGATGACAAGAACTCTTTAAACCAGTAAAGAGTTAACATACTTTTTCAATCTCTCCATAATTCTTGGGGTGGCAAAATTGCTCTCCAAAATAAATAACACAATTGAAAGGTTAATTGCTTGATTAATGGTGTCTTCTATGACGCTTGGCTCTTTATTTACACAGACAGAATCTCCCACCATATCTTGTTTCAAATCTCCTTATTCACTCGTTTGGTCCAAGAGATAATTTTTCATGGGTCTCAACACAAAAATCAAAACGTCATCCTACTATTCTGTTACTGTGGTTGTTTAAGGATTTTTTTTTCATTATTGACATACAAAGAACTTGATGTCTGAAACTCAATCAGCTATTTTCCACTCCCCTCCGGTGGGGAGAGATGGAAATTATTTCTCATCATTAAGTAAAAAATATTTTACTTTTGGTTGGCATGACAATGACATAAGGGCTCTCCTCGGCTCTGAGGCAGCTGGAAAGTGAAAACCTTACAGCTCAAGACAGAGAGTCAGTCCTTTATACTCTCATTAACATCAAAGAAGGCTGTGTGGCCAAATCCACATACATAAGAGTATGATTCTTTTGAAATCAAATTAATAACCAGTATTGGGTTGTTTTTTTTCCAGAGCAAAAATAAAAGCATAAAATAACGCCACAAACTCAGGTTGTATGTTTGGGAAGAATCATGGGAATTAATCATGGGCAAAATAGCAGCTATTTATTCCATCTGAAGATTTTCCCAAGATCAGTGGTAACTCTATAGAAAGACTCAAAATTGACTATAATATTGTAATCAATAGAATCCTTAAATAAAAGTGGTCTTCCTTTGCCTTCCTCCACCTCCAAAGAGTCTGAAACTTTCTGAAGAGATCGACAACACATATATCTGGTATCAGCAATCAAGGAGAATTTTCACTTTGTAGGTTGTATTTTGTAAGAAAATATCCTTTATATAATTTGTATAGGATGGTTAGGCCAACTCTGAGTGATGGAATGGAAAATGGTGGACTGGGGATGAGGAAAAAAATGGAAGGAACAAAAGATAATGGGAGGAAAGTAATGTGAGCAGGAGGGTACTAGATATATTTCCAAAAGAACCAACAGAATGTGGTCACTCATGACAGTGATATCTTCTATTTTTCTAAAGCATCTACAAAGTGGGGCACCTGGGTGGCTCACTCAGTTAAGCATCTGTCTTTGGTTCAGGTAATGATCTCACGAACCATGAGTTTGAGCTCCACATGGGCTCCTTGCTGTCAGAGCACAGCCCACTTGGGATCCTCCGTCTCCCTCTCTCTCTCTACCCCCTTCCCTCTCTCTCTCAAAAATAAACATTTATAAATTTAAAAAATCTACAAAGATTTCCCCACCAATATAATAAATCCAGTGAGAACACACATTTTTATTTGCCTAAAACCTTGATATCCTTCTTTTAGTCCTTAAAGAACAAAAGTTGTATATACATCAACAGTAAGAAATGAGAGTGGAAAACCTACCAGACAACTGAAAAACAGAAGAGACTCAGAAACATCTTTTGTAGGGAAACCTGGGTAGCTCAGTCAGTTAAGCGTCAGATTCTTGATTTCAGCTCAGGTCATGATCTCATGGTTCATGAGACTGAGCCCCGTGTCAGACTCTGCACTGACAGCACAGAGCTTGCTTGGGATTCACTCTCTCCCTCTCTTTCTTCCCTCCCCCACATAACCTAGCTCTCTCTCTCTAAATAAACAAGTAAACATTTAAAAAAAAAAAAAAAGAAACCTCTTTTATAGATAAATAGGAAATTTGGATAATACATTTAAAAATATCTTGGAAGGACAGAACCTAGGAAACTTCTTACATTCAATGAACTAATATAACTTGCATCCTTCAGCTTTTAGACATCATTGTGTTTTCCTGCCATGTGACCCTGTATCAGTCTGCTAGAGCTGCTATAACAAAATATCAGACTGGGTGGTTTATAAACAACAGAAATGTATTTCTTACAGTTCTGGAGGCTGGGAAATACAAGATCAAGGTGCCAGTAGTTTCAGTGTCTGGTGAGAGCCAGCTTCCTGGTTCATAAATGGCCACGGTTTCCTATGCTCTTACATGGTAGCAGAGGCAAGGGGACCTGTCTGGGGTCTCTTTTATAAGGGCACTAATTCTATCTAATCACCTCCTAAAAGTTCCATTTCTGATGGACCTCTCTCCAGTGCATGCCAACAAGACACAATTTTATATATATAGAGAGAGAGATATAGATATAGATATAGATATATAGATATAGATATAGATATAGATATAGATATATAGATAGATATAGATATAGATATAGATATAGATATAGATATAGATATAGATATAGATATAGATATAGATATAGATAGATAGATAGATATAGATATAGATATAGATATAGATATAGATATAGATATAGATGGATGAATGAATGGACAGATAGATTAACCTAATTAAGGGAAAAACATCCCCTCATTTTTGCCATATTTTGTTGGTTAGAAGCAAGTCACAGTTTCTGCCCACAATCAAGAGGAGGGGATTGTACAGGGCATTTCCAAGGTCTATCTGCCACACCTGAGAAAAGAATTTTTCACACACTCATACCACAGACAGGATTCCTACATGTCCAAGGAGGCTTTTCCTAGCAAGCAACCTCCCATTTAAAGGTCAAATCATGGGGACACCTGGGTGGCTCAGTCGGTTAAGTGACCAACTTCGGCTCAGGTCATGATCTCATAGTTTGTGGGTTCAAGCCCACGTTGGGCTCTATGCACACAGAGTCTGCTTCAGATCTTCTGTCCGCCTCTCTCTCTGCCCCTCCTCCACTCACATTCTCTCTCCTATCTCAAAAATAAATAAACATTTTAAAAAATTTAATTAAAAAAATAAAGGTCAAATCAGTCCCACAAAAATACTTATTTCTGGTTCTGACCACTTCTCAAAACAAAATGAGAAATATTCCAGTGTGCAATGGAACGTAGCTGTTCACCAAGGCGTAACATTACTAAACAATGGTGTGAACCTAGGTGATAACTATGTTTCCAAATCATTGCTGTTTGATAATATTCTGAGATATATTCAAAATGTCTCCCTAATGTTTCCTTTCTCAGATAGGAATGGTTTATTATGTGAACAGAACTGTAAACATGCAATTAAACAATCTTATGAGGAAGTTAATGTCTCCATCCAGGGCCAGGATGGTAAAGGCTAGAACCCAGTGGTATGCTTAAACAGTTATTAAGGAATGTCCATGCCTCTGCTTAATTGCTAATGTATACTTCCTTAATATGTGTTGCTCTCAGTGGATCTCTTGTCCAAGTCATTAAAACTATCAGTTGATGGATTGTTCAAAAATAAAACAGGATAAATCAGAAATTTTCAAAATAATGCATTTTTTCCATAAACATTTTATTTAATCCAAAAACAAATGTACATTTTTTGTTCTTATTTTCATGTGAGGCCAAGACAATTTTTAGTGTGTATAAGACTACTGATTTGATTTCCCTGTTGTCTTTCATCAACAAATTCATTCAAAATTTATCATCTATGGTTTCTCATTTAGTTTTTTTTTTAAAGCACAACAAAAAAAAATCACTAACAAAGTAGGGCACCTCAGTGGTGCAGAGGATTAAGCATCTGACTCTTGGTATGGGCTCAAGTCATGATCTCAAGTTTCGTGGGATGGACCCCCACATGGGGCTTTCAGCATGGAGTCTGCTTGGGATTCTCTCTCGCCCTCTTTCTCAGCCCCTCACCTATTCACTCATGCACTCTCTCTCTCAATAAACTTAAAAAAAAACACTAACAAAGTACAGATTTTGAAGTAAATCTTCTAGATTTCACTATTTATTTTACATATGTTTTATTCACATCTATTTGGAAAGTAATTTTTAGCAACTCACATCTACTGAGCCTTCCAAAAGCATTTGATGTGATTTTCTAAGAAATCCTCTCCTTTGCATTTTATATTTGTATTTTATTAATACAATGTAATTAATTTTCAAAACCACTACAACCAGTTCAAATGACATTATTAGGTTTAGCACCAACCCCAACTAGTTTTCCATAAAGATCCTATGTAAGCAAGTGGACTAGAAAGTAGTCTACTAGCCATGGCATGCAGAGTGCTTTGGGCAATAGTCAGCAGGCTTTAAGAAAGAATTAAGTGTCATTTAAACAGATTGGTTAAGAGATTGTTAAAAGAGCTTCTACTATTGACTGTCAAAGATGTAATAAATATGCACAAATTCTACAAAAATTTTAGAAGTCCCACTATATGCTAAATTATGGAAGGGAGATGCTAACTCCCACAGAGAAGAAAAGAAATGTGACTGTTGCCCTTGAAGATTTCAATACAATTACTGTGTGAGGTACTCCTGCACTTATGTAATGTTTATAGCATGCGAAGCACTGCTATCTTCTTAAACCCTAAAAAGCTTTTGATGCTAGCCTGGATTCTGGCAGGTGCTGAAGAATGGCAAGAAATTCACCAAGGTCCTAAGGTTATTGCTTGATGATTTATGACTCATCAGTCCTTAGTTGAAAGTGCCCTGTCAAACTCATTTTTTAACACCAACGAACATGAGGTTGAATTGTAAAATAGTTTCTATTTATTTTTTTTTTTTTTTTCTTTTTTTTTTTTTTTTTTTTTTTTTTTTTTTTTTTATTTATTTATTTTTTTTAATATATGAAATTTACTGTCAAATTGGTTTCCATACAACACCCAGTGCTCATCCCAAAAGGTGCCCTCCTCAATACCCATCACCCACCCTGCCCTCCCTCCCACCCCCCATCAACCCTCAGTTTGTTCTCAGTTTTTAACAGTCTCTTATGCTTTGGCTCTCTCCCACTCTAACCTCTTTTTTTTTTTTTTTTCCCTTCCCCTCCCCCATGGGTTTCTGTTACGTTTCTCAGGATCCACATAAGAGTGAAACCATATGGTATCTGTCTTTCTCTGTATGGCTTATTTCACTTAGCATCACACTCTCCAGTTCCATCCACGTTGCTACAAAAGGCCATATTTCATTTTTTCTCATTGCCTATGACCCAGCAATAGCACTGCTAGGAACTTATCCAAGGGATACAGGAGTACTGATGCATAGGGGCACTTGTACCCCAATGTTTATAAAATAGTTTCTATTTAATCCAATTTATTTTATGTACCTATGCTCAAGGATGCATACTTAGAAAAATTATAGGGGTATATTCAACTCTCCACTCCTGCACCCCATATATAATCAGCCACCAAACCATGCCACTCAAAATTGTCCATTTCTCTCCCCAACTTTACCATGTCCCTGCTTTAGTATATTCTTCCTATTCTGAAAAATTCTCTATCCTTCTTTCTGACACCAATCTTCCACCTCTAGTTCATATCCACACTGCTTCTAAAGTCCACAAATCTGCTTCTATGATTCTCATTTTTAAAGCCCTGTCTGGATTTCCAAAGAATAATGCCTAAGCTTCTTCAAATAGAGCCAAAAAAGATGCATACAATCCAGATTTACCATATTTACCAGCATCATCTATAAATGTTCCCACTCAAGGTCTAAGTCCAGCATCGTAAATCTATCTCCATTCCTTCTCCAAGTTCACAAACATTGTACAAGTCTGTATCATTGCAAGTCTGGTCTTGTTTCTAAAACACCCTTTTTTCCTTAAATGTTGGCAGACTTTAACTCATCCTCTAAGATCAACTGTTTAAGCCCTTACCCCAAATCTTTCATGCAGTTTGTCCACAGTATTGGGGGCAGCTCTCTAGTAGTACACAAATATTGTTGGACAAGTATTTACTGAAATTCAGTATGCACACTGGGCTGGGTTCTATAGTTCTTATAGCTCCTCTTATGCCATAAACTCCTTGACAGTAGGCACCATATCTTATTCATTTTTACATCACTCCCAACTGTCTAATGCAGTATGCACATACCAGGCACTGTATTTAAGTTTATTGAATGAATGAATAAATGAATGAACATCAATGTTATGGGTATAGCAATAAAGTAGTTTTGGAGATTTTTATTAGAAACTTCCGCATGCATTGTCCTCAAAGTTTTAGGAAATAAATGGGAGAAACTTTCTAAGTTGAACAGATTTCTCACTACCTTGGGCTTCCTGTTGTGACACAATTTTTCTATTCTTGCAGAGTTAAAATAATATACCTCTAATAATTTAAAAATCTAAATGGATAAATGTCTCCATGCTATTTCCACAATGTATTAAAGAGTAGAAATTATAGTAACCAGTCCACCACTTGGTATTGCATACACATGGTAAATAATCGGGTTAATATAAATTTTCAGTGAACTGGCTACGTATCTTTTAGCCAGCAGCACTATGAGTCACATTTATCCCTCCTATATCTCCTATTTTAGTAGGGGTAGAAGGTAGATTAGTTCCATTTCCTTACACAAATATAAAACTTTTCATCAAACCAGGACCACACCTAATTTCTTCATTTTTATGCCATGTACTACTTTTACAATATTTAGTATATTGGTGGTATAATTGACATGTGATCAGAACTTGTCTATTCCCTTCTTAGTCAACTGAGGTTGACATCAAAGCTCTTACAGATAATTGAAGAGCATAACTTTGTTTACTATATTTCTTTAAAATCTCATTTACCTTTGACTGTTATTTGGCAAAACTTTAATGACAGGTGTTAACGTAATTGTATGTGTTAATACCTTACCACGAGTGTAGCCAGCAGTTTTAAGACAATCCTTTATTTTTCAAAAGAGTGGAGATGAGAAGGGGTAAAGAGCCAATATTCCTAAATTAAGCTATTATAAAAATGAATTTTCTGTTATTTCTAAATATTTTGACAGAAAACTGCAGTGAAACACTAGTTGTGAACACTAAGATGTTTTACTGACTTGCAAACAGAGTTCCCAAGACCAGTGCTGCTAAAAATGTGCAGTTCTTTAGGAAGCACTGCTAAAATAATAATTGGCTATGTGTTTGGTTATTCAGTTAAATCCCAGAAGATGTTGGGACATTTCGATCATAAGAACTTGTTATGGCTCTTAATTTTCCACCACTATTTTCAACACTTGAATCAGTGTCAAATGGACACTCTGAAAAGCAAGATTATAAAATCTAGAATTTTGCTGGGGGCAATGTTAGTAATTTGGGGGCTCAAATAGTATATATCATAATAGCTATCTGAAAACAAGGAACAGGGTGATCTTTCTTTTTTTTTTTTTTTTTAATTTTTTTTTTTTTCAACATTTTTTATTTATTTTTGGGACAGAGAGAGACAGAGCATGAACGGGGGAGGGGCAGAGAGAGAGGGAGACACAGAATCGGAAACAGGCTCCAGGCTCCGAGCCATCAGCCCGGAGCCTGACGCGGGGCTCGAACTCACGGACCGCGAGATCGTGACCTGGCTGAAGTCGGACGCTTAACCGACTGCGCCACCCAGGCGCCCCCAGGGTGATCTTTCTAAAAACCAATTTTATCCTCATAAATAGCCTAGCTATCTAAAATTGAATGTATAAAATCATCCTTGTTGAAAATCAAGAGCTGATGAATTGGTAGTACCAACTGAAAGGAACAGTGGAAAAATAAGTCCTGGATTATCCGAGTAGAAAAATGCGCATGTAGTGGAGGAGCATGGAAGAGAACACATATGAAGGAAGGACTGAGAGAAGGTGACAGTTCCAACAATAGACTGTTTACTTGCATCCGACAGCTATCCCCATATGTCCCTTGGTAGACATATAGCATAGGTTTTTTATTTTTAGTTGAAGTATAGTTGACATACAATGTTATAGTGGTTTCAGGTATACAACACAGTGATTCAAAAATGTTTAGGGGCACCTGGGTGGCTCAGTTGGTTAAGCATCCGACTTTGGCTTAGGTCATGATCTCACAGTTCATGGGTTTGAGCCCTGTGTCGGGCTCTGTGCTGATGGCTCAGAGCCTACAGCCTGCTTCGGAGGCTCTGTGTGTCTCTCTGCCCCTCCCCTGCTCACACTCTGTCTCTCTCTGTATTTAAAAAATAAATAAATGTTAATAAAAAAAAAAGTTTATACATTATGTTATGCTCACCGCAAACATAGCTACCATCTATTACTATACAACGTTATTACAATACCACTGGTTATATTCTCTATTATATCTTTTATTCCCATGACTTAGTTATTCCATAACTAGAAGCCTATTATCTCCCACTCGCCTTTACCAACTTTACCCATCCTCTACCCCTCTCCCCTCTGGCAACCATCAGTTTGTTCTCTGTATTTATGGTTATGATTCTGCTTTTTTGTTTGTTTATTCATTTGTTTGATTTTTCAGATTCCACATGTAAGCAATTCCACATGTATGGTGTATGTATATACCATGTCTTATTTATCCATTCATCAATCAACGGTCACTGCAGTTCTTTCCATACATTGTAAATGATTATTGTAAATTTTTAATTGTAAATTTCTATTATAATTATTGTAACATTGTAAATTAAGCCTTAATAAGTGTAGGGATACAAATATCTTTTCAAATTTGTGTTCTCATTTTAATTGGTAAATATCCAGTAGTGGAATTACTGGATCATATATTTTTATTTTTAATTTTTTGAGTAATCTCCATACTGTTTACCACAGTGGCTGCACCAATTTACAGTCCCACCAACAGTACACAAGGGTTCCTTTTTCTCCATATCGTCTCTAATACTTGTTATCTCTTGTCTTTTTGATTCTAGCCATAGTGACAGGTATAAGGTGACATCTTATACCTGTGGTTTTGATTTGAATTTCCCTGATGATTAGTGGTGTTGAGCATCTTTTCATGTGTCTGTTGGCTATGTATACCTTCTTTGGAAAAAATGTCTGTGCAGGTCCTCTGCCCATTATTAATCAGATTATTTGTTTTGTTTTTGGGGTTTGGTTTTGTTTTGATGTTGAGTTGTATAACTTCTTTATGTATTTTGGATATTAACTCTTTACCAGATATATCATTGGAAAATGTCCAATTCAGTAGTTTGCCTTTTCATCTTGTTGATGGTTTCCTTTGGTATGCATAAGTTTTTTGTTTTGGTGTAGTCCCCTAGTTTATTTTTGCTTTTGTTTCCCTTGTAAGAAACGTATTTAGAAAAATGTTATGGCTGATGTCAAAAAAATTACTGCCTATGTTCTCCTCTAGGAGTTTTATGGTTTCAGGTACTTAGATCTTTAATTCATTTTGAGTTTATTTGTATGGTGTAAGAAAGTGGTTCAGTTTCATTTTTTGCATGTAGTTGTTCAGTTCTCCAAGCACCATTTATTGAAGGGATTGTCTCCTACCCCACTGTATATTCTTGGCTCTTTGTCAAATATTAATTTACCATAAAAGTGTAGGTTTATTTCTCGACGCTCCTGTTCCACTGATATGTGTGTCTACTTTTGTGCCAGTACCATACTGTCTTGATTAACCACAGCTTTGTACTATATTTTGAAATGTGGAATTATGATACCTCCAGTTTTTTCTTCTTTCTCAATATCACTTTGACTATTTGAGGTATTTTATGGTTCCATACAAATTTTAGTATTATTTGTTATAGTTCTGTGAAAAATGCTGTTGGTATTTTGATAGGGATTGCATTGAATCTGTAGATTGCTTTGGGTAGGATGGACATTTTAACAATATTAATTCTTTCAACTCATGAGCATGGAATATTTCTCCATTTGTTTGCATTTTATTCAATTTCTTTCATCAGTGGTTTACTAAGCACACGTCTTTCAACACCTTAGTTAAGTTTATTCTTAAGTATCTTATCCTTTTTGTTGCAATTGTAAATGAAATTATTTTCTTAATTTCTTTTTCTGCTACTTCATTATTAGTGTATAGAAATGCAATTCATTTCTGTATTAATTTTGTATCCTGCACTTTACTGAATTCATTTGTTACTTCTATTAGGTTTTTTTCTTTTTTTTTTTTTTTTGGAGTCTTTAGAGTTTTCTAAGCCTAGTATCATGTCATATGCAAATAGTGACAGTTTTACTTCTTCCTTACCAATATGGATGCTTTTATTTTTCTTGCCTGATTGTTGTGGCTAGGACTTCCAGTACTATGTTGATTAAAAACAGCAAAGGGGTATATCCTTGTCTTGTTCCTGATCTTAGAGGAAAAGCTCTCAGTTTTTCACTATTAGGTATGCTGTTAGCTGTGGATTTTTCATAAACAGTCTTTATTATGTTGAGGTATGTTCCCTCTATACTTTGTTAAGAGTTTTTATAAAGAACAGATGTTGAATTTGTCAAATGCTTTATCTGCATCTATTGAGATGTTTATGTGATTTTTATCCTTCATTTTGTTAATGTGGTGTATCATGTTGATTGATTTGTGAATACTGAGCTAAATGAAGAAATCAAAGGAGAAAACAAAAAATATATGGAGACAAATGAAAATGAAAACACAACAGTCTGTAGCATAGTTTTTTAAATGACTAAATGAAGGGCAGCACAAATAAGAGAGAAAGCTGCTGCAGATGCCTGAGCAGAAAATCACATAAAAAAACAAAACTGTTTCAAAATACTTACATCCTTTGCACTGCCCAAACATAGAATTCTTACACATTAAACTAGACACAAGTTTCCAGAGGGGATGTATAAGTGATTATCTAAATTTGATCATATCTGATATTTCTCTTCAAAACTTTTTTGTTTTTTAATGAGACATCCCTACATGACCCCTCAATCTCCACCCCTGCCTTCTGCATATACAAGAATAAAGAAGGAAAGAAGTAGAAACCACTGAAGGTGAGATGCTGCTCTATATAATAAAGACATTAGAGAAGAGACTGGAGCTAAACAAAATCTCACTGATCCTTGTCATCCAAGTTCATTGGCAGTCTTGGGGTATAAAGTTTGGATAATAAAACTAAACTACTTTATTGTGCTCATATTTATTTAGTAACATGATCTAGGTTGCTGATATGTTTCCTGGGTGAAGTTTGGGGATAATGCATGAATAACATGTTATTTCCTATTTAATAGCACTGTTTAAAGCACTGCTGACTACCATATATCTGTCAATTGCATTACTTATATATAAGTCTATGCTTCTAAAATACATTAAAATGTATTTGTTTTTATTATTAAGTACTCCAAGCATTAGTCAGGACTTTTTTGGTTATGACTAACCATAAGCCAATTTGAATTAACTGTAGTAAAGAGGAATTAATTACCGGAAGGATAGTAAGATAGCCTTCAGAATTAAACAAAGAGCTGGCCAATAGGAAAACAGCCCTTGCAGATACTCCAAATAACAATAGCACATCTCCCACCAGGTGTAGTTCCCTATGATCCTGGGAAGAATCATTCAAACTGCTGTGAACTAGAAAACCACCCAGGATATACCCACTATATTCCTCTTCACATCCTAGTCCCACTATTTCCTGGTGACATTTTCCTTTTTTACCTCAAATTTTGGGAAGACAGAAACTAAAAAACATACACAAATTTAGAAGATAATTCTTCCTCCTTTCCAACCACCTTCTCCTCTCCTGCTCTATACTGTATAAAGTAAATATTAAAAAAATTTGTCTGATTTAACACAAATACTGAGGAAATCAAAATCAACTTAGTAAGATACATATGCTAGTTATGCCCCATAAATTTACTCTTCTTTCCCAATTTCAGTTCCTCTAAATATTTTCTTTTCCATGTGTTTTAGTTAACTTCTTTCTTCAAACAATATATGTACCTACATATTAACATATATAACATGTTTAAAATTTTAAAATATACATATATATGTATAAAGCATACATATTACATATATTTGCAGTGAGCACTTTCTGTTATTCTCTAATTAAATTAAATTAATTAATTAATTAATTTCAGAGAAGCTATTCTCATTAACTTCTGCTTCATGTAGCAGCCTTGAAATATATTCAGATGTCCAAAGAAAATGTAGTTTCTTTCTTATAATATACAGTAGTTCTTATCCATGATTTCGCTTTCCACAGTTTGTTACCGAGGGTCACCCACTTTCTGGAAGCTGATGATCATAGTCTACATCACAATGCCTACACCATTTACCTCATTTCATCTCATCAAGAAGACATTTTATCATCTCACATCATCACAAGAAGAAGGGTGAGTACAATACAATAGATATTTTGAGAGAAATCACATTCATATAACTATTACAGTATACTGTCATAATTGTTCCATTTTATAATTATTGTTATTAATCTCTGTGCCTAATTTATAAACTTTATCATATGTATGTATGTATAGACAAAAACATGGTGTACACAGGGTTTGGTACTATCCATCGTCTTAGGCATCCAACCGGGGTTTAAAATGTATACCCCATGAATAAGGAGAGCCTACTATATTTGATCATCCCTACAAGCTGCTGGATAGCTGGGTTTGGGGGCATACTTTAACTTGCCATTTATGGTACCACAAAGCAATCCCTTTAAGATAAATGCTGAGGCTTTTAGGTCACCCTCTCCCTTTCCCTTGTTCCTATTCAACATGACAACAAGGCATTTGGGCAGGGGGGCAGGGGTTGTGGGTAACTGGATCTTCACTGGTCCATGCTGGAGAATGTCTAGTCAGGTCCACTTAAAGGATCAGTGGTTGGAAAGGTGTCTGGTCCCACATGGACAGAGAACACCACAAGTATACTCAGAGCCATTGCTAGTCCATGACCATGGCTACCTGTACTTTGTAAGTTGTCCACATTCTGGAACCTTATGTCCTAGGCCAGGTCTTGTTGGGTCCCTGGACCTTCACTGTCTCAGGCTCATCTGTCTCACTGTTTCCCTGCCAGAACACTAGCCTTTGCCTTCCTGAGATGTTAAAGAACTTTAGGGGGCTCTTCCCATGTTGAGGAAGCATGCCATTGTCCTCTCCAGCCCCAACAGTCTTTGCTTCCCTCATACTTTTAGAAGTAATTTCAACACGCCCTACAAGTGAAGGAAAGTGGGGCTCTGTGAGCCTGAGCTCCTCTTATTTCTGAGGGTTTTTTCCTCACCCAAATTCCCAAAATTGGATAAGGTAAAGGTGTACTTTTGCTTCCTTTTTGGTATTATCAGTTCTTTTTCCATGACAGAAGAAACTTTGTGATATGAACACAGTACTTAAGGAAAACATGTTTTGGATTAATAGATTATTTTACAAGGATAATCATCTAAAATTATCCTCGTTATGGTCATCACCTTTCAATGCAAGCCCTAAGTTCCAGCCACCTTAAATCTTGACTTTTGCTCACTGCTTCCCTGTTTGGAACATACCTGTCTCATTTCCCCACCTGAGTGACTCTCCCTTGTCCTCTGAGACACATGTGAAGAGGACTCCACACACACCAGAGAGCTCTTTTCTCTATCCATGCTGGAATAGTAACTTCAGTCAAAACATCCTGAACTTTGCTCTCACAGTGCTAGGGCAGGAGAAATACAACACAAGCTATAAATCCAAGCTTCATATGTAATTTTACATTTTCTAATTTTATATCTCCTAACAGCCAGATTTTTAAACCTTAAAAAGCAAAAGGTGGAAATAATTTTAATGATATATTTTATTTTACCCAATGTATCAAAATATTACCATTTCTATAGGTGATCATATGAATGTTGTTAGTTAGACTGCGGGGGTGGGGGGGGCGGGAAGGGTTCCAAATCTTCAACATCCAGTATGTAATTATTTTTACAGCACGTCTCAATTCAGGACATCTCAATTACATTCAGCTCGCCACATTTCAAGTGCTCAAGAGCTACACAAGACTAGCGGCTACCATTTTGGACAACTCGTCTCTCGGTGGCAGTCTGTGTCACTTGACCAGCACCAATAGGCAATCAGAACACGTTTATAGAATTAAGTGTTAAGAAAAGTCCCTTTGAACAAAAAGTTATAAACCTGGATGAATATTAAACATTTCTAGGAGTTCTAGTTCCAGGAAAGAATCCTGATTCATTGTTAATTAAGGCCTTCATGGAAAAAAAAAAAAAGTGAGAGAAATCCAAAAGAAAAATAGCAAAGAACAAAATGAGGCTAATATGGTACCTTTGTCACTCAAGAAACTCTGATGAAAAACATTCAGAACAGTAAGAGGGTTGGTCTGCTCAAAAGAGATAGGAGGCTGTATTGTTTTTCTACATCTTACTGTTCCTGACTTGGAAGAGGAAGAAAATTTACTGATGTGGCTGGCAAAAATATGTAGCAAATTAGAAATCTTGCTGGAATTAGCAGAAGACAGTTCTCCAGAAAGGTGTTAGCTCATATGTGGGGTAAGCTCCTAATTACAGATCTGCCGCCAGAGGGAACAGACTGGAGCTCGCACAAGAGTCTTTGAACACATGGGATTTTTCAAGAGATGCATTAAGCCCTCTCAAATTTAAAGCTGTTTGAGGCTACCTTCTGCCCAAGTTACATGAATGAAACCTTTTGAACCTCTGGACTCAGGAGGGAAAGGCCTTCTAACTAAGATATGTTTAAAGTTTAATTAAGTATGAATGGAACAGGAGGCAGATCTGATATCAGGGGAGGAGGCTCATTTGTGTCTTGGCTTTTATCTCATTGTTCTTATTCTAAATTGTTTATTTCTATAACATTTTCATAGTAATATTTTAAAACACCTATGCTACCCAATAAAGTCATACTTTTGTATATGAAAAGCAAAAATTAGCAGCATGGAGTGGTTTTATCTGGAGAATGTTTAGTCTTTCATTTGAAATTCTTGACATATATAGGAAAAGAGCCAACTACTGGTGAATACCCTACCACCGGCAGCTACAATTCTTTATCCAAGTTTAAAGGAAGTTGTAACAAATTCAATCCATTTCATTTCTGGATAACATCACAGAATTTTCTCTAGTAAATGCCTGCTAATTTTAGTACAAGTGTTTGATTTGCTTTGTTCGCCAAATGCCAACATTTATTCAGTTCCACAGAGGGGAAAAAACAGGCCATTGTTTGGGTATTATATATTCATACACAGTTTGATTAAAGTACCTTTATTTTCAAAATGCAACAAGGCCCTTATCTGTTTATGTATCCAACTTTTAGTTGTTGAGGAAAAAATGGAAACTGGAATAGCATAGTAATTGAAATCTATGAACAATCTAAAATTATCAGTCTAGCAAAATGTTTGCCATCACTACTAAGGAGCAGCAAGAAGGACTGATTTAAATTCCACCATGGATTTCTTATGGACTCCATTACCCTTGTTAGCACTGTCCCCATTAGTACAGATAATTGAGAAGTATGTGTATCTCACTACTAAATGATGAAATCTCATTCTTTACCTCCCACCCAGCACAAATTGCTGCCCATCCTTAGTAAATAGCTATTTACAAAAATGATTTACATGCTTATGCACAAAGCTGCATGCTCTATATTATGGTGACATTCTTTTAAAAATGTTTTTTAAAACTAGTGATATGGAAACTGGAGTAATAAGAGTCCTCCTGAATTAGAAGGTTAATTGTTTCAAAGAGATTCTCCCTTGGAAAAATGTCAAAGATTTTTGTTCCATAAGGCACAGTGGCATCTGGGATGCAAGTTAGTAAGGAATGTGGGGCAAAGAAACAACACTTGTATTTAAATTTTTTTAATGTTTATTTATTTTTTGAGAGAGAGATCGACAGAGTGTGAGCAGGAGAGGGGCAGAGAGAGAGAGGAAGACACAGAATCTAAAGCAGGTTCCAGGCTCTGAGCTGTCAGCACAGAGCCCGACCCGGGGCTCAAAACCACGAACCATGAGATCATGACCTGAGCTGAAGTCAGACGCTCAACCAATTGAGCCACCCAGGAGCCCCGAAACAACGTTTGTATTTAAATACAGTCCAAGGCAGAAAGGGGTAAGAGAAGAGAGTAATTAATTAGGAAAGGCTTATGTTGTTCTTTTAGTATGTTGTTCCTAATTTTGCCCTAAAAAAAATGGCCGTCTTAGAAGGTCTTGTCACTCTACGCTAGACTTCAGTTATGAGCTAGTAATGATATTTTGCTGGAAGGTCAGGTAGAATTTCCAAAGAGCAATGCTAAAAGGCAACCTTTGGGGAGGAAAGGTGCCAAGTTAGAGTGTGGCAGGTCATTGGTGGCTGACCTCAAGACTCCGTTTTAAGTGTGTTTTAGAAAATCAGTAACAGATGGGGAATTGATCACTTAAGTTCAGCCCTGGCTGGAAATGAATAAATCCAGGATATTACTACAAAATATAGGACTGAAGCAGAGGAAATAACTAAAGGAAAGGTTCCAAGAGACCTACAAACTATGTAAAAGGGTTTAATTTTTTTTTCTGGTTTAAATAGATGCTGGTTATCATGAAAACTGCTCAGATTTCTTTCAGTATTTTAGCTATCCACATTCTCCCTCGGATAATCATCTTCTTTGATCTATACAATTGTGATGTCTGCCTTTGCCTGAAAAGTTAGGTTGGTATGGTGAAATAAGGCTAGGCTTCAGGGTCAAATGAGCTGGAGTCTCATCCCAACCTTGCTCCTTTACCTTCTCTTTTGAGACTCAGAGTGTCTGTCACTACTGTCCTGTGTAATGTGGGGATACTAATATCAATCTCACAGGATTGCTGCTGGGATTAAATGAGATTATACTTACATACTCTCTGGCCTACAGTAAAGGACCCAGAAACTTTTTCTTCCCTACCTTCTCTGCTTATCTCTTTGGTGTCCCTATCCTTGTTCTAAGTTAGCATATTCTACATTTCAACATCTTTCTAGACTTCCCTCCCATGTTTAAAACAATCCCCCAAGTTGCACTCATTCCAGTCCATAAGGCTTTCTTCAGTTAAATGGATCAGAAGCTCAGAATCACCAACATTCCCTCGCCAGCACAATCAGCCAGCCTCTGGGAACGACAACTCTATCTTTGAATCAAGTGGGATGGTGGCTCTTTCTTTCTACTCCTCCCAGCCCAATTAGGCCCTTTAAACAAGTGAACCTGGGGAAAAGGTGCTAAAGACATCAGAGACTGGGTAAAGGCCAAGATGTTTTATGTTCCCTCCCTCCATCTGCTTCCAGCTGTTGCCAGCAAACACCCAGGAGAAGGAATTTATGCAGGTTATAATCATGAAAATGCAGCTTCCCTTTAATACAATTTTTTTCAGGGGGGGTAGATAATTTAATGTGTTAACCCTTTTAGGAAGATCTCTCTGCTACAGGAGTTCTTGTCCAGAACTACAGATTTCTTAGAATTTCCTATGAATTAGCTCACTGAGTTTTTAGAAGCTGCCAGTGTAGGTTTTCAGAGTCACAATTTCCCATTCAGTTGTTGTGCTAGTTCTAACCTGTCAGGTTATAAATATCCAAGTGAGCTCTTCTCTATTTTTAAATGATTTTTTTCAATCAGTTGCCCTAAAAATATAGTCAAGACACAAAGCCAGCAAATCTAGTAAATTCTTCCAGTTGCAGTGTTTCAGAAAAGTCCTTTCTTTATAGCTTATGTATTCATCATGAATCTGAAATAATTGTAAATCCACATAAATGCTATAACCAATGGAGGATAATCAATCAGATTCATTGACTTATTCATTTGGTACCATATGAAGCACCTTTGTAATAAATACTACTTGCCTTCAGAATGTACGCTAAGGGCAAATGGCAAAGGTATAGCTGAAAGTCACTAGCACACAAATCCTAATCCTTTGCTCCCTGTGTGCTTCTGAGAGTGGTCCGTGGACCTGCAGCATTAGCATCATCTGGGGACTTGTTAGAAATACAAATTCTGAAGATCAAACCAGGCCAACAGAATCAAAACAAAGAACAAAAAACAATTTGAGTTAGGGTCAAGCAATCTGTCATAATAAAGCCTTCAGGTGATTCTGAATTTCAGGATTTTCAGAATTTCACACTAAAATTTCAGAACCACTATTCTAAGACTCTTTTCCTTATAAAAAGCATTTGGTTCTTTTTCTTTAAGTTTATTTACTTACTTTTAAAGACAGAGAGAGTGAGTGGGACCGTGTGCACAAGTGGGGGAGGGACAAAGATAGAGGGAGAGAGAGGATCCCAAACAGGCTTCACACCATCAACACAGAGCCCCACATGGGGCTTGAACTCACTAACCATGAGATCATGACCTGAGCTGAAATCAAGAGTCGGATGCTTAACTGACTGAGCCACCCAGGTGACCCTGGTTCTTTTTCTAAATAGATGAGAGGGTCGCCTGGGTGGCTCAGTCGGTTAGGCAGCCGACTTCGGCTCAGGTCATGATCTCACGGCCGTGAGTTCGAGCCCCGTGTCGGGCTCTGGGCTGACAGCTCAGAGCCTGGAGCCTGTTTCAGATTCTGTGTCTCCCTCTCTCTCTGACCCTCCCCCATTCATGCTCTGTCTCTCTCTCTCTCTCAAAAATAAATAAACGTTAAAAAAAAAATTTAAATAGATGAGAAATACACTTGCAGACTTACCAGAACTGAACTGCTTTGCAGTTTCTCTGGGTTCCAGGCAGAATCAACACAACACCTTCCTCATGAAGCTATCTCCCAGGGGCAGCCCTGCCACATACCTAAACCCTGCCCACCTCTTCCAAAGAAGATACATACCTTGTACCTAGTGGACTCTGTGGGGTCCCTTCCTCCCCACATTCTCTCACCACTCCTATACTAACCCCATCTTGGCAATTACTGCAATTCCTAATAATTCTCTGTAAGGGTACAAACTATATGTTGTTGTTCCCCACTGGATCTCTAGTGTCTACTGTAATGCTTAACATGGTATAAGTGATCAGTATAATAATGAATCAACGATGCCATACATAGCAAGCAGATGTAGTCATGAAATTTACAATTCAGGTACAGCACAAGTTATACAAACTCTTTGCAGAAACTCTAGGATAAGAGGAAACAACAACTTAATTTAAGAATTTTAGGGGAAGATGGCTGCGTAGGAGGACGCTGGGCTCACCGCGCGTCCTGCTGATCACTTAGATTCCACCTACACCTGCCTAAATAACCCAGAAAGCCGCCAGAAGACTAGCAGGACAGAGTCTCTGGAGCCAAGTGCAGACGAGAGGCCCACGGAAGAGGGTAGGAAGGGCAGAGAGGTGGTGCGCGCTCCAAGGTCTGGTGGGAGGAGGCCGGGGCGGAGGGGCGGCCTGCCAGCCAAGCAGAGCCCCCGAGTCTGGCTGGAGGAAGTGGAGGGGCTGGACGGAGTATGTTCGGCCAGCTAGCGGGACTTGACATCTGGAAGGTTATAAGCTAACAGCTCTGCTCGGAGAACAGGAGGGCTGGAGGACAACGGGAGGGAGAGTTGTTGAGCCCCGGACGACAGAGCTCAGCTTGGCAGGGAACAAAGGCGCTCACCAGCGCCATCTCCCTCGCCCTCGCCATCTCCCTCGCCCATCCCCCAGCCAAAATCCCAAAGGGAACCAGTTCCTGCCAGGGAACTTGCTTGTACCGCGAAAACACCCAAAGCTGTGCTTCTGCAGATCCATCCCTCTGGCGGGTCTGACTCCCTTCCAGTGCCCGTCCCGAAGGGCGCTCCCGAAGTGGATCTCCGAAGGAAAAGCAAGCTGCGCCTGCCCCTCCTGCCCCTGTGCACCTTGCCCATCCACCCCAGCTAATACGCCAGATTCCCAGCACCACAAGCCTGGCAGTGTGCAAGTAGCCCAGATGGCCACGCCACCCCACAGTGAATCCCGCCCCTAGGAGAGGGGAAGAGAAGGCACACACCAGTCTGACTGTGGCCCCAGTGGTGGGCTGGGGGCAGACATCAGGTCTGACTGCGGCCCGGCCCACCAACACAAGTTATTCAAGACAGCACAGGGGAAGGGCCCCGCAGTCCCCCGCAGTCCCGCACCACCCCAGGGACTATCCAAAATGACAAAACGGAACAATTCCCCTCAAAAAAACGTCCAGGAAATAACAACAGCTAACGAACTGATCAAAAATGATTTAAACAATATAACAGAAAGTGAATTTAGAATAATAGTCATAAAATTAATCGCTGGGCTTGAAAACAGTATAAAGGACAGCAGAGAATCTATTGCTACAGAGATCAAGGGACTAAGGAACAGCCAGGAGGAGCTAAAAAATGCTATCAATGAGCTGCAAAATAAAATGGAGACAACCACAGCTCGGATTGAAGAGGCAGAGGAGAGAATAGGTGAACTAGAAGATAAAATTATGGAAAAAGAAGAAGCTGAGAAAAAGAGAGATAAAAAAATCCAGGAGTATGAGGGGAAAATGAGAGAACTAAGTGATGCGCTAAAGAGAAATAATATACGCATAATTGGTATTCCAGAGGAGGAAGAGAGAGGGAGAGGTACTGAAGGGGTACTTGAAGAAATCATAGCTGAGAACTTCCTGGATCTGGGAAAGGAAAAAGGCACTGAAATCCAAGAGGCACAGAGAACTCCCTTCAGACGTAACTTGAATCAATCTTCTGCATGACATATCATAGTGAAACTGGCAAAATACAAGGATAAAGAGAAAATTCTGAAAGCAGCTAGGGATAAACATGCTCTAACATATAAAGGGAGACCTATAAGACTCATGACCGATCTCTCTACTGAAACTTGGCAGGCCAGAAAGGAATGGCAGGAGATCTTCAATGTGATGAAGAGAAAAAAATATGCAGCCGAGAACCCTTTCTCCAGCAAGTCTGTCATTTAGAATAGAAGGAGAGATAAAGGTCTCCCCAAACAAACAAAAACTGAAGGAATTTGTCACCACTAAACCAGCCCTACAAGAGATCCTAAGGGGGATCCTATGAGACAAAGTACCAGAGACATCACTACAAGCATGAAACCTACAGACATCACACTGACTCTAAACCCATATCTTTCTATAATAACGCTAAATGTAAATGGACTAAATGCAGCAACCAAAAGACATAGGGTATCAGAATGGATAAAAAAACAAGACCCATCTATTTGCTGTCTACAAGAGACTCATTTTAGACCTGAGGACACCTTCTGATTGAAAGTGAGGGGATGGAGAACTATTTATCATGCCACTGGAAGTCAAAAGAAAGCTGGAGTAGCCATACTTATATCAGACAAACTAGACTTTAAATTAAAGGCTGTAACAAGAGATGAAGAAGGGCATTATATAATAATGACAGGGTCTATCCATCAGGAAGAGCTAACAATTATAAATGTCTATGCACCGAATATGGAAGCCCCCAAATATATAAAACAATTACTCACAAACATAACCAACCTTATTGATAAGAATGTGGTAATTGCAGGGGACTTTAACACTCCACTTACAGAAATGGATAGATCATCTAGACACACGGTCAAAAAAGAAACAAGGGCCCTGAATGATACATTGGATCAGATTGGACTTGACAGATATATTTAGAACTCTCCATGCCAAAGCAACAGAATATACTTTCTTCTCGAGTGCACATGGAACATTCTCCAAGATAGATCACATACTGGGTCACAAAACAGCCCCTCATAAGTATACAAGAATTGAAATCATACCATGCATAATTTCAGGCCACAGTGCTATGAAGCTTGAAATCAACCACAGGAAAAAGTCTGGAAGACCTCCAAAAGCATGGAGGTTAAAGAACACCCTACTAAAGAATGAATGGGTCAACCAGGCAATTAGAGAAGAAATTAAAAAATATATGGAAACAAACGAAAATGAAAATGCAACAATCCAAACGCTTTGGCATGCAGCGAAGGCAGTCCTGAGAGGAAAATACATTGCAATCCAGGCATATCTAAAGAAACAAGAAAAATCCCAAATACAAAATCTAACAGCACACCTAAAGGAACAGAAGCAGAACAGCAAAGACAGCCTAAACCCAGCAGAAGAAGAGAAATAATAAAGATCAGAGCAGAAATAAACAATATAGAATCTAAAAAAACTGTAGAGCAGATCAACGAAACCAAGAGTTGGTTTTTGAAAAAATAAACAAAATTGATAAACCTCTAGCCAGGTTTCTCAAAAAGAAAATGGAGATGACCCAAATAGATAAAATCATGAATGAAAATGGAATTATTACAACCAATCCCTCAGAGATACAAGCAATTATCAGGGAGTACTATGAAAAATTATATGTCAACAAACTGGAAAACCTGGAAGAAATGGACAAATTCCTAAACACCCACACGCTTCCAAAACTCAATCAGGAAGAAATAGAAGGCTTGAACAGACCCATAACCAGCGAAGAAATTGAATCGGTTATCAAAAATCTCCCAACAAATAAGAGTCCAGGACCAGATGGCTTCCCAGGGGAGTTCTACCAGACGTTTAAAGCAGAGATAATACCTATCCTTCTCAAGCTATTCCAAAAAATAGAAAGGGAAGGAAAACTTCCAGACTCATTCTATGAAGCCAGTATTACTTTGATTCCTAAACCAGACAGAGACCCATTAAAAAAAAAAGAGAGAACTAGAGGCCAATATCCCTGATGAATATGGATGCAAAAATTCTCAATAAGATACTAGCAAATTGAATTCAACAGCATATAAAAAGAATTATTCACCATCATCAAGTGAGATTCATTCCTGGGATGCAAGGCTGGTTCAACATTCACAAATCAATCAATGTGATACATCACATTAATAACAGAAAAGATAAGAACCGTATGATCCTGTCAATCGATGCAGAAAAGGCCTTTGACAAAATTCAGCAAACTTTCTTAATAAAAACCCTCGAGAAAGTTGGGATAGAAGGAACATACGTAAAGATCATAAAAGCCATTTATGAAAAGCCCACAGCTAACATCATCCTCAATGGGGAAAAACTGAGAGCTTTTTCCCTGAGATCAGGAACACGACAGGGATGTCCACTCTCACCGCTGTTGTTTAACATAGAGTTGGAAGTTCTAGCATCAGCAATCAGACAACAAAAGGAAATCAAAGGCATCCAAATTGGCAAAGATGAAGTTAAGCTTTCACTTTTTGCAGATGACATGATATTATACATGGAAAATCTGATAGACTCCACCAGAAGTCTACTAGAACTGATACATGAATTCAGCAAAGTTGCAGGATACAAAATCAATGTACAGAAATCAGTTGCATTCTTATACACTCATAATGAAGCAACAGAAAGACAAATAAAGAAACTGATCCCATTCACAATTGCACCAAGAAGCATAAAATACCTAGGAATAAATCTAACCAAAGATGTAAAAGATCTGTATGCTGAAAACTCTAGAAAGCTTATGAAGGAAATTGAAGGAGATATAAAGAAATGGAAAAACATTCCGTGCTCATGGATTGGAAGAATAAATACTGTCAAAATGTCAATACTACCCAAAGCTATCTACACATTCAATGCAATCCCAATCAAAATTGCACCAGCATTCTTCTCGAAACTAGAACAAGCAATCCTAAAATTCATATGGAACCACAAAAGGCCCCGAATTGCCAAAGTAATTTTGAAGAAAAAGACCAAAGCAGGAGGCATCACAATCCCAGACTTTAGCCTCTACTACAAAGCTGTAATCATCAAGACAGCAAGGTATTGGCACAAAAACAGAAACATAGACCAATGGAATAGAATAGAAACCCCAGAACTAGACCCACAAACGTATGGCCAACTCATCTTTGACAAAGCAGGAAAGAACATCCAATGGAAAAAAGACAGTCTCTTTAACAAATGGTGCTGGGAGAACTGGACAGCAACATGCAGAAGATTGAAACTAGACCACTTTCTCACACCAGTCACAAAAATAAACTCAAAATGGATAAAGGACCTGAATGTGAGACAGGAAACCATCAAAACCCTAGAGGAGAAAGCAGGAAAAGACCCCTCTGACCTCAGCCATAGCAATTTCTTACTTGACACATCCCCAAAGGCAACGGAATTAAAAGCAAAAATGAACTACTGGGACCTTATCAAGATAAAAAGCTTCTGCACAGCAAAGGAAACAACCAACAAAACTAAAAGGCAACCAATGGAATGGGAAAAGATATTGCAAATGACGTATCGGACAAAGGGCTAGTATCCAACATCTATAAAGAGCTCACCAAACTCCACACCCGAAAAACAAATAACCCAGTGAAGAAATGGGCAGAAAACATGAATAGACACTTCCCTAAAGAAGACATCCGGATGGCCAACAGGCACATGAAAAGATGCTCAACATCACTCCTCATCAGGGAAATACAAATCAAAACCACACTCAGATATCACCTCACGCCAGTCAGAGAGGCCAAAATGAACAAATCAGGAGACTATAGATGCTGGAGAGGATGTGGAGAAACGGGAACCCTCCTGCACTGTTGGTGGGAATGCAAACTGGTGCAGCCACTCTGGAAAACAGTGTGGAGGTTCCTCAGAAAATTAAAAATAGACCTACCCTATGACCCAGCAATAGCACTGCTAGGAATTTACCCAAGGGATACAGGAGTACTGATACATAGGGGCACTTGTACCCCAATGTTTATAGCAGCACTCTCAACAATAGCCAAATTATGGAAAGAGCCTAAATGTCCATCAATTGATGAATGGATAAAAAATTGTGGTTTATATACACAATGGAGTACTATGTGGCAATGAGAAAGAATGAAATATGGCCCTTTGTAGCAACATGGATGGAACTGGAGAGTGTGATGCCAAGTGAAATAAGCCATATAGAGAAAGACAGATACCATATGGTTTCACTCTTATGTGGATCCTGAGAAACTTAACAGAAACCCGTGGGGGAGGGGAAGGAAAAAAAAAAAAAAAGGAGGTTAGAGTGGGAGAGAGCCAAAGCATAAGAGACTGTTAAAAACTGAGAACAAACTGAGGGTTGATGGGGGGTGGGAGGGAGGGGAGGGTGGGGGATGGGTATTGAAGAGGGCACCTTTTGGGATGAGCACTGGGTGTTGTATGGAAACCAATTTGACAATAAACTTCATATATTGAAAAATAAAAATAATAATAATAATAAAAGAATTTTAATCAGTTATTTCCCTCTATCAATTAGCTGTTTGTTATATTTTTTTAAGTGTGGTCAGTATTCAAAGATACATTTATTTGAGTGTAATATATGTGACCCTGGAGAAGTCAGTTTTCCTTGTGGATCTTCAATAATAATTTGAACCAGGATATAGTTTGATTTTATCAACATGAAAAGATAATGAAAGTGGTAGGTATATGATATGGGAAAAGATACTGCACTTAGATCCCCAAAAACAGATTTCAGTCCTGTTTCTGATACTAATAATATGTCTTGTTACTTTGGGAAAGTCACTTTATCTCAATTATTCCAACTGCAAGATGAGATTTAAAGATAGCTTCCCAATCCACAACAAGAATCAAAGAAAGTGGTAAATATGAAACTGCACAACACAAATTGAGACATCATTATTTGTTACCATTTGGAAAATGGTCTAGTTGGGCTATCCAAAGCTTAATTAGCTTAATCAGTGGAAGCGGATAATCAACACTGCACAAGGAGACAGACACATTTTCTCTATGGAGAAAGACTATATCTAGTAAAATGCACCATTGGACTATTTGGGTAGAAGATCCAGTCCTCTTCATTACTAACATAACTGGACTTCCACAAAATTACATTTTTTTTTCCAAACTTACAGGCATGAATATTGCCTAAACTCTTCTAACAGGCTTTGATTAGTAACAATAAGCCCCTGCTGAGTTTTTAATGAGAATTCCAAACTAAACTAAATAAATGAATATTCATTATACTCTAAATTTTGGAAAATATCAAGTAGAATAAGCAAAATTATGAATCTACAAGTTATATAGAAACTAGAAAATGATCTGGAATGAAGCCAGAGGTAAATTATATTTTCGATCAAGAAATGACTGGAATCTCTTCTTTCTCTCAATTATCTAAATTCTAACCTTGTTTCAAATTCAGTTTAAGCCCCATTTCTCCCATAAAGCTTCCCCCAACTCTGCCACCTCATAGTGACACTTTCCTTTTACTATGTTCTTTAATACTTTCTGGCTCAGATTGCTAATGTTCTCCAAATATTGACAATTAGCCCATATTTCCAAACCTTCCTCATAGTTAGAGTGAATGAACTCTAAGAAGTGATATATGGGATATTATGCTTACTCCGCTTCTCTCCTCCTCTGATAAGCCTTGGAAGCCACAGATGAAATTTTCTGAATATAGAAACAGACTGGATCCTGGAAATATACACAGAAGAGAGATGGCCAAAAAAATTGCCCCAACATCACTGACTGTGTGTGTGTAAGAAATACACTTTATCATGTAAAGCCACTAAATTTAGGGAGATATTTATTATCATAGCATAACCTTTGCTACCCTCACTAATAGAAGGGTATAAATAGGAATTACACAAACTTGCAGTTAACGACATGTTATGCTATGATGTACTCAATTTCAAAACTTTTTTTTAATGTTTATTTTTGAGAGTGTGTGCGCACATGTGCACGCATGAGCAGGGGAGAACAGAGGGGCAGGGAGAGAATGCCAAGCAGGTCCCATGCTGTAAGCCCAGAGCCTGACAGGGCACTCAATCTCACAAACCGTGAGATCGTGACCTGAGGCGAAATCGAGCCTGAGCCACCCAGGCTTCTCTCATTTCAAAACTCTAACAGAAATGGGTAGCTTGATGTTTGTCCTCAAGGATCTAGAAGCTAATAAAGGAGACAGATTTATTAATTGATGGATTGATTGTGCAATATTTTATGTGACCATGGATATATGCATATGATAATGAAAAGAGTACTATGAGAAAGCATTTAGCTCTCTCTATAATGGAGGAAAGGGAGAGATTCAAGAAAAGCTTATTCAAACAAGTAGTACTAAATATATGTTCATTCAATTAAATGATAAAATGTGACACTCACTTACTTTGTGCCAAACACCGAGCTGGTTGTTAAATTTTGAAGAACAGAATTTACCAGAAGGAGAAAATAAGAAAAAAAAAAAAAAAGGCATTCTAAAGCAAAGGAAACAGTATGCACAAAAACCAGGAGATCAAAATGAGTGGGCTTGTTCAGAATCAATAAACTAATACTGTCCGAGTGTAAAATACAATCTTGATAGGAAATAAATATGGAGAGGCAACCAGTTCAAAAAGGGTTTCGGGGCTTCTGGGTGGCTCAGTTGGTTAAGCATCCAACTTCGGCTCAGGTCATGATTTCACTGTTCGTGGGTTCGAGCCCAGTGTCGGGCTCTGTGCTGACAGCTCAGAGCTTGGAGCCTGCTTCGAATTCTGTATCTCCCTCTCTCTCTACCCCTCCCCTGTTCATTCTCTGTCTCTCTCTGTCTCTCAAAAATAAATAAATGTTAAGAAATAAAAATAAAAAAAGAAGGGTTTCATGTACCACAATAAGGAATTTTGACAATGGAAAAAAGCAACAGACATATCACGTCCATGTTTTAAGAAGATGACTGTCTTAACATTTTTGTTTAAGAAATGATCGTGAAATGAGAGATCCAACCACAAAGCTCCTCCAAGAGGTAAAGGACCCAGAGTTGAGATTAGTATACTGTCAGACATTTAATATCTGGTTCTCCAAAACTCTGATTTCTGGCCATTTTTAAGCACCAAAATGATGTCACTGAACACTAAGTCAGGAGGAAAGGCTCACAGTTGTACAAGCAGCTTTAGCACATAACTGAGATTGAGATAGCACCGCTGTATTACCTACAAGTGTCTGCCACACATTAAGTGTGTTGTTCAACATTTGCTGAATAAGTGAAGAAACAAATGCTTATGGGAATAGCAAAATAAAGGGGAAAGGAGACCACAGAAATATATTTACAAGTAGAATCAGACATATATGGTGACCAGAGACACAAAAATGATCACTGAAATAGTAACAGGAAAGATACTTAACTTCACTAAGCCTCAGTCTCCTTATCTATAAAATGGGTAAGTAATACTTTCCTTTAGCATAGTGCATCAAGTAATTTCCCAGGCAGAGGGAATTAGCATGTGCAAAAAGTATTATAAACAAAATAGCTTAACTTTTTAAGGTAACCCTGCATAGGTGGGCGTCAGTTATGAAGATGACTGGCGAAAGATGAAATGAGCAGAAGTTAGGGTCCAGATCTGTGAGGGATTTTATGCCACATAAAAGCACTTGTAGACTAAAGACTGTAGGTAGTCGAGGACCCTAAATTGCTGGGTAAAGTAATCAAATTGCATGTTTGGATCATTCCGGGTATCATGTAAAGGGTGAGATGTAGCAGGAAGCCTGGTGAAGTAACAACCTATTTCAGTAGCTCTTTCAAGGTGTAAAAGATTTAGCTAAGCAACTTGTAGAGGGTTTTGAAAAAAGGATAGAGACACGCAGAAAATAGAATCAACAGGACTTGGCGATCTGTTAAGACATGAGTAAGGAGAGAGAGAAATGAAGACCATTCTGCAAGCTTCTCTTTCCAAGATTAAGCAGATGTGCATAGCACCCAACAGGAATGGTGGATAACAATGTCCAAAATTATTCTTTGTATTTGTTGAACTGATGTTCTCCTAGATACATGAGTGGCAACTCCAGGAAGTCTGGATTTCTTAGAAGGGGTTTTAAGGTTGAAGTTCCTTTCAATAACAAATGTCTCCTTCAAAAACTCCTATTTTGGTGAGCTTCTCCAACTATTCTACAAAAACTTGAGAACTGATTGGCAAGGAGTACATAAATGCACTCTAGTCATCCCCAAATCCCAAGATGCCAAAAGAGAAAAAAAATCAGAAGTATATATTTCCTACCATTAAAGAAAATAATGCTATCTAAATACTCTGAGTCAAGTTGCAAAGATGAAATTGGGTGAAATGTCCTAAAATGTCTCTTCATTCTTCTATTCTTCAATTCAAATCCTACCTTTAGAGAAGACTAATGGAGCCTTCCCATATCTGCCTTCCCCACATAAAACTAGAAACAGTTTTAGAGATAATAGTTTCCTGGGTAGCAGTTCAAAACCAGAAAGTGGGGCAGTAGAGATCCAAGAGGAATTTTTTTTTTGAGTATGCTTATTATAGCCCACCAGGGATGTTATTGGAATGGCAGCAAAAAAGTCTTTAGAGAGCAGAGAAATGTTCATTGCTTATTTTATAAATCTCCCCCAAAGTTCCTGAGGCTAATTCTATTCTCACCCAGAGTTCAAAGTCTGACCACCAGACAGTGTGGTTTGAAGTGGAAAAGTAGGATGAACAATTTCTGTACTTTGAAGTCCAGAGAAAGGAGGATCATTTCAGGGGCTTGAAGCACACACACCAAACACTCTTTCCATCACCACTGCTATCAAAGAGTGAAGTTGAATGGAACTTTAAAAACCTTAGAGGAAAATTATCTTGCTGCTTTCATATCTAGATTCGCTTCCTCTCAAATTATAATTCTTCTCCGATATGTTAAGACCTATTTTCATTGCCTAAAACGTACTGAAGTTATAAAAATGAGTAAGTATAAAACACTGTTATTCCCAATATTTGGAGAGGACAAAATATTTTGTATAGTTTTATTTCCAAGAGAAAAATTAATATGTATATCTTAAGCCCAAGAGATATAGGGAGGTACGAGTTGCAGGTTATGTTACGGACGACTGCAATAATGGCATCAACCTGCAGTTACCCTTTCCCCCAGCATGCAGTGTGCTGGCTTGCGTGCTCTGCACCTACTATATTGTGCCAGGTTATTCTCAGACCTTCCTGTTTCTCCTCTTACACGCCCCAGTCATCTTTTTAAACTCAGCCAGAATTATTCAAATTGCACATCTTTATAAATAATCGTTAAAAATGGACTATCAAGCAATAAATGGCTTCCTAGAAACTGTGCAACCATGGTAGGGTTTCAGAAGAATAACCTACAATGTATTTGATTCACAGGCCTGGTGGTTTTCATGTAAATTGTTTGAGAGCAGGAATTTACTTGTAGTTCCTGAGATCCATGATACCATGAGGCCAAGTGCCTTGCACATAATTGATGCTGTCTTTTAAAGAAATTTAATATCACCACTGAAAACATAATTATGCATTCTTAGTCATTGTGCACATCCAAGTAGTCCCTGCCAATTGTTTGAAACAACAACAAAAAAAAGGGAAAATGAGGAAAGATAGTTCTGGTGTTAGCATGTACACCTCCCAGAACCAGAAAATAAAGATTGGCATTAACTGAGTTGATAGCTGAGCTAGGAGAGAGTTGACACTAAAAGAACTGTGAGATCAAGTGGACATTAGCAGAAAACTTTAAAAGGAGAATGCAACATTTAAGCAGCATGCGAGTGAATGAGTTGTAAGTCTCTTGTGATGCCTGTCTCCAAAACCCCACTGATCTCAGCATGATTGACAGTTATGAGAATGACCTTAAGGTAGGTGTGAGGCTGGTGGGTTTTGTTGTTGTTGTTGTTGCTGTTGTTGTTGTTGGTTGCTGGCTGCTTCCATGACTTAAAGGAAAGTAGTTTGAGGTGTCGGTTGCTGCACTGCTAATCTTCTCCAGGCCAGCAGTAATGGAGCTCTAAGCCTGAATTCCTACCTGTCTTTGACAGATGTCTAAAATAGTCGGCTGCCCTCAGAATGCCAGGGCTTTTGGGTGTAACTTACTCATTTGCTGTGTCCTCCACATTCCTCCCCAGATCTGCCACTTTGCTCATCAGGACTAGTGCCAGAATGTTAGCATCAGATCTGCTTAATGTCACCCTCCTGTAATTGGACCACAGTAAACATATTGGGCAGTCTACAAGAAACACTGGAGATGAACAATTTAGACTTACTATCTGTCAGTGAGAGCAGGGACCATCTGGACAGGCAGTTAATGATCAGCATTAGGGCAGCATGCACTGCTGGGCTTAAGCGTAATCTCTGGGCCTCAGTTTAACAAATGTAGGAGAACTGAGAGGGGATTTGAGCAATGTAGCAAAAGATCCCCTGAGGTCCTGAAAGAATGAGATGAGATTGAGTCTCACCTGGCAGTAACTGAAACATTCACACACCGTCACTCTCAAGCAACAACCACAGACGAGTTTTTAGGGCAAACATAGAAAAGGATTAAGGTAACTGCTCTGAAAATTTAAATACTCCTCTTCTCCCCACCAAATAAAGAGAGAGAGAGAGCACGCGTGCGAAAGAGGCCTTCTGCCTGAGTTACTCAGATACCAGAAATCTGCTCGTGACCATAAAGAATCCATAAATTCTTGCAGGGCTCCTGTGGAGTAGATTGGCAAAAAGAACCCTTTGGATCAGCTCTGTAAACAAGAGTGCAGGAAGGGTAGAAGCTTTTACTGAGACACAGAGGAAAAGCTGATATTCACTGCAAATATTCCTTCAGGTCAAAGGGAAGTGACCCAAATCATGAAAATCCATTTCTATAAAGTGTATTTAATGCTTCTAAAAGTTAATGCTACAATGGTATTTACTGGTAAGTCCTTTTATTTATCATGATGCAACTGAGTTTCAAAAGCATTATCTATTTAGCTTTTTCAGACTGAGGAACTGAAGAAGTACAGAAAGTAACCCTATGTATGTTTTGAAAATCAGTTCATCACATTTCAGGTAATGACAACCCAGTGTGGGTTTAGTATTTTGGTGGTTTTCTTTGTTTGTTTTCTAAGAGTTTAGTTATCAGCATCTCTAGTCTTAACTAAAGTAGTACCAAAAATGCAACTTCATATACACAATCAAAACCCATGATTACAAAATTAGGCAGGTATCCTTGGGCTTGAGATTAGACCTTAAGTTCCTGCATAGGCATTTAACAAGTGCAGCCTCTGAACCATTCCAGGAACATTTGTTCAAACTGAATGGCCACATGTCATCTACATACAACAATGATGGAAAACACATTGCTTGCCTGCTGCCACTGTCCCCATGGCACTTCCATGGCAAATTTTATTAATTGACTGTAGCACTTTTTGCCACTGAACTCAGACAGAGCTTTGCAACCCTTCTTAACACCGCCACTTCTAATCATTGTCTTGGGAGGTGAGTTGAAACTATTTGACATCCTAATAGAATTTTTGCCAGAGACATTTTAAGTTTCATAGAAAATATTTTACATGAGAAGGAAGAAAGGAAGGAATTATTTAGTGCCCATTAGGTATAGAATACATGCTTTTTATATGTTGACAAAGATTCTTTGCTAGACCAAGTTTTAATCTGGCTTCTAAACCTTCTCCCAAGAACTTCTATGTACTTCCTTATAAAGTCCAGTTTTAGGAAAAGCCCTTCTAAGTCAGGTTAGCCCGAACCTCCACCCTCATTACCTGACCAGGTTTTTCACCATCCACCATCCTCTAGGTGACATCTGATCACCCTAGACTGTCTTCAGCAAGAATCCTGTTAGGTTGTTTTAGCCTAAGTATCCCCCTAATCCCTTGTGTTTCTTCTTAGTAATTTCCCATTCACTGACCCCCACCCTGCTCCTTGGCTATAAATCCCCACCTGCCCATGCTGTATTCCAAACTGAGCCCAATCTTTCTCCCCCACTGCAAAATTCCACTGCAGTAGCCCCATACCTATTGCCACAGTCTCCCAACTTTGATAAAGTCTTCCTTATCATGCTTTAGCAAGAATGGTTTTTAAACAATGTTCTTTAACTCTCAAAACAATCTTTTTACTCTCATTTTACCAACAGGTCAAAGGCTGGGAATCAGTAGTAACTCAAAGTCATGTCCCACATCCTTCTTACCTACATATGCATACACCCAAGCCCCCCTCCACCATTAAGTTATGTGATTACAACATTAAATTAGTCTATTATATAAGGAGTGGAAGAGATGCTTTAAAACATGATTTTAAAAAGCATATCATGTCCCTTAGCAGTTATCTCAGATATCAAAAGGCTGACAAGATAAGGGAAGGCTGTAGAGAAGTACAAAGCACTTATTCAACAAAACTGAATAAACACCACCATTTGCACTTGGCCCATATGCACCAAGTACAGAGCTGAAGACAACAAGGAAGAAAGAAAATAGTCAACCAATGTGATTGCCTCCTAAGTCTTTCAACCCTTCCGATCATAGGCTCCATGTTGTTTTTTGTTGTTTTTGTTTTTGTTTTTTTTCAATATATGAAATTTATTGTCAAATTGGTTTCCATACAACACCCAGTGCTCATCCCAAAAGGTGCCCTCCTCAATACCCATCACCCACCCTGCCCTCCCTCCCACCCCCCATCAACCCTCAGTTTGTTCTCAGTTTTTAACAGTCTCTTATGCTTTGGCTCTCTCCCACTCTAACCTCTTTTTATTTTTTCCTTCCCCTCCCCCACGGGTTTCTGTTAAGTTTCTCAGGATCCACATAAGAGTGAAACCATATAGTATCTGTCTTTCTCTGTATGGCTTATTTCACTTAGCATCGCACTCTCCAGTTCCATCCACGTTGCTACAAAGGGCCATATTTCATTCTTTCTCATTGCCACGTAGTATTCCATTGTGTATATAAACCACAATTTCTTTATCCATTCATCAGTTGATGGACATTTAGGCTCTTTCCATAATTTGGCTATTGTGGAGAGTGCTGCTATTGTTTTTGTTTTTGTTTTTAATCAGAAGCACCACTCTATGAGCACTGCCCTGTTCCTGAGCCCCGCTTCAATGATGCATAGACTGCTGCCTGAAACTGCTTCAGGACAAGAAACCCCAGTTTTAGAACTAGACTAACAGCTGAAAACACTCCTTCAGGATACCAAGGAAACAGTTTCTCCTTAATTTCTTACAGGAATCAATACCCTTTTCTTTTAAATTTCCTACAATTGTGTCATCTAAAAGGAGTGATTGATTCTTCACAGCATTGGTGCCTTTTATAACAGGCCTGTGCAAATCTTGACCAGTATATTATTTTTACAGGTAAGGAGTGGAATCTTAAAGAAGTAAGGTAGATGAAATGTTGGCTCAGTGTTTGAACCCAGATTTTCCCATCTCCAAAAAACCATACAATATTACTTACACAGTGGTGAAAACCAGACCTCTATGAACTTAGAAGCAGACATTGTCAATTCAAAGATTCTTTGGACTGCTGTCTACTGATTGTGCTCCTGACCAGTTCAAGCAAAAGTCATGACTTCAGTGTTCCTTTCCCATTGAACCTTCAGGCACAACCTTAGTATCATAACCATTTTCTGACTCCTCAAATACTAACAAATCACATTTGTAGTACTTCATGATTTAATAAGAATATCTACCTACCTTATCTCTTAAAGTGAGGAGTAGTATCCATTTCTTATTGGTCAAGAAAGAACGGGCACCTAGGTGGCTCAGTTGGTTTCACGTCTCACTCTTGATTTCGGCTCAGGTCAGCATCTCACAGGTCCGTGAGTTTGAGCCCCACATCACTGTCAGCACAGAGCCTGCTTGGGATTCTCTCTCTCTCTCTCTCTCTCTCTCTCTCTCTCTCTCTCTCTCTCTCTCTCTCCCCCCCTCTTTCTCTCTCTGCCCCTCCCTCACTTGCACGTGTGCTCTTTCTCTCAAAAATAAACTTTTTTTAAAATAAAGAATTAAATATCCTGCCCAAGATCATACATAAGGAAAATCTCAGACTGGAACCTAAACATGTGATGACAATTTCAAACTGTCTTCTATTAAGTTACATTTTAAGGTAGAACTTGATGGATGCTAGGAAAGAGAAAGAAATAAAAAGTAACAGGAATTGCAAGGGCAAGATCGGAAATAAGTCGGTTGATGCAGTGGCATTTAAACTGTGTGAAAGGACAGACAGAATTTTAACAAGTGGTAAGAATGCCAAGTAAAAATGAGGAAAAACAAAAATGATTAACAGTGCAATGTATTTAGGAAGAAACTGACAAGTTCAATGCTTCTACAGCATATTGTATATGAAAATGTTGGGTGGAAAATTTGTAAAATAAAGTAGTTTGAGGCCAGATTATGAAGGAGCACATAATCCATGCCAAGAAATTTGGGATATTTTTATTTGGGTAAAGGATCTTAAAAGGACAGTATAATGAACAGATTTGTGTTTGGGGAAGATGTTTTATTTGAGGCAGTGCAAAGAATATGTTGGAGAGAGCAGAAAGAATGAGGTGTCTGTGGTGTTAATTGGATAAGAAATTAAAAAGTCTGAAATGAACCAGAGTCCTTGCTGAAAAGGAGATGCTAGAAAGGAATGATAGTGAAGAGGAGGAGATCATGAATGAGTTTAGGGTTCTCAGTTTGGGCATCAGAATCAATGACACTATAATTAGCTGAAGTAGGAATTTCAAGCAATTGAGGGGAGGAAGTCAGTTGTCTCTGGACTTACTGAATTAGGGGACTTTTCCCAATTGGTTGTTGGAAATATGAAAATGGAACCCACGGAACAAATGCAAAAAGATACATTCTAGTGTTATCACCTAGATGTGTTATGCACAGGCAACAAGGAATAATATACTTGGCTCTAAAAAATGATACACAGAGGGAGAGCTTCGGAAAATGTTGAAAACTTTGTTTCAATGTAAAGGGCTCTTTGTTGTCCTAAAGAGTTCATATTGTTATTATTGCAAGACATTGAATACAGTCAGTATTTAGTTGTGATGGTTGGAAGCCAAGCCTACACTAGGAGCTAGAAGAAGGTGGGCTAGGGAGTGTTCTGTTAAGTATGCATATTAAAACAAGTACAGAAGGTGCCATGGCTGCTGGCCTCATGCACAGCCTGGGGGTTCCCTTCTTGGTTATAATAACATAACTCAGCTGTGTGGCGTGTTTTCATTCTTGGAAAGAAGTTTATTTCCAAAATTAGGTTTTTCATCTAAAAGGCTTTTGAGTCCTACAAGATAATCAGGAAGCCATGTCTCAAAACAAAATCTGACATAACCCACTTTGTTTTCACTTTCAAAGCGTAGTTTTTCAGAGTCTGCCATATTTTCAAACAGTCAGGACAAAAAATAATTTTCAAATTTCAGGGTAGGGACCATGAATGGTATGACATTTTATTTCTCACAGCACCTAGCTCAAAACTGCCTATGAATAAATGAAAGAGAGACGAGACAAAGTTTTGATACTGTCAAAATTATGCCTTATTATTGATTATGATGAGGGATGAGGAACCCGAGATACCTCTCTGGGTTTTAACAGCGAAACTATGCAGTTAAGGACTAGCTCTAACACAGGTTTTGTTGATACTGCAAAACTTCCAATTGCTGGAACTTTTTTTTTTTCATCTATTTGAGGCAAATGCTAAGTGAAAAGTGACAGGATGCTACGCCTTCTAAGAGAAGTCTGTGCCTGTTGGGAGAAGAGTCTGCTATTACGGCTAAGACAGCACTTCACCAGCTGAGGTTGGCACGAAAGTGGAAAAGCTGTGCCCCACCTGGAGTGAAGAGTGTGTTTCTCTTTAGAATCCCAGAGAAAAAAAAATACGGCACTGACCTTCCCTCAAATTAGATTATAAGTGCACATTTTCAGCAGCACCAATCAGGACTCCCCTCAATCTTTGGGACATGATGTGCTCATAATTGCTGTTGGCATCTCCTGGCGGTCTTGGGCTCTCTCCTCTGTCCTGTCTTCTCTTCACATTCTTAAATTCTTCCCATGTTTCAGAATCTACCTCAACCCATCTGGAAAGATTTGTATCAACCTCTCCATCCACCCTACTCTCTTCTCTTGCTCCTTTAATTTTCCATCATTCACCACATATGAGACCACATGTAGTTGTGCTTTATGAACTAGCCTTACCAAAGCATTTATACTTTGCCTCCCCAGTAGGCTTTGAAATTGCTTGAGGGAAATAATAGCAGCTCATCTCACTGTGTACAATACCAACAGCCCAATGAGTACTAACTGCTCAACTTCTTAACCTCCTTCCTGAGAATACATAAATTTATAAAGAACCATCTGTAAAGTTTTTTAATGGAACACCAATATAAAGATTATTTTTCCCTGGGGCAATAAATCGTATACCCAACCACTTTCCAAGACAAATATTTTCTATAGTCAGGTAGGATATGGGAACAAATCAACCCCCAATGGGCAGCAGGTAGAAAGACCATGCACAAAAACAAAGCATTTATCGGAATCTACATTTTAAACTTCGCAACCCTCAATATTTTAGGAAAGGTATTCCTTCTGGGCTTAATAAAAACTGAATAACAGGTACAATAAAACCACAGGAATTGTAGGCTGATTCTTCAAAGAGCAGTGGCTATGCATGGCAACAGGGTGTGGGGTCTGTGCAAGTGACTGAGCATTTTTCCAGGTTTATTATTAAAAGTCCTAGAAAACGCCAGGACTACTGCGTCTTTAAAAGTCCTTTGCAGCTTGGTTCTGGCCAACTCTAAAAAATAACTTAATTACAACATGGAATTTAATTCTCCCTTCAGCAACTAGAGTTCACAAGCCACTTGAGTAAAGAGAAAAGGTAGAGAAGCTACTTTTTTTTTTTCCTGTCCTCTGTTCCAATTAATTTGTAGCAGGAGATTTTTGTTTCCCTTGTGGTGTTTTGGCCCCTGGCCCCACCTCAGGCCATGCAGGTGAAATGGCCCTGGGGGAAAAAAAGACACTTTCTGTGCCTAATTGGAAGTAAGCCCACATACCCACTCCTCCAAGCTTCGCTAACATTAGCTAGTGGAAGCCAGCTTCCTCCTTCCTCACCGTGTTCCTTAATTTTGTAGAAAGCAAGAAGAAAATACAAGATCACCAGAAGAAACGCAGAGCAATTGTATCAACTTGGAAGTCTAGTCCTTAGACTAGATACAATTCCTAAGAACTCACAATTATCCCAAAAGGGCGAAAAAAACAGATAAAATGACAAATAATCCAAAACGGATTTATATTTTACTAAAACAAGTGTTCTGCTAGTTGAGAAAGAGTAGCTGATTATTTTTCCTGTGAGTGCTCAAGGTGAAATTCAAATTTGCTTGCACTACTTTGATAATCTAGGAGGATAACTAGAATAGTCTCTGATAGCCACTGTAACAGACTACCACAACGTACGGGCTTAACACAACACAAATGTATACTCTCACAGTTCTGGAGGTCAGAAACCTAAAATAAAAAGCTCTAGGCACCACAGAGCTGCATTTCTTCTGGAGGCTTTAGACAAGATTCGGTTTCCTTATCTTTTCCAGCTTGGAGAGGCTGCCTGCGTTCCTTAGCTCACAGTCCCTTCTTCTTCCATCCTCAAAGCACATCATCCGACCCCTGGTGCCACCATCACATCTTTCTCTCTCTGACTCTAACTCTGCCACCTCCCTCTTATGAGGACCCTGGTGATCACACTGGACTCACCTCGACAGTCCAACATATTCTCCCCATCTCTAGATAGAGGCCGAAGTTAATCACATCTGCAAAATCTCTGTTGCCGGGTAAAACAACGTATTCACAGCATCCAGGGATTGTGACATGCCTGCCTTTGATGGGTAATTTTTCTGGCTACCACAGGAACCAATTTCAATCTGTGATCAAGCGTAAGTACAGAGAATCCGTATAGTATACAAGTAATCAAGATTTGGCTATAATTAGCAATCTAGGTCTTCAAGAAAGTAAATTAAATGACACTTTAAGTTGCAAGATAACATGCAGCTGGACTGCAGATTTCTAACATATACTTTTCTTTTTCTCGTACGTTAGGTAGAGAGAAATAGAGTATGAAATATAAGGGGAAATGTCCATCTAAGCTGATGGTTTGTATGTGGAAAAAATATCTTCAGTATGACCTACAGCAGAAGGGAAGGGAGGAAAGAGGGAGGTGAGGGAGGGAGGGAGGGAGGGAGGGAGGGAGGGAGGAAGGAAGGAAGGAAGGAAGGAAGGAAGGAAGGAAGGAAGGAAGGAAGGAAGGAAGGAAGGAAACTTTTTTAAAAACTTTGATGAAATGTTCCAAACTATAAAAATGAAACCTATTCTTTTTTTAACAGAATTGAATTCTCGTATCTTTATGTCCTGGGTATTTCTTCTTCTAAACACACTGTTGTAGTGGAGATATAAGCCCAGGAAATACTAAGCAAATTCCAGCAGATTAGCAAAGGTGATTTAGATATCAACGTGCTATGAGAGATTACCTCCACTGATCACAGCAGCTAAGAAGACTGAGTATTAATCAGCTAATGTTTGCAACTCTTGGGGGGAAAGCGGTGGTAGATAGAAACTAAGAATTATAAAGAGAACAAAAGGTGCATTAGTCAGATAGGTAGGAATAAGTAAACATCATAAATTAGGTTAATAGCAGGATTCTACATCTTCCTTTTCCTCTACTTGGAAAAAAAAAAAAAAACCTTAAACTGAAGCTTAATACACTCTGTATATATTCACATATACTCATTTAACACCTGCTCTACTCAGTATTAACTAAAATCAGTTTCTATGGTCTTTAAATAAAGTCAGGAAACTTGCTTAAAATTCTTGGTCTAATCCTTCTGAATTTGTTTCATTCATTTGGAAGTCAGTGTGTAATAATGGAAATAACATGGCAATAGGAAGATTCCAAACGCCAAGGTTATAGGCCTAGCTCTTCTGCAAACTGCTTCCACGATCTCAAACAACCTTCTTGTCTCAGTGTGCTTCAATAACTTTATCTGTTAAGGAAAAATATTTGTTAGTAAAAAAATCATATCACTTAGTAAATCAGAAATTGAACATGCATCTTTTTCACTGTAGAGTAAATATAATTCCTCCACTAATATGTTATACCACCTATATCACTAAAAGAGTTGGAACATGATTTTGAAAATGGAATTCACTTTTAGAAAATATTGGTCATGTAGGAAAATATAAAAGATGCCAATATAAAACTACTAGGTCTCATAAATATGTTATCTAATAACAGAGGTTGGCAAACTACAGCCACTAGGTCAGATCAGCTCCACCACCTATTTCTTATAAATAAAGTTTTATTGGAACACAGCTATGCCCATTTATTTAGATATGGCCTAATTTCTGGCTATAGTGACAAAGTTGAATAGTTGTGATAGAGATCATATGGCCTGCAAACCCTACAATATTTACTACCAGTCCATATATATAAAAAGTTTCCTGACCCCTGTCTAATAAAATAAAATGACACAGGACCACTGATAAATTCTGTATCACACATTAAAATAAAAAAAAAATTAACACACAGTTTTAATGATTCAGTTCCTCACTGTATATATCTCTTCACATGTTATATAATAAGTAATGACTCCTTAGCAAATAGTTTGTGATATACTTCTTTTAGTTGGTTTTCATTTCTGGGATAGTAGCTGATTTGCTGCTACTTTTATTATTACTGAATTGAGTTAAGATAGGAAACATTATGTTACAGTAATAAACAATTCCCCAAATGTTAATGCCTTATAACAACAAGGGCTTGTTTCTCATGTGCACTAAGTCAGCTGTGGGCTCCATGCACCCTCTCTCTGGGAACCAAGCTGACAAAGCCTCTTCCATCCAGACAAGTGTCCATTATTGTGAGAGAGGGAAAGAGAATTTAATAAATGACACATGCCTTTTAAAGCTTTCACACAAATATGATACATCCCTTCCAATCACATTTTATTCTTCAAAGGAAGTCACACGGTCATGTTTCATTTCCAGGGGAGTGGGGCAGTACAATTCTACCACAGGACCAGAAGACGGAGAGCTAGAATTTCTGAGACAGGCTCTTATGACAGTCATTGTAACTGCCAAAAACAATTTGAAAGAGAGATAGAGTTAAATGTCTCTTGCCCGTGGAGACTCTGTGTCAAATATGGCACCACCATAAAAAGCATAACACTGTCATCCCACTGTAATTTACCAACGTCTAGATTCTCTGGCTCTAAGTCCATAGATTTATGGTAAATGTGCTAAGCTATTTTTGCAAATCCTATGATGAAGATCTCTTTAGCAGTGTGGATTATTTCTTCAACTACAATGTTAGTTTTAGTTTTCTGAACTCTTGGGCATTTCCGAACTCCATTTGTTTGATATTGAAAATAATCCCTTGGTCCTTTCCAACGTTTAAAAATAGCAGTTGAAGTTTACCCGCGATTTCTCTTAATGTCTATAGAAATTTACCTGCCACATTGAGTAAAATGTATTTTTTAAAGTATAGCTTCTCACTATTAAAAACAGCATTTAAATTATGGTCTATTTTAGTTTCTAAAATTACTTTCCTACATTTTTTAAAGAAAGCAAACAATCAAAATAGAACTCACAAATGATGTGCAACATTCTCTTCTTTTAAAAACCTTATGAATTTGCCTTTAATATGTTGCATTTTCATATTAGCTACTTAACAATTTCACTTTATTAGAATGGTCAGACATAATCAAGGAATTTGTGCCAAGACACTATTTTGAAAGTTACATCTTTAAGTTACATTGACTAATAAAATTCCTAATGCAATACATCAGGAAAAAAAGGATATCAAAATTATAAACCATTTTTAAATGAAAAAAGGTTTTTTAGCCAGAAATGAGACTCCTAGAATCCACAGTAAGTCCCTTATATTTAATGAACACTTTTAAACTCTTATTATAATACAACTAATATTTAGCATGTAGGCATGGAACTATTCTATACCATCAGTACACAGTATTTTCTGCAATAATGGTTTAAGGAAAAAAAATGCATCTATAAAATATATACTGCTTTCTTGGTCAAATACAAGATGATTTTATTTAATGCAAGATTATTTTCAGTCTGGGTGTCTTCACTATTGATAAAATAGACTGTGGATGGGCTTCTCTAGCTGGAGGGACCATATGCACAAGAAAGTGCTTGCAGTGAAGATGACACATGTCATACCATGTGCCAAATAGCATCCTAGATCTGGAAGTGACAATTTTCTTATATATACTGGCACTTGGAGCTCTCTAGCTTTGGATTTATTTCTTCTCCATAAGAGCTCAAGCGACATTATGTGTGTTTCTGAAAAGCTTGGTAGGAGGTTTTCTTGCAATTAGCTATTTTACATGTTATATTCTTTATCTGATATCCTTTAATTAGTATGTTTTATGAACTATTTTTGCTGTACCTCTCAAATGTCAGACATGAGCTTGAATCATCTACTCTACAGTCTTCAGGTTTCTAAAGAACATGCAACCATACCCTAGTGCACATAAAACAGACATGAATTTTGCTCCTTTATCTAGGAAACTTAGTTTCTCTGGAAAATGGGGAAAATTCTGCTGTTGCCATGTACCTCACCATTCTAGTCAGTCCACAAAAAATCAACATGTTAAATGGCCAAGTGCCAATTTACTAATGTATGTGTTTTTCAAAATATTTTTTTAAAAAGCAACTAGTTATAATGCTTATAGCAATTTATGTTAAGACGGGATGGCTTCTGACATTTTGAGGATTTCTGCAAAGTCCTAGTTGTCTGGCTTTCATTTAAGAATTTCATATGGACACCTTTCAGTTTATGCTGATGTCTTTCCAATTCTCTTCTGTCATCAAGTATATCAACCTTAGTATGAGATCTCTAGCAACCAGTAGCCAAAATTTAGCAAGTAACGTGGTTGTCCTTGTCTCTGCCTTGTTCACATTTACCACCTTTTAGTATGTTTAAGGTTTTAATACTTTTACTATTTAACAAATTTATACGTTTTTATTCTTTTATTGCTTTCTCACTTAACTTACTGTCTCATCACTGTTACCAGAAATAGTAGTGACACATACCTTCCATGCATTCTCACCTCCTTTCCCTTACTTTGAATGGTTTACAGGTTTTGTGCTAAATACCTTTTCAAACCACTGCTAAGTCAACATATTCCATTTGTTAGAAACCAAAATTTTTTTGTGACTTGCTTATTTTGTCTACTTCTTATTTACTTCCTATTTTTTTAAATTTTAGGTACATTTAAAATTCCTGTGTCCATTCCTTAAATTCGCATATAAGCATTAATTTGTGTTTCCAGCAATAAACTTTTACATTTTAATGTGATATGATTATTTTTGTCCTCATTTGAATACCCAACTTTCTGGCAAATGGGAAAAAGTAGAAAATTGGCAAACTGGCTATTTGAAGAATTGGCAGTTCAGTTAAATAATCACTTGTTGAACTGGTTTTGGGCAAGTAGGTCAGCTTCCCTAGACCATAGGTATTTGTAGTGAAGAGTAAAATGGATGATACAAACATTCTACACACACAAACACATACACACATGGGCAATGATTTGTATTTCATCACCTAGGCAATTCAAGTATTCACTCCTAGTTTGAAGTATGATCTGTCTCTAGTACATACTACAAAAGCAAATTTCTACCATTTTTCTATTAGTTGTCCCCTTGGAAGTGGTTCCCACAAACATGTACACTTACCCACCATGCCCAGCTTCACCTTGGATCATGACTCACCTCACTGTTGATCACCACTGGAAATTCCTAGACCTAAAACTTGCTAGATCACCCTGGAAATTTCTTTTTTGAGAGAATGGAGAATTTGTGTGGGGCAGACAACACTTCCCTCCACAAACCCTGTCCTTCAGCAGTTAAAAGGAACTGCAGTATAGGATATAGAAATGTAATGTTGGGGTAAAAACAGTGACTAGTCCTAGAATCTAGGAGTAAAAAATAAAGAAGGTAAACCTTTCAGGGTGAGGACTTTTTTGGGCATCACTCAGTCCCAACCTGGCTCCTCAACTTCTAGTCTCAATTGAATGACCAAACCCTGCCTCACCTCCTTCCCAGGTATTTCTTTTGCCCACCCTCAACCTCCAATATCCATTCCTCTAGTCTGAATTGCAGTACAAAGCCTTGGAACTCAGCCCTAGCATCACATTCAAATCACCCAGGGAGCATTTCTAAAATGCCAATGCCCAGGCCTTACCCAGAAATTCTCATTTAATTGTCTATAGGGCCTACGAATGGGTTTTTTAATTTAAAGTTCCCAGTGATCCTAAAGTACAGCTAGGCCTAAGAACACTGATCTAAAGAGAGCTTTACAAACATTTCCACATCACTTTACATATGATGTATTTGTGAAACACACTGAGTAAACCTGGAAGACTGCTGGAGGTTGGAGATGGTTCACTGGTTTTGGAGGGCAGGAAGCAGTGAGAACCTCCTAACTGAACAGATCCCATCCAGCCATCTAGCCAACAAAGAAATAAGGGCTCATGATCTCCATTCATGCCATTTGGGAAAAGAGTTGCTGTGATCTATAGCAGTAACCAGGGCAGCTTCCACAGGTTGATCAAGGATGGCTCTTGGCGGGGCACCTGGGCAGCTCAGTCGGTTAAGTGTCTGACTTCGGTTCAGGTCATGATCTTGTGGTTCGTGAGTTCGAACCCCATGTGGGGCTCTGTGCTGACAGCTCAGAGCCTGGAGCCTGCTTCAAATTCTGTGTCTCCCTCTCTTTCTGCCCTCCCCCTGCCCCACTTTCTGTCTCTCTGTCTCTCCCAAAAATAAACATAAAAAAATAAAAATAAATAAAACAAATTAAATTTAAAAAAGGATGGCTATTTGCACTCCAGTGCTATAGTACAACACTGTCCAGCTCACTACATGGCATTGCCCCCCCCCCCCCAGTATGTTTCATTTGGAGATTACCCACTGGTACAAATTAGACATACGCACTTTCCAAATTGTCCACGGACTTACTATTAAAGTAAGGACCATCTAAATTACTTACTATCAAAGGCAAGAACCATATAAGTACTTATCGCCCACCCTAAATATAGAGTCATAGTACATTTCTTTTTTTTTTTAATATATAATTTATTGTCAAGTTAGCTAACATACAGTGTATACAGTGTGCTCATGGCTTCGGGAGTAGATTCCCATGATTCATCACTTACATTAAACACCCAGTGCTCATCCTAACAAGTACCTTCCTCAATGCCCATCACTCACTTTCCCCTCTCCCCCACCCCCATCAACCCTTAGTTTGTTCTCTGTATTTAAGAGTATCTTATGTTTTGCCTCCTTCTCTGTAACTATGTTTTTCTTTTCCTTCCCCCATTGTCTTTTTTTTTAAATGTTCTTAGCTTTTATTTTATTTTTTTTTAATATAATTCATTGTCAAATTGCTAACACACAGTGTGTAAAGTGTGCTCTTGGTTTTTGGGGTAGATTCCCGTGGTTCATTGCTTATATACAGCACCCAGTCTCATCCCACCAAATGCCCTCCTCAATGCCCATCACCCATTTTCCCCTCTCCCCCACTCCCCCACCCCCCATCAACCCTCAGTTTGTTCTCTGTATTTAAGATCTCTTATGATTTGCCTCCCTCCCTCTCTGTTTGCAACTATTTTTCCCCCGTTCCTTCCCCCATGGTCTTAAGTTTCTCAAGATTCACATATGAATGAAAACATATGGTATCTGTCTTTCTCTGCCTGACTTACTTCACTTAGCATAATATCCTCCAGTTCCATCCATGTTACTGCAAATGGCAAGATTTCATTCTTTTTCCTTGCCAAGTAGTATTCCATTGTATCTATAAACCACATCTTCTTTATCCATCATGGACATTTGGGCTCTTTCCATAATTTGGCTATTGTTGATCGCACTGCTATAAACATTGAGGTACATGTGCCCCTATGAATCAGCACTTCTGTATCCTTTGGATAAATTCCTAGTAGTGCTATTGTGGGGTATAGGGTAATTCTATTTTTAATTTTTTGAGGAACCTCCGCACTGTTTTCTAAAGTGGCTGCACCAGTTTGCATCCCCACCAACAGTGCAAGAGGGTTCCCCTTCCTCCACATCCTCACCAACATCTGTTGTTTCCTGAGTTGTTAATTTTAGCAACTATGACCAGCCCACAGTACCTTTCTGATACACACTAGTTGACTGGTTAAAATCTATATCCTGATCAGCTACCATCAGTAAAAGTCCAAAATCAAACTGCTCAAGCAGTGAAATTTGAATAATGGACAAAGACTAGAAGTTCATAAACAACAAATGATTAATTTGAGGAGATTCTTCCTTGCTTGGATAGGCAGGCAAAGCTCAGTCACTGCTCCCCCTCAGATCAGAACAAGAATAAAGGAATGGAAGACCCAACGTTGGGAGCCCAGACACCATCATGTCACCTCAGGGGAGGGCAAACTGACAGCTCCATTTAAGAAAAGTCTGCAGCAGTTTGTCTGGATTTAAATAAATTGGCTTCATGGAGGGTGGCAACAGTACATGGTCACACGTGGGCGTGCCAGCACAATAAGCTGCACACTTTAAAGGCAAGAAACAAAGTAATGATGGTGAGCAGACCCAGTCCTGTCCTCTTCCCTTAGCCGATATGGGAGGGCCACTTTGTTTTCACATACCATGTTAGGTCCCTGTGTATGGTTTATATAAAAACACAAGCTAACTGTGTCAGGCAACTAAACTCTTGGGACCAATAACACTATACTGGACTTTATTTTGTTTTGGGTTTTCTCATTTTGTTTTGTTTTGCTTTGATTTTGTTTGGTCTGACCTATATTTTTACCTATGAGAATCAGAATGCTCAAAAGATTTCCTATATCTGCGGAAGATTCATGTGATTTTTTTCTGATAGTGATGGTACCAGCCTATAGGTACCAGCCAGAAGCAAAAGATTGGGGATGTATAGCGTTGCCCTTCTTACCAGGGAAATTTGACAATGGAAAGCATGTTCATCTTTCCTCCTATGATAAATTCAGACTTTGGTGTCTAAATAGCATTCCCCATACATGCCATCCTAACTCCTAGCTGATGAAATCCCAAATAAAGAATGTAACCTACTTGGAGTAGGCAACATCACCTATAATTTTCCTGGTTTCAAATGTTATATAGTTTATTGAAAGTGGAGGAGCCATGAGTCTTGTTCAATCAGGATATTGATCCAAGGAATTGATCCTTTCTGTTTGTTAATGTTGGCCCTTGTCCTGTTTTCTCTAATGAAACTAATGTGGCTCAAGCAGAAAGTACTGGTGAACAATTTGATAGAAGTAGAAAAAGTTTGCTCACTCTGCCACAAAAATATGAAACCCGCATAGGAGACAGAAGTCGATAGCTCTGTAGGATACCAAAAGCATCAAATATGAGACTGTCTCCAGACACAAAATTAGGTGAGGGTAGTGGTGGTGTATGCAATCTAGCTTAGTCTACTCCTCTTGAGTTTACCAGAGTGCAAATAGGACAGCATAATGTAAACCAGCATCCTTTCTGAACTGGAAGCAGCTCAGATTAAAGGAAGAAGCAAAATTTGACCTGCATCTACACAGGCTTGAGAGGCCAACTTGGGAAGATGGAAGCAATCCCACGAAGCAGGCACTGCCATGATTAATTCAAACTCTCCTTGACATCACTTAAAAATGCAGTATTACATAACCTAGCTTTAATGTTTACTCAACTGTTACAATTATTTGATGAGGCTTTGCAGAAAATACTTCCCTATTATTACATAAAGAAATGAGCCCATGGCAGAGTTGGGATAAAGTGCAGCTCAATTCTGAGTGCAATTATCAGAAATGTGTGATTATGATTCCAGTTTCCTTGGGAGGAACAGCAGCCCATCTTATGGGAAGTTGGAACAGTGACCTTAAACATTAAATCTCCGATTGCTCTAGGAGGTTCACAATGCACATATCTAAAAGACTCCCACAGAAAACCCTCTCATCCTAGAAGGGTGTACAGAATAATTTCCTCTGAGCTCCAAGTGGAAGGTAAATTAGAGAAAACACAGGGGAAGTGGCATATCAGAAATTATCTACTACAAGAACAGTGCAAATTTACAGTTAGAGGAACCAATAAATCACAAAGAGTTCACACCACAGGCTGTTTTTACTCTAACCAGGTAGCTCAACCTCTTTTAATTGTCCTGATCAAAATCCTACTATTGACACTCCTAGAGTGCACTGAAATGAAATGGAAACCAGGAAATTTGCCTTTCAGCCCCCTGGTAGTTAATGGCAAGGAAGTTTAATTTTAGAGGAGCTGTTACACAACCAACAATGCATTAGAGACACAGAAAAAAAAACCCAACCTGTTTATATAAGAAGACAGTTACAGAAATGTTCACTGAAAAACTGTCTATAATAATTCAAGACTGGAAACTCACTAACTGTCTCTCAGCTGGCTAAATGCATTGTATGAATATTCAACAGAACATGATATAGGAGTTAAAATACATAAATTTGAGCCGTGTGTTTCAAAAATCTTAATATTGAGCCAAAACAAAAGGAGTTACAGAATAGCACTTCATAAAATGCCACTTAGGTAAAATGCTATATTTTATTTATGGACGTATGCATTTAATAACATTAAAAAGTATGCATGGGGATGATAATACATTTAAGATTGAGCTTATCCTGGAGGAGGCCAGGAGGTAAAATGGGAAGAAAGAAAAAAGGGTACACAGGTGACTTTAAATGTTTCTCCAGTGTTTTATTCCCTCAAAATAACTGAAGGAATTTTGAGGAAAATGTCAAGAAGCAGGTAGGTACTCACTACTATTTTCTGTACTGATCTGCATGTTTGAAATATGCTGCATTACAGACCTAGAGGAAAAAAATAGGCAGCAATACAATAATAGTAGGAAACCTTTAAATCCAATATAAGTCAATGGATAGATCATCCAAACAGAAAATCAATAGGGAAACATTAGCTTTGAATGACACATTAGACTAAATGCACTTAACAGATATTTACAGAACATTCCATCCAAAACTAAAAAAATACACATTGTTCTCAAGTGTACATAGAACGTATTTCAAGATCATATATCTGGGGCGCCTGGGTGACGCAGTCGGTTAAGCGTCCGACTTCAGCCAGGTCACGATCTCGCGGTCCGTGAGTTCGAGCCCCGCGTCAGGCTCTGGGCTGATGGCTCGGAGCCTGGAGCCTGTTTCCGATTCTGTGTCTCCCTCTCTCTCTGCCCCTCCCCCGTTCATGCTCTGTCTCTCTCTGTCCCAAAAATAAATAAAAAACGTTGAAAAAAAAAAAATTTTTAAAAAAATTCAAGATCATATATCTTTATATGATCTTTATAAATTTTAAAAGATTGAAATTATATTAAGCATATTTTCAAACCACAATAGCATGAAACTAAAAATTAATTACACAAGAATAACAAAAAAATTAACAAATATGTGAAGATTAAACAACATGCTACTGAGCAATAATGGGTCAAAGAAGATACCAAAACAAAAATTAAAAAAATACCTTGAGACAAAGAAAATGCAAATGTAACATAACAAAACTTATGAGATGCAGCAAAAGCAGTTCTAAGAGGGAAGTTCATTGCAATACAGATCTTCCTCAAGAAACAAAAATATTCTCAAATAAACAAACTAACTTTACACTTCAAGCAACTAGAAAAAGAACAAAGCCCAAAGTTAGCAAAATAAAGAAAATAACAAAAATTAAAGCAGAAATAAACAAAATAGAGACTAAAAAGATAGTAGAAAAGATCAATGAAACTAAGAGCTGGTTCTTTGAAAAGGTAAACTAAGTTGACAAACCCTTAGCTAAACTCTCCAAGAAAAAAAAAGAGAAAGAATAAATAAATCAGAATAAATAAATAAAATCAGAAATGAAAGAGATGTTGTAACTGATATCACAGAAATACAAAGAATCATAAGAGACTACTATGAAAATTATATGCCAACAAATTGGACAATCTAGGAAAAATGGTTGAATTCCAGGGAACATACATCCTACCAACACTGAATTATGGTGAAACAGAAAATCTGAAAAGACTGATTACTAGTAAAGAAATTGAATCAGTAATCAAACACCTTCCAACAAACAAAAGTCTAGGACTAGAGGGATTCACTAGTGAATTCTACCAAGCAGTCTAAAAAGAATACCAATCCTTCTCAAACTCTTCCAAAAAACAAAACAAGAAGGGAGTGCCTGGGTAGCTCAGTCAGTGAAGCACCCAACTCTTGATCTAAGTTCACGTAATAATTTCATGGTTCATGAGTCTAAACCCCACTTCAGGCTCTGTGCTGATGGTGTATATATCTCTCTCTGATGAACAAAGATACAAAAATCCACAACAAAATATTAGCAAACTGAATTCAACAGCACATTAAAAGGACCACACACCATGATCAAGCAGGATATTGTAAGAATACAAAGGTGGCTCAACACCTGCAAATTAGTCAATGTGATCTACCACATTAACAAAATGAAGAAAAAATGATATAATCATCTCAACACATACGTGGATCCTGAGAAACTTAACAGAAGACCATGGGGGAAGGGAAGGGGAAAAAATAGTTACAGAGAGGGAGGGAGGAAAACCATAAGAGACTTAAATACAGAGAACAAACTGAAGGTGGATGGGGGGTGGGGGAGAGGGGGAAATGGGTGATGGGCATTGAGGAGGGCACTCGCTGGGATGAGCACTGGGTGTCGTATGTAAGCCAATTTCACAATAAGTTATATTTTTAAAAAGAAAAGAAAAAGCATTTGGCAATATTCAACATCCGATTATAATTAAAACTCTCAATAAAGCAGGTATAGAGGGAACAGACCTCAACAAAATAAAGGCTATATATGACAAGCCCACAGGTAACATCAGACTCAATAGTGAAAAGGTGAATGCATTTCCTCTAAGATCATCAACAAGACAAGGATACCCTCTCTTGTCACTTTAATTTAACATAGTATTGGAAGTCCTACCAATAAGGCAAGAAATTTAAAAGCATCCAAATTGGAAAGAAAGAAGCAAAACTGTCAATATTTGCAAATGACATATATAAAAAACCTTAAAGACTCTATCAAAAAACTGTTCCAACTAGTTCAAAAAAAACTGTTCAAACAAATTCAGTAAAGTTGCAGGATTCAAAATCAATACACAAAAATCCGTTGTGTTCCATACACCAATAATGAACTATCAGAGAAATTAAGAAAACGATCTCTTTATAATTGCATCAAAAATACCTAGGAATAAATTTAACCAAGGAGGTGAAAGACCTGTATATTAAAAACTACAAGACACTAATTACAGAAATTGAAGACAATATGAGCAAATGAAAAGATATTCGATGTTCATGGATTGAAAGAATTAATGTTGCTAAAATGGCCATACTGCCCAAAGCAATATACAAATTCAATGCAATCCTTACCAAAATTCCAATGAGATTTTTCACAGAAATAGAACAAGCAATCCTTGAATTTGTACAGAGCCATCAAAGATTCTGAATAGTCAAAGCAATCTTAAGAAAGAAGAACAAAGCTGGAGGCATCACACTCGCTGATTTCAAACTATATTACAAAACTACAATAATTAAAACAGCATAGTACTGGCATAAAAATAAGCACATAGATCAAAGGAACAGAATAGAAAGACCAGAAATAAACCCATGCATACATAGTCAATTAGTTTACAACAAAGAAGACAAGAATATAAATGCAGAAGAGACAGTCTTTTCAATAAATGGGCCTGGAAAAATTAGACAGCCACACACAAAAGAATGAAACTAGATCACTATCTTACACCAGATACAAAAATTCACTCAAGGTGGATTAAAGACTTGAGCATAAAACCTGAAACTATAAAACTCCTAGAAGAAAACATAGGTAGTAAGCTCCTTGACATAGATCTTGGCAATGAGTTTTTTAATCTAACACCAAAAACAAAAGCAACAAAAGCAAAAATGAGTAAGTGGGACTACATCAGAGTAAAAAGCTTTTGCACAACCATCAACAAAATGAAAAGGCAACCTACTGAATGGTAGAAAATATTTATGAATCATGTATCTGATAAGGAGTTAATATCCAAAACATATAAAGAACTCATACAATTCAACACCAAAAAAAAAAAAAAACCCAAACCGTTTTTTAAGTAAAAAAAATGGGCAGAAGATATGAATAGATATTGTTCCAAAGAAGACATACAGATGGCCAAGAAGACGTACAGATGGCTTTTCATACATATGAAAAGATGCTCTACATCATTAATCATAAGGGGAATACAAATCAAAACCACAGTGAGATATCAGCTCATACCTGTTAGAAAGGCTATTATCAAAAAGACTAGAAATAACAAGTGTTAGCAAGAATATGGAGAAAAAAGAATGCTTGAGCACTGTTGGTGAGAATATAAAGTGGTGTAGTCACTACAAAAAACAGTATGGAGTCTCCTCAAAAAGTAAAAAATATAACTCCCATAAGATCCAGAAGTTTCACTTCTGGATATTTATCCAAAGAAAACAGAAAGACTAACTCAAAAATATATACGAACCCCATCTTCATTGCAGTAATGTTTATATAGCCAAGATATGGAAACACCTAAGTGCCCAATAAAGGATGAATGCATTTATACACACACATACACACACACAGAATGGAGTATTGCTCAGTCATAAAAAAGAATGAGGTCCTGCCATTTGTGGCAACATTGATGGACTTCAAGGGCATTATGCAAAGTGAAACCAATAAGAGAAAGACAAATTATATGATCTCTCTTTTATGCAGAATCATTAAACACAATAATTAAATCAATAAACCAAGCACGCAGATCCACAGAACAGGTTTCGATGGTTGCCAGAGGTGGGGGTGGGGGTAGGGATAGGGGGTAAGGATTGGGAAAAATGAATGAACTATTCTTTTTGTTTGTTTAAATAAATTGATTTACTTAAAAAAAACTGCACAATCTATTTCAGAAAATAGCAGAGGAAACAGCATTTCCAAACTTATTACATGAACCCAGTACTATCCTGATTTCAAAACCAGACTGAAAAAGTACTTAAAAAAGAAAACTATAAATCAATGTGTCTCATGAATTTAGATGCAAAAATAAAAAAATATATATTAGCACTTGAATCTACCAGTGTGTGAAAAGAATTATATACCATTACCAAGTTGGAGTTATTCCAAGGATGCAAGGCTGGTTCAACATTTGAAATCAATCGATGTAATCCATCATGTCAACAAACTAAAGGTAAAAAGTCATATGATGTTATTGATTGATGCAGGAAATACATTTGACAAAATTCAACGTAAATACACACACACACACACACACACACACACACACACACACACAATATGCTTTAAAAAAAAAAATGCCAGGAAATAGTGTGTGTTAGGGGAAGAGATGATTGCAGTGGAAGATAGCAACATATTTTTTTAATTGGGTTAAGAAACAGAACAAAGTTACCAGAGATGGTCCATGGACACTGCTTCTAGGTTTAGCAATTAGACCTGGTAAAGAAGATGTCACTTTTAGAAAAATATAATGAAAGAATTGCACTGTCATAATAAAAAGACACACCATTCTTTTTAGTATTATATTACAAAATGCATTGTAAAATAAGAAAACAAGGACCAACCAGAAAATATGTCCTAAATGGCATCTTTTTTTAAAGGAAATCAAATCAGGAAGACATGTAAAATTTAGATGTTGCACAGGTAGACTGATCAGAGAGGAAATTCAGATTAGACAGAAATATATCAGCATTACTAGAATATAAATGTGTGAAGTTAGTGAACTCAGAGAAAAAATATATAGGCCACCAAGATCTTTAGGAAACAAAGACATGGAGAGAAAGCAAACAAGTGTGGACATTTTGCATTTTTTCAACCAAAAAAAATGAGCCAACACACAAAAGTAGGACAGAACTATAGGAGTGTAACCAAATGAAGTTCCAGCTTCCCCAAAGGCTGTACTGTGCCTACATCCCTCCTGCTTGCCTCAGCTGGACTTCTCCCCTTTTCCATGGCATTTAACTAAGAAACCACCGGAAAGGCAGTAACTCATTATTCAAGGCACAGAAATACTTGTAGTTGGGGCCAGCTTAGAAGAAGTTTAGAGAAGCCACTAGTAGGGATATGCAGCAAAACAAAAGGTCATAGGGAGCTGAGAAGAGGGTCTTGGCTGTGGGTGTAGGTCACCTGTTCCATGGCCAGCAATGATGCTGGAAGATCCTCACCCCAGTGAGCAGCTGCACATTGTAATCCAGAACAGAACGGGGGCTTAACATCAGCCTTTCCACAAGAACTCATGCTAGGGCACACAGGTACACTCACACACACATGGCTAGGAGGGGTGGTCTGTAGAGAAATGTCAAAACCATTCTAATCCCAGAGGAAGGGCCCCACACCAGTCCTATCACCTTCTTTACCTACTTGGTCCCCATTGTTCTTTTCCCAAGCAGCAGAGGACAGAATGTGAGACAAGAATCACAGATGTTCATCTCAGTTCTGCCACTAACTATGTGCCCTTGAGGCCAAGAAAGGCTGAATGGCTGAATGGGGGGCTGGGAGGTCTCTTGCTAGCATTTTTCTGGGTGTGGGGGTGTGGGTGTGCGTGTAGGTGGGTGTGTATTTTTTTTCTGGCACAAACTGATGAATAACTAATTGTCTCCTTTTTTAGTCAACTAAACTAACTAAACAAGAACAGGTTTTAATGTTTTTGTTTATTTGCTTGTTTATTGAACTGGCAAAGAATCTTTGGGTGTATTTTGCATTTTTTGCTCTGGTGAACAAATTCCAGGATGCTGCAAAAAATAAGAGACTTTCCTAGAGCATAAATTTCGTATTGAATATATTTGGAAAATTTAAAAAGCCTTCCTGAAGATGGCCAAAATATTTTAATTGCATTCATAAAATGTTATCACGTGGCAACACCACAGTGATTGGAATTGAATGAAACAAAATGCTTGTTCTATTGTTTTAACAAAAGATACACCACTGAGAATTTTTTTAAAAATAGGATATTTGAATCAGGCATCCAGGTAACAAAAAGCTATTCTGTTTTAGCATTTATTTACTATGGTCCTCAAAGCTGACTATACATGCAAATCACCAAGGGAGCTTTTAGGATATTCTGATGCCAGGACACTGCCCCTGAACAATTAAAGCAGTCCTCTCTAGGGATAGGGACTGGGCATCGGCAAATTTTAAAAACTCCCTAGGTGATTCTAATATGCGGTCAGGGTTGAGAACAACTCATTTAGACACTGCTGTCCCAATTAATATTTAAACAGTCACAGCCCATTGGCTTCACTAATCCAGCTGTATTACCACCGGCATATAAAAGATTATTTTTTAAATACCATATGAAAAGGAGGATCAATCAGCTCTTGAAGTACAAGTTACTCTGTAATCCTACTGATGCACTGTCCGTTCGGGTAGTCCTCTTGTGTTTTAATTCATCACCTGTACTTCTGTAGAACTGAAAGTGTTAATCCTTTGTCACAAATGCTAGTGCAAACCTTGATATTGAATAATCCACTGAGTTGTGTGTTTAAGATCTTTGCTTCATTAAGTCACCAGATATTCCTGGCAGCAGAAGAGTGGCAAGATGTCAACCTGAGCTTTGCTGAGCCAAAAGAATTAGCTTTTACCGTATTTCTAAAGATGAATGTGCTCTTAGAGCATGTCCATTAGTCCCAATACTCTAATGAATGTGTGGCTTGACAGACACAATAATTGGCATAGTTCAGAGTGTAAGAGAATCACTTTGATAAATCAGAATAAGGTCAACTGAAAGAAGAAACAAGGATTTAGTTTTCACATATTTCTAACCATAGCAACAAGAAAGAATAAGTAGTAAAAAACAAGATTAGGTAGACTGATAATCCATCAATGTGGAACCTCCTCGTCTCATTAACACTAATCAATAGAAAGGTGGCTTTGCTGTAAAACAGTGGCACTTAAGTTCCATAGGACTCACTATGTATCCTAGCAATGTCTGTTTTTCTTTAGAAGTCTGGGAATCTTATCTACTGGAGCTAATCTCTGGAATTTCTGGCCTTATCTCCTGATTACTACCCAACGAGATAGGTCACTTAGAATAGTCTAAGATTTTATTTCCCCATGAGTTTACCATCAACATTTTCCTCTTAAAACATCAGCCCTGACCTTAAATGTAGCAGTGCTTTCTTGGTTGGCTCTGGAAACATTTATAGCACTCAGATATAATTCTTCTGATTAAAATATGTTTTGCTTCTACTCTTCAGTGAAACAATAAAGGGAGATTGCAGAGCAAGCCCTTCTATTCCTCCTAGAAGGACCTGCTGTGAACTATAAAAGAGAAATACAAAAGTAAATTGCTTCAAATGAACATGAGACCTGCTCGCTCATGCTGGGTCATACTAAAAGAGACTTCCCTCTGTCCAGGCAATAACGAAGGGGAGTCTAATTCTTAACCAAGCTTGACATGTGTCTGAGACAAGACGTTAGTCATGCTTGGCTTCATCTACTCAGGAATCTCTTGTTTAATTTAACTCAATGACTTTGGATTATGCAGGAGGAGCTGATTCTAAACCTGACTTAGAACAAAAGAATCTAAATAGGAATCTGAAACCATTCCTATCTCTTCTGGATTCCAACCTTACTGTTAGGAAGAAAAACAAATCAAGCCAGGAGAATGTGATATCTTTCTTTGACAGAATTACAGATTTAAGGGTTTAAAAAAAGTGGAACCAAGAGGTGCCTAGATGACTCAGTCTGGTTAAGTGTCCGACTTCGGCTCAGGTCATGATCTCACAATGTGTGAGTTCAAGCCCTGCATTGGGCTATCTGCTACCAGCACAAAGCCTGCTTCGGATCCTCTGTCCTCCTCTCTCTCTGCCCCTCCCCACCTCCCTCTCTCTCTCAAAGTAAATAAATAAACATTTTTTTAAGTGGAACCAACTGTGATAAGTTATTTGGAATTTTTGAAAGGCTTTTTGATATTTGATAACTATCACATGTCCTATTTTTAATAAATTTGAAACATTTGGCTTAAAAACATATGCAGAGAGAAAATTGATATGTATGCTAATGACAGACAGGGATGGTAGGCAAAACCACTGGGTTATGATTCTGGGCCAGCTAAGATGATACAGGTTATATTTGATCTTCTTTAACTATACACATTTATTTTTCAGTTGGGCAGTTAACATAAATGTTTTATGTGACTACTAAGTTCTCAGCATTACAAGACACACACAGAAGAATTATATGACCACCTCTACTTCAAGGAGCTTGACTTCAGTTTGGGAAGCTCAAAACCCGATTAAGCAAGTCATGAACCATCAGCAGGCAAAGCATATGAGGCCATGTTTGTGGGAATTAGGAATAATGGAGTCCGAAACATTCTCTTCTATATTTCAGCAATTTCCTGCTTCACGGAGATCAATGACAACTTGACTTTGCCCTTATCTGAGGACTAGTCCTTATACCTTTGGGAAAATTCTCTCTGTAAATTATTCTTCATTTTATGTCATATGAACCCAATCCAAACCAATTCAATATTCTCTGGTGGCTTTCATAGATTTTTGACCCCAGAGTGAGAAATGTATTTTACATGATGATGCCATACCCACTACAATCATATAACTGATAGGGAATTTTAATGAAACCATTGTGAGTTTTACAATGTATGATGCCCTGTGATACTTTCTATTCTATTCAATTCTATTATATATCCTTTTTTTTTAAAGGAAATTGCCAATCATGACCCACTGAATTGATTTTACAATCTACTAATGGGGTCATCCTGCTACAGTTTGGATGATATCACTTGAGTCTAGATCTTTACTTTGAATGCATCTGGTGAAAAGTATCATGGATTTAAGGATCACACATTCCTTAAATAAATTACAGCTGGATTTCCAACAAGGGCTTTAAAAACATGAGTTGGCTTCATAAGTGCCTGTAAGCATGGGTGATAGATAGTTGCTTGAATCAGTCCTGAATCCATATATACCTTCTACTTTTGGCATTAGTGGGTCATAAATTTGTTTTCCCAGCCTTTCCACCTTTTGGGTACTACCTCCAACTTCTAATATTAAAACTGAAGCTTTATTAGTCAAAATATATTTTGATATCTGACTTCCACCACAGTCCCAGTGTTTTTTAGGGTCATGTTTTAAAAATAAGTGCCCTTGGGCGTGAACAATCTCTGCTGGATTCCTTGTCAGGTACCACAAACTCAAGGACAGACCTCTTCAATATACTTCTCCACAGTAGGAAGATCATTACAACATTTGGCATTTGGATCCTAAAATTACAACCATCTATGATTGAAACTAAAAGGAGCGATAGAAGGGAAAGATAAGATAATCCGTTTTGATGAAGATTGAATACAATATTCAAATTAAATGCACAAATTTCTTAATGAAAAAGATACCAAATTGCTTTCAGTTTAAGGGCAGCAGAAATTCATTGTTTTAAAAAACAGAAGCACATTAGAGATATTCCATGTTATAGGAAAGATACATTTATCACTATTTACATAAGGGACACAACCCACTAAATTTGCAGTAGAGCTAGATTTGTTATCATTTGTTTACAGTCTTGCATCCCAGGTGAAAAAATGTAAAGACAGTTATTATTCATTCAATAAATATTTATTGAGCACTCACCACATAGCTAACACTATCCTAGGCTCTGAGGAAACAGATGAACAAACCAAGCATGGTACAGACCTGTATTTTATTGGGTGAAGGTGGCAAAACCCCAACAATAGATAAAGGCAATGAGCATCCAATACCAGTAAGTGTATGTAAAGAATTAGAAGTGATACCAAATACCACTACTGTGTGGGTACTTCAGGTAAACTGTTTGAGAGAGCCTGTCTGTCAACGACACAATGTGACCAATAGCTGAGTGGCCGTAAGTGACAGTCCTGGAATGACTGAAGAAAGAACACAGCCCACCAAGGAACAAGCCTGCAGGAGGAATGGAAAGAAAGCTAGTGATTCCGGGATATGATAGGCAAGAGGGGGGAGCATCATGACATGAGGCTAAGGAGGAGGCAGGGACAAAATCATGTTTGAATTTTACTTTAAATATTATGGAAAGTCTTTGTTGTGTTTGGGGCAAATTGAACTCAGGCTTTCAAAAAACCATTCTGATTATTATGTGGATAGTGAACTGCAGGGAAACAAGTGGAAGGAGGGAAACCAGTGAGAAAGCTACTTTTGTAGCCAGGAGAGAGATGACATTAGTGTAGACTAGGGTGACAGTGGTGATGGCTTTACTACTTGGCGATAATGAATGATATAGCTGGTCTGAGGGTGAAGGTAAAATGGTGCCACATAAAAAGTGATGTCCGCAGCATATCCTCATGTAAATGCATTAGGAATAAAGCAAAAAACAAATATGGGTACAGGAGATACCCCTCTCACTCCTGTGTATATTTTTAAGACACGAATAATTGAAATTCACGCAGTGTCTTCACATTGAAAGTCTCAGAAACCACCATTGTTCTCAGGACCCTTGTTAAAACTGGGCATCATACATGCTATGACTCAGGGTAAGACTCTTTCATGAAAGAAACTTAGTTCCATAAGGAACTCTCTTACCACAATAGAACAAGAGATTAAAATGCCATAAAGTGGGAAAACTGGAAGAAAAATTATGGGGGAAAAAAGGTGAGAGATAGCAAGAAATCAAAAAATGTATCCAAATGCTCTAGTCAAACCTCTCCTCAACCAAGTAGCAAATCAGTCTTATGGCTCCTACAACTCAGGATGTTACTGTGAAAGGACCCCAAAGATGATCCGGCCCTCAAAAATATTTGAGGAATTGAAATGAATTTTGCAAAGAAAGAATCTCTGCCTTTATCCTCGCTAAGAGCTTTATTAGAGATTTCAATTCCATGCTAATCACAAAATTTGAAGCATTCAAATAATAATCTAATTTCAAAAGTGGTTTGGAATACGTATCTACCATCCATTTCTCTTTATGGATTTATGCTCTGGAAATTTCTGTTTGTGAACTTCCTTTGTTAGTCAATACGTGAAGATATACCTCCTTATTAGGAAGTAAAATACATTCAGAGTTAAATTTTCACAGTTGGAGGGTTTTGCACCTTAGGTTACTTTAGAAACCATTATTTAGATTATGTTTAAGTTTCATTACTGAGTTAAATAAATCATCCCAATTCCCTCCTCTTCTAGACTCATAATTTTATAGTCTAAAACTGTTCTTCCTTAAGGCATATACTTCATTTTGCCCTGACTTTGGCTGGCTGCCTTTTACCTTCATAGTAACAGGAATTAATTTTAATCAGACTTTCTCCTCTACAGGTTTCCATAACATCAACATTGTAGTAATGTAGAGTTTTATTCCAAAAAGAATTGTAGTTAAGTTTCCTTAGGCCATGATGTACATAATTTCCTTAAAATAAGCTTTTATAAAAGGCAAAATATTCTTCTTTTTTTTTCTTTCAGAACTCACTTGATCAAATTGTATAAATACTTTCAGGTCTACCACTGTTGACATACCTATGTATTTCTTGCCAACTTCAGCCTGATTCATTGCTCTTGGCTTGTTCCTAGGAATAATACCAAAACTGTTGAAAAAAGGCTTCTTGTAATACCAAGAGCCAACCTCTGGTTCTTCTCAGTTATGCTGTGATTATCTCAATCAGTATCTCAGGAATTAAACATGTTAGTTTCAGTTCTCTAGTTATGTAATTATTCTCAGGAAAAAAATTTCCTTACCTGTTCTTTATGATTGGGTCTTCTAAAGGTAAAATTAAATAGGACAAGGATGATCTTATATGTATCATTTAAAATAAAGAGGATTCGAGACCCAAATTATCCAATTAAGTGCTTAATTATTCACTTTCAACTGAGAAGGTGACAAAAGAAGAGGGAGAAGGGAAAAGTCCTATAAATAAAATACAATTTTTTAAAAGCCTAACAGAGTTAATTTCAAAAACAAATCCAAATTTTTTAATTGTGTCTATATCTTGCCAAAAGCATAACCCCAAAGAAAAATTTGGGAGAAAGATTTCCTAGCTAACCCATAGCCATCCTCTCCCATTTCATATTCAGTAGGACCTTATCATCTTTGCATAGCTGACTAGTGGCAGGCAAACTCCAACCCTCTGGACCAAAAAATAGAATAGTTTTATTGTACTACAGTCAACTCATTTATTCATTTGCCCTACAGAGTTGAGTAGTTGCAGTAGAGACGTTATGGCACATACAGACTGAAATATTTGCTACCTAACCCTTTACAAAAGAAGTTTGCCCACATCTACTATAGCCCTTTTAAATTAACTAAATAAGGAGGCCACTGGACTGAGATGGCTCTAATGCCACAAGGGCTTATGCAAGCAAACCAAAATCTAAGCCTATAAATACCTCAGGGTTACAAAATCAAAATGCTAAGGACAATCAATCACAAACAGCCAACTAGGCTTTAAGCTATAGCCAATCAATAATTTCCTTTCTTTGCTTCCACACTTTCTCTAAGGCAGTCCTTCCCCTGGGTCCTGATAGTGGAGTCCTCTTTACCATTTCTGGTTTGACATTGCCGCATTCAAATGGATACACACTCAAATTCAAAAATTTTAATATGCTTCAGTTTATCTTTTCACAACACATTATTGCTAGTAGTTATTGTCATAGTCTGTGTAGGTGCTCAAATCCATTTAATAAATTATCCTAATTATATAAAGAGTTATGAAGGTTAGAGTAACCCAGAATTTTTCCCTCTGCCCCTCCAGATTCACTCTCCAAGCTTGACTTAGCTCTGAGCCCTAGGAAATTATCTCTATGGATGCAACAGTAACAAGTATCTTTGCCCCATTGCTTCCTGTTGGATCCAGAAGTCACCAGTGAGAGATCAAAGGATAGGTGGTATGATGTGCTTTAACATATTTTCTCCCCCAAGTGCCTTCCTGCCTGGCAGCTGTTGAACTGGCTATACCCCCTCCATGCTCCTGTCTGCAGTCATCTCTAAAACTACAGCCATTCTTTCTGGGTTATGGTAACTACTCCCTCCCCTGGCTCCCTCAGACCTACCACAAGATGCGGAAGTTCTTACTTACACAGGGGAGTTTTGTCATTCCTTATTGATGTCCCCACCATCAAATGTAGATAAGAGCTCTGTGAAAGTATCATTGGTTACCTGATTAGAGTGCTCCTTTTCCTGCAAGAACCTGGACTGACTCATAAAGTAACCTCCCAAGGCTGTGCCTAAGCAGATGTGGATTTAAATGTCATATATTTCAGTGACTACCTGTATGACGTTGAGCAATTTGTTTAACCTTTCTAAGCGTCTGAAAACTGAGAATACTACTAACCACAAACAGGTGCTAAGAGAATTCAATGGCATGTTGATAAACTGCTTAGCACAATATTTGGCACTCTGAGGAAGTCCTCAGTAAATGGTAGCTGTTACTATTTTCAGTTTTAAGCATCTAACATATTCACATATCAAGAAACAAGTGTTTCAAGAATTAAGAACGCATAGGAATGTTCCTATTACCTTAATAAGTTTATGGCCAATTCTACCAATACTATTTTATCTAAATTTTTTGTTTCAAATTAGTACACTGTGTTATGTTAGATCAGTGATTCCCAATGTGGTGAAATTTTGCCTCCCCTGCCCTGGGCAATGTTGGAAGACATTCTTTATTGTACCCTCTTAAAGGGGAGGGAAGGTGTGCTACAGGGATCCTGTAGGTAGAATCAGGGAAGCCCCTAAACACAGTACAGTGCACAGGATAGTCCCCCCAACACAGAGAACTTTCCAGTCCAAAGTGTCAATAATCTCAAGACTAAGAAACCCTGTATTAGATGTTTTTGGACTTTTTTTTTTTTGGGGGGGGGGGGACTCAGGAGAGTGAGAAGTGTAGCCAACTTTATACTCCTCACACTTTCCAGTTTAGAGTTAGATATTCATGAGAAAAAAAAATAGATATGCATGCCATGTAAACGGTGAAAAAGTGTTTTCCTAACATTTCAACAGTAACAAAAAAAGATTTTTCATAAATAGGCAAATCTGTAAAATATTTGTTTTTTATTTTTAAGTAAACAAGAGTCTTTTAAGAGTTTCATCACCCATTAAGTATGAAAGTGAACAAGCGGTAACAACACCCATTTTAATAATGTAAAAATGGTGGAGAGCAAGTATGTTGTTCATCATCACAAAAATTAATCACAGTACAAGTGGCCTCAGTGATTCATTTTATCTCCCTCCCCATCTCCCACGCCACTCCCGAGGGCCTCTCCCCTAAATCCCGTAACACACTGTTGCATTTCTACGGAGCTACATCACTTCCTCCTTCGCTGCACAATTTCGCACACTACAGAGGAACAGGTCCTTTAGCAGTCATTCAAAACAGCATTTTGGGTTTGGGGGTTTGTTTTTTGGTTTTTGTTTTTGGGTTTGGGTTTGTTTTTGTTTTGGGGGGATTTTTTGCAAAGCACGCGGATATTCCTCTTCCTTCTTTTGTGTTACATCTATTGGTGTTAGTACCAGAACAGTGTCTGAGAGAGTCCCTAGTCATTCAATTCTTTCAGGTGCAGCCGCTCTGGAAAGCAGTGTGGAGGTTCCTCAGAAAATTAAAAATAGACCTACCCTATGACCCAGCAATAGCACTGCTAGGAATTTATCCAAGGGATACAGGAGTACTGATGCATAGGGGCACTTGTACCCCAATGTTTATAGCAGCACTCTCAACAATCGCCAAATTATGGAAAGAGCCTAAATGTCCATCAACTGATGAATGGATAAAGAAATTGTGGTTTATATACACAATGGAATACTACGTGGCAATGAGAAAGAATGAAATATGGCCTTTTGTAGCAACGTGGATGGAACTGGAGAGTGTGATGCTAAGTGAAATAAGCCATACAGAGAAAGACAGATACCATATGGTTTCACTCTTATGTGGATCCTGAGAAACGTAACAGAAACCCATGGGGGAGGGGAAGGGAAAAAAAAAAAAAAAAGAGGTTAGAGTGGGAGAGAGCCAAAGCATAAGAGACTGTTAAAAACTGAGAACAAACTGAGGGTTGATGGGGGGTGGGAGGGAGGGCAGGGTGGGTGATGGGTATTGAGGAGGGCACCTTTTGGGATGAGCACTGGGTGTTGTATGGAAACCAATTTGACAGTAAATTTCATATATTAAAAAATAAATTAATTAATTAATTAATTTAAAAAAAAAAAATCGTCCTTCCTCACACGCCCACCCAGGCTCCTTACACACACACTTCACAGGACTCAGAACCCACAGGAAGGAGTCCACGGGGGTCTAGACTGGAAAACAAATCAGCTGCAAACAAGACGCCCATTCTAAATTCAAAATCCCTGCTTCCTTCTGAAGATTAAGTCTTTGTTGTTGGGTCAAGCTTGACTGCTTCCCTCCTTCTTTCCTCAGAAGGCACTCTCTCCCAGGAAACTTCCTCTGTCCTTCATGCAATGAGTGGGCAGTACCCTGCAGGGTTTCAGACATGCCCAGATGTATCTGCACCTAAGGTGATCGGCTCAAGCAAGAACCTAGCTGTTGACTGTAATCAAATCCATTAGCATTGGCCCTTCCTGACTTGGAAAAATCGGTTAACAGACCAACTCTTTGCTTACTGAATTCTTTATTAACTCTAATTCTTTCCAAATAATCGATATCCAAATATTCTATAAAAGTTAATACTAGGACTAGAAATCTCCCAAGTGAACATATTCAATGGAAACTACAGAATATACTCAGAGTAACAACTATTCAGATGATTTTGCAGGTAAGTGCCTTTATGGAAGCTGATACTTACTATGCAACTTTAGGGGAAAATACAATAAAACCCTATTATGAGATACCTTCCTATATCACTAATCCAATTATACTGCAGGACAAAATTGTATTTCTGTGTTAAAATGAAATATACTTTATTCCTTCTCCTATGCTATAGAGTATATCGGGTTATTCTCCTTGGTAAAAGTGACTTAATGGTGATGAATCACACTTGACTACCTTAAAATTAATTCCTGATATATTGCATTATTTTTAAATATGTGAAATAAGAGCAAAAACCTACTTTTTGTATTGAAAAACTTCTATTTTCTATTACTGTGTTAATGTGCAGAGTGAGAACGGTTCGTGTATTACAATTACATCTTTTTCTCTCTAGATTCAGCAGAGGATATGCTAAATTTCAGAAGCTCAAACAGAAAGACCTTTGAATAGGTTTGGAACTGCACAGATGAAATGCGGAAGTGAATATACAAAGAGGTAACACTCAGGGTCGTTCTTGGGCTTTGTCTCCCGAGAATCACTTCCAATGGCACCAGAAAGATTTGTATAAAGCCGTATATCGCACACAACAGCAGGGTGACTGTCTATGATCGTGGAATCTTGGAGATAGTGTGCTGCCAAGGTTCAAAGAACGCAGAAAGAGGACTGTACAATGGCTTATGTTCTAAGAAAGAATGCTCTGCTATATATAGAGGTAGATTGAAGAGAAAAGTGGCATTTTAGCAATTTTATGAAAATGGAAAGTATTTAGAAAAACTGAGCCTGTGTTCCTATCAGGGTCAGCTAATGTGACTCCAAAAACCATTCTGCTCAGTTAAACATGCATGAAGAAGTTATATTTTGTGTAAATGTACTTCACAGCATGATTAGAGTTCTTTCAAGGAGATACCTTATTGAATAGGTTTTTCAACTTCACATGTTCACATTCTTGAAAGACTAATGGATCCTTCATTAAAGAGATCACAGCTTTTCAGGTGTCATGCTTGAAGACACACAATGAATTGGTCATTAAGAAAATTCAGCCACGCAGAAAGGACAGGAGAACAACTGGCCGACTCCTCTAATGACTCAAACAATGTTGGGAGAGCTGCTGTCATGTACAGGCTGGTTTATAGTTGAAGAACAAGCATTAATTTTTCAGACATAACAACTAGGTGAAAGAATCAACCACCTCAGGAGAAAGTGTCCACCTTCTGAAAAAACAGTTTGTATACTGGTGCTTTTCATCAGAACAGATCTACTCACAGTGAATGTTACCACTGTCCCCTTGTATTTATTTCAGCCATAAAGTGTTATGCACCATGGACATAAGTCAAAGTAATCATATTTAGGTAACTCATTATTTTCTCTTTAGATCATATACATTCAAGAGACCACAGCTTTAAGATTACAATATTGTGAAATAAAAATACATGTTTCACTTTCTGAATTGCCTCATGTGGATTTCCTTAATTTAGGCTGTCTTACTAGTAATGAAAAAAACACTTGACTTGTCCATCGTGTCCAGTTAATCAAGACTTACCCTAAAACTCTATGGGGCGCCTGGGTGGCGCAGTCGGTTAAGCGTCCGACTTCAGCCAGGTCACGATCTCGCGGTCTGTGAGTTCGAGCCCCGCGTCAGGCTCTGGGCTGATGGCTCGGAGCCTGGAGCCTGTTTCCGATTCTGTGTCTCCCTCTCTCTCTGCCCCTCCCCCGTTCATGCTCTGTCTCTCTCTGTCCCAAAAAAATAAAATAAAAAACGTTGAAAAAAAAATTTAAAAAAAAAAAAAAAAAAAACTCTAAGGAATGAGTAGATCTGTTTTCCTTCCTCTAAGTTTATCTAAATATTTGAACTCAAGATTTTTCTGCACCTGGCTGAAAGGCAGACAAGAATTAGAGAGGAAACCCAGTCTCCGGCCGCAGTTTCACAACCCTCTCTCTGCCCCTTTGCCACTGTCATAGGGAAAAAGATTCTGGTAGAGGCTGTTCCTTCAAGGATAAACTGACAATTTGCTAAGCATATGTAAAAGCACTCTGGCAACTTTTCGATTAATTTTGAGATTTTTTTTTCACCTTGTGGTGCTTCAAGGCCAAACGAGCCCTCAAGGAGGTCACAGGAATGTAAGAACATAAGAAATGCCATAATAGGTCAAATTAATGAGCCAGTTAGTCTGATGCACTTTCTCGGAGAATCGCAACAAGGTACATTTTGTGCATGTTGTCAATTTCAAAATATTTGAGGCTATCATTGGGAGCGGTTTTTAGATCAGGTATCTATTTCAAATGTGCATGGTTCCCTTTATTCATTTTTAATGCATATTCACCCATAAATTCATTTAAACCCATCTGATGATACTTGAACCACGTACTACTTTTTGTGTAATGAGCTCTATAAATCTGTTGCCTTTAATTTGGCCTAAACTACCTGCTTCACAATTCCAAGGGTTTCCAGGTTGAAGTTTGCTGGAAGTTGGTAGACCAGTAACTACACTTCTATGCACTCTAACTGTGGTCTCTATATTGAGTTGATTAAATATTTAAATCCTCCCGACCAGGTGGTTACCGATTGTCCATCTACAACTCCTAGCACTTCTTGCCAGCTTTTTATTACCCATGGTCAATAAGTTCCTTCGTAAAGTCTACTTAAGTATTTTCTGTTGCTTAGCCTATTTTCTTCTTTTATTAGCACAAATGATCTGGATTCTCCTCACCAAAAAAGTAAATAAATAAATAAATAAATAAATAAGCATTGTTTCTCAGGGCTGAATAGTAGGCACATGTCCGCCAAAGAGGCAGGGTGTGCAGCCGTCATAGATCCATGAACATCTGGGCCTGTAGAGATGTATTTTTAATTGAAAACAAACTATTAGTTTTCCAAAAACTCATTGAAAAAGCAAAAATAAGAAACAAATATCTGTATTGTATTCTTTTATCCACAAGAGTAAAACAACTTTAGTACAACAAGACCTGTGCCATGTTTCCCATAAAGGAAAACACAATGAAACAAAATGACGTTTTTTTTCCAGCTTGGAAAGAAGTAAATGTTTGATATAAATAGGAAGGGAGGTGCCATCCATGTCTTGAGTTGCAGTAAGGTCCACATTACAGTCTCTCAGCCCTGGCTAAACTGCCGTGTGGTTGCCTCACTCCTATAATTTTTGACTGGTCTAGGAGAGAATGGCTCAATCTCAGAGCTGGTAGAGACCTGAGAGATTTTCTTTCTTTATAAAGAAACTGGAGTTTAAGCAGAGAGTTTAAATGGCTTTCTTGCAGCCACACAGCTGTTTATGGAAAAGCTAGGTATTAGATCCAAGTGTGGCTTCCACACCACCACGGATAGCAGGGCTGTCCCTGCTCCATGGGATCTGTTCTTTCTTGGGACCACCCAAGGTCACTACCGGGATAATATCTTCTTCCAATAAGACTTTGTTTTCTTCTAAACTCACACAACACATGCAGTTATTTAGTGAGTAATTAAAACAAAAAAGAAAAACCAAATACACCCAAATCCTACCTTCATTTCTCAACCCACCAAGTAATCCAATAAATTATTTACTTAGGGATTACTTGGGTTAAACAGCATTCCCTGCATACTGTATGAGATGGCTTTGATTTCAAGCTTGTTGTAAATAAATAGTGCTATCAAAATAGAATGGCTTTAACTTTCAGCCCTGGGAATAAACAAATAGTCTCAATCAATGACGCTGAGACAACCATTTAACATTTTTCAAGAGGCTAAGAAAAGAAATATTTTCATGCCTACAACATTAAGTCAGAAATAGCCTTTGGCACATCTTTAGCTTGGTCTTTTCAAAGGTTGTGGGAAAATATGGGGGGAAAATATAAGCAAAATTAGCAAGCTACCATGACAACAGCAAATACTCAGAAGCAGAGTTGAAACTCTGTAAATCTCACAGGGAAGCAGAGGAGGGTCCCTAGGACAGTTCATCAGGAAAGAGGCATCGAGCATAAAAAGAATTATTGCTAAATGGACAGATATTGGAACAGATATTTATTGTAATGGATTTCCTGTGGAGTAAAATTTTATCAAAAGGGCACTATTACCGAGGAGAGACCATTTGCTTAAAATTATAAGTGTTTTTTGCTGTATTGAACTCAATGTGGAAATGCATGTCCTACATTTTCATTTCTGTGGGCTGTCATTTGTTTTAATGGACACAAGAAGCTGCATGTTTAGGGGTAAAGAAAAAGTACATGGAGAAGTTTTTAGCATTCTGTTTGCCAAAGTGGCTGAGTCAGGACTCAGGAGTAGACACAGATCTCCCAGTCTTTTTCTATCACAGCATGATTGTTTTTCCTAGTTATATTGTAAGTCTTAAATACTTACATTCTTTCATTCACTCCAAAAATATTGGCATGCAATTACCATACACTGGTCTTCTACAGCTTTAGGAATACAGAGCTGAACAGAAAAGAAAGTGTACATTACATCCTAGTTGAAGAGAGTAGGAAAACAGAAGTAAGTAAATCAGTATATAACAAGAAAATGTCTAGACAGGAGGACCAATGAGTGTAAAGGCCTTGAGTCAGGAAAGGGTTTGGCATGTGTCAAGAACAAGAGGAGGCAAGTCTACCTGGGGCACAGTCAGCTAAAGGGAGTGTACTTTGTGATGATGTTTGCAATAGAGTTCAGACCATTACAGGAGTGCAGCAGGAATTTTTCATTCTTGTCCCCAACCATCTATTTCTCAGACATCTGTCAGAATAAGCTAAAAACATAATCCCTCGCCTGGATTGTTGCAGTAGGGGTAGATTCTCTACTGAAAATGAAAGTTGAAAATAGAATTGAGAAGTCATGATGATGGCATGGATGTGGGAAAAGAAAAGGGGACAGTAACAAGTCCTAGGTTTTTGGTCCAGGACAGTGAGCGAATGGTTGTGCCATTTACTAAGATGGGCAAGGCACAGAGAACACATATGAGGGAAAACCTCCTGACGAACAAATTTGGAACGTCTATTGGACATCCAAATAATAACAATATACATTCCATGGTTCAAGGTAAAGGGTTAGGGTGATACTCGAAGGTCATCAGCCTACAAATGACACAAAGCAATGGGCCCAAATGCAACCATCTAGAGAAGAGACAGAACCCATAGGCTAGCCCTGGGCTACTTCAACATAGAAGTGGGGGATGGAGGAGTCAACAAGGAGCCTGAAAGAAATATATCACAAGGGAAGAATAGAAATAAGTTTAATGTGTGTCACAGAAAACAACTCTTATATATTTCCAAAAATAGAATAGTATTCAAAAATAGTATCAGAGGTGGCTCTGATACTGCTGAAAGGTTCAGTAAGGAGGGGCACCCGGGTGGCTCAGTCAGTTAAGCATAGGTCATGATCTCACAGTTCATGAGTGCAAGCCCCACACCGGGCTCTGCACTAACAGTGTGGAGCCTGCTTGGGATTCTCTCTCCCTCTCTCTCTCTCTCTCTGCCCCTCCTGCACTCTTTCTCTTTCTCTCAGAATAAATAAACTTTAAAAATTGTTAAAAAAAAAAAAAGAATAAAAGAAGTGTACGTTGGATTTGACAACAGGTAGGTCATTGGTGATATTTAAGATTAGTTTCCCTGGAGTGACAGAAATAACCACAGTTTTGAGGGGAATGAATCATGAATGAGAAGTATGGAGAAAAAGGAGTGAGTCTAGGAAGCGTTTCTTCAACAAGGAAGCTGAGTTTTGTTCTACAAGAGGTAGACAAAACTGTACACTTACTAGAAGGAAATAGAGAAGGAGCTGATAAATTTTCAACCATTAAATTGACCAAAAAAGACTCAGAGGAAGTAATTATGATCAAATTTGTTTTTACCTCCTTCTTTTAAAATCTATTCAGGGATTATTTTTTTTCTCCTTTCCCTGGATGAAAATTTAGGTAATCCCTTGACTTTTCTAATAATTCTTGGTAATTCCCAACTCCTACCTTAAGTCATTAAACATAATGTCAACTTTGTAGTTAAAATGTCCAATACCACGGAAGAGTCAAAGCCTCCAAATCCATCCAAAGGAAAGATATATATGAATTATGGTTTTGTGGAAAATTTATAGATGGAGGTCTAATCTCAAATCCAATAATGCTCATAGAAATAACACCTTGTAAATTCCTTGGGTGACAAAGAAGCATTGGGGTATTAAGTTCATTCTCTCTTACTCACCTCCCCTCCTATGGCTGGCTGTTTTTTCTCATCCTTTCTGGGGTTGGAAGGAAAAGGAAGGAGGTGGAAAGGAAGGTGGATGCGAAGCACAGGAAAGCGCCTATGTAACAGTGCTGTTGTCAGCTGGCTTTGTGCTCTTTGGCTCAGTGAAGGTTTAGAGGTGTGTCCTCTGTGGAACTTTTTCATGGGTTCCTTGGTGACCCACAACACTTGTGGCCTCTCACCTCGATTTCCCTAGACCAGATGAATGTGCTCTATTCTTGCAATTCCTTTATCTTGCCTCACTCAGACCATCTCCAGCTTCTCCTCTGTTGAAACTTTTTCCATCCTCAAAAGATGATCCTATTAGGTCAAATCAGCAGTGGTTCCAGAGCAACCTCTTCTCATTTATGACCCTAACAAACCCGTAAGAAACTCTCCTGCATTCTTTGCCCAAATAAACCCTGAGGTTATACTTAGAATTTAGGCATCATCAATTTTTCTTCACCTTGTTTTTCTAAACCATTCCATCTCTGCCTAAGTTTTTTGTTTTCTTTGCTTTTTTATCCCCCTCCCCCCACCCAGTCTGGAGTCACACACTGGGTTCATTAAGACATCATCATGTTCTCCAACTGGACTCTTTGAATGTCCTCTCACATCTGAGATGAAGGGCTGTGAAAGGAGGAAAAAGACATCTTACAGGGCTGCTTTTCAAAGAAATCTCCAAATCCTGCTTTTTAATCTGACCGTTCTATACTCAAATGCAAGTGTAGTAGTCAAGGACCACATAACCACTTTCCTAAAACTCCTTTGGAAATTCTGAATACGATTTAGCACCTACTCCAGAATGCAGCATCTATTTCATTATGGTATTCAACTGAAAATGCAAATTTAAATCTAATTGCAGATTTTTTTTAACACAGAATAATCTAAAGTAGGCTCACAAATTGATGTGAATGATCAGGGAGAAATGACCCAAAATGATACAAGAAAGAAAGGGAATAACTACAGAAGGGAAATTCCTGGAGTGGGAAAGTGGGAACGTGATCAAGAGAGCTGGAGGAGGAACGTGATTATGTGTATCACAAGTATACCAGTATTCAATGTTTCTAATGAAAATTTAGCAAAATTTAAAAATATAATTTGATCTCATCTTTATAACTGAAGCAAATATTGATCTTGTGTCTGTTTAACCTAGTATCAGTAATACTTTACTTTTTTTTTTTTTTTACAGTCTTGAGGTTTTTTGTTGTTGTTTTTTTTTTTTTTTTTACAATTATCATGCCATGAATTCATAGGGAATGGGTTCCAGCAGCTCAGCCTCCTTTCCATTGGTCCTCACAAAGTGTGTGCTTTGCTGGGTGGGGCAGGCTGGCGCTTCAGTTGAACCCAAGTACCTTTCTCCTTGGCTTCCTTCTTTTTCTGATCATTTTCCTTCACATGCTTAAGGAAGCTATCTCGGCTCTTTGAGTGCTTAATATGCTCAATTGTACATTAATTCTCTTGGCAAGAATCTTGCCCTTAACTTGTTTACAACAATGCCAACAGCATGCTGGGTACCACTATAGACTCTTACAGTTTTGCCATAACATTTGTGGGGCGTTCCTTTTTGAACAGTGCCCATTCCCTTGATGTCCACAATATCACCTTTCTTGTAGATTCGCCTGTATGTTGCCAAAGGAACAACTCCATGTTTCCTAAAAGACCTAGAGGAGAGTACCTCTCCTCTTTCCCTTTGTGTTGGTCATTTTGGCGAATTACTGGAAGATGGCGGTTCCGGCTGCAAGGAAGGGCAATATTTTACCGTCTTTATAGCAACAACACTAAAATAACAAAAGCTTCCAAATATTTTATTTTTGTAATATTTTTTAATGTTTATTTATTTTTGAGAGAAAGAGACAGAGCGCGAGCCAGAGAGGAACAGAGAGAAAAGGAGACACAGAATCGGAAGCAGACTCCAGGCTCTGAGCTGTCAGCAAATACCCCAATGTGGAGTTTGAACCCACGAGCAGTGAGATCAGCTGAGCTGAAGTCAGACTTTTAACCGACTGAGCCACCCAGGCACCCCAAGTTTCCAAATATTTTAAAGATATTATAAGCATTTAAGGTTTTAAAACAATTTTATGATGCTTCCTTTTATTGATAAATATTTAAAAGCTTCACAAACTCTTACCAAGTTATAGCAGAAAAACAAAATTGTACAGACCTAAAATATTTTCTCTGAAATCCCCAAAATCCAAAAAGCTCTGAAAAGGGTCTTTCATAAATTTTGGTGAAAAATATTTGACCTGAAGACAGATTATAGTCTCTATCTCACTGTAGACGTTGATATTTTGCTGGGAAAATATGAATCTATTTGATCATGGGGTTTTGGCCCAGACCTTGCTGTAAGTATTACATAGCATATAGTATGTGCACAATATTACCCTTCCCAAATTGAGAGGCAGGTGAAAATCTGAATTCTTAAGCATTTTTGGCCCCAAGAGCTTTGGATGGCAGATTGTAAACCTTTAGTATAAACTAAAACATAGTATCTTTGTGAATTTAAGACTACTTAAGCATTTAATGAACTCCAAATTTATGGAATTCAGTATAAAGCAGAAACCCTGCCTTGGAGAAATACTAGAAAGACCTTTTTGTAACCTTGTCTTACCTATATCACCAATAGCATGCAAAGACTCCAAGGAGCAAATTAAAGCAAGATATAGTGCACTGTCTCTAAAGAAAGCTGGGCTTTTCTGCTAGCTTCCTTATTTCATCTGGCTTACAACATTAAGCATGTTAATAACCAGAGCACTCTTGGAAGTCATTTGACCAAGCCAGCCCTCAGATCCCTGGAGTTCAAGCAAAACTGCACAGTAAATCTACTATAGTAATTTGGAATATGCATTACAAATACAAAGGGAATGTACATTTAATCCATCTCTAAAAATCATATCTTAAAATCATCAGAAAGGAGGATAAAGTTTATGGTGCATAATCCTATCCTCATGGAATTTTAGCTGACCAGCAAAATACCTTTTGATACTACATTATCTGTTTTAATCTTTAAAAAGTTCTACCCTTGACCAAAATGGTTTTCAAGAGCAATGGTGCTGAAACCTGTTGTGCGATCAACCATTGTATTTGGAGCCAAATTCTGCATCACTCACTGGGTTATCACCTAAGGAGAATAACACATTCTACTGCCTGAGAGTCATGACCACACAAATGTCTCATATCTCATGTGTTAAAACTGACTCACAATTAAAGAGAGTAAACATAGACATGTGTAAATATTAGATAATACCTTTCAACTTGAGATATGGAAACAAAAAACTTTTAAACCTTTTAAGGACAAACAACCTATTATAGGAGCTGAAGAATGTACACATTACAATTCAGCACTGTTTTATTCATTCCTTGGAAGCCTGACTATGGTAGAAACAGAATTTTGTTTTTTTTAAATAATGTTCAATAATGAAAATGTGGTAATTTTGCTCAGACATTAATTTTAAAAACCCAATTTTGTTAGAACTCATGTCAAGACACCAAATGAATAGGTGGTCAGTCTACCTTCTAAAATATAAATACAGAGAATAAAATATAAGCTTAATGGAAGGCTATGACACCAGTGCTAATTATATTCTCCCAAAAAACAAGGTCATTGAGAGCACTCCCCAGGAGAATGTTCTCTGGATTCTACTGTGTCCAAAAATAATATTATCTATTAAGGTGATTAATATTCATTTAGGCTTTGTTTATCAACTTCCTTTTCTGCATGAATTACTAGCAATTATCATTATGGAGAAGGAGGAGAAGAGGGAAGAGAAGGAGGAGAAGAAATGAAGATGAAGGAACTAAATGGCCCATAAAACTCTCCTACTTACAGGCCCTAATCAACCGAGTTAAAAACTAACGACTGCTCTATCCTGAGGTGGGGGGGGAGGGGGTTGTTTCCCTCATTCTGGTTTTTTCTTGGTTGTATTGTTCTTTAGTCTACATTTTATTTTTTCATAGACTCCACACCTTCCTGAGAGTAAGCATTTCATCCTGTTTTTTGAATTTCTGGTAGTCAGAATCAATAAAAGTAAATATCCAAACAGGCTGAGGAAGTAATTTCCTAAACATCCTCACCAAATATGGTTAAAAATAAACACAAATTAAGAGGTCAGCTGTCACTGAGTTTTAGACTTTCAAACTCTAATTCATTACAAAACACACACACACACACACACACACACACACGCACACATACAAATAAAATAAAATAAAATAAAATAAAATAAAATAAAATAAAATAAAATAAAATAACTAAAATTACTGGAGTAACATGAAGACCTGCAGAAGCTATTGTTCAGAGATTTACTTTTTTTCTGGGAGATAAAATTTGCTTTTCCAGCTTCCCTCCCAATGTCTTGACAAAATAATGACAGGAATTAAGAACATAAAGCTTGCAACTGAATTGTAGCAATTTCTGTTTTGTAGACCTGACGTTAGATGGGACTGCTCTGCATATTATAAAGGCTAGTGTCTCTGAGGTCAGAGCTATTGGTAGTTTTATTTCCCAAATTTTTAAGGGTAATATGCTTGTTTCAGCAAAGCTCACTAATTTTGATTTCTAGTATACTGGCCTTGTCTCATAACTAAAAATATTTTTAAAAATTTAAAAACAGAACCCACCAAAATAATAAAAACGACTATTCGATGGTGATGCCCCTTTCTCGTTAACATGACTGAAAAGAAAGCTGGCATTGTCAAAAGGTACTAAACAGCCATAAATGTTTTATCAGTTTCCAGATGGGAATGATAAGCAACCTTTCACATACCCTTTCTCCTTTTTCTTTTTTTTTTAATGTTTATTCATCTTTTGACAGTGGGGGTGGGGAGCAGAGAAAAAGAAAGAAACCTAGAATCTGGAGCACTCTCCAGGCTCTGAGCTGTCAGCACTGAGTCCCACTCAGGGCTTGAACTCAGCAACTGCAAGATCGTGACCTGAGCCAAAGTCAGATGCCTAACCAACTGAGCCACCCAGGCGCCCTCTTTCTCCTTTTTCTGATTATAATGCTTTTAGATTCCATTTAGGAGTGTGTCTAATTAATTTTAACAGCTTAGCAAGACTGGCCCCAAGTCATTTCCTATTTCCTCTCTTGTTGTGAGCAGAGGCACATCTCTGTAGAGGCTTGTTGGTCCCAGTGATTATCTCCTTGGACTGAGCATGTACAGGTCCAGCTTTGTACAGCTAGGAGGAAGTCTGCTAGGACTTCCTTAATAGAGGAACAAGCATTAATAGAGTGGTAATAAACCAACAGGAGAGGTAACTTAGTAACAAAAGAGAACACCTCTGAAGCTTCAAAGTTCCTGAAAAACAAATGCAGCATGTATAAGATAGTCCTATTAAAAACGTAAGACTTTTTGATGACATTTTATAAAACAGAAGCCCAGTCTAGTGCCCTTTGTCTACTGTTTTAAAATCTTTATTGTTGAAATTAAAAGAAATTAGAGACAAAGGTCTGCTCTTTATTAAGAAAATAATTTAGACTACATCCATTTCTTGACCTCATTACTCATTATACTTCCATTAAGGGCATTACTTTCCAATTGGCATATTGGTCAATTTAATGCTAAACTTTTGCTCAAAAAAGCATATGCCCACTTTTTTTTTAATTCATGCTAAATTAAAATTATCTTATTTTGTCTTATATTTCTCTAAGCCAGTTTTGAAAATAGACTTTTTGGGGGCGCCTGGGTGGCGCAGTCGGTTAAGCGTCCGACTTCAGCCAGGTCACGATCTCGCGGTCCGTGAGTTTGAGCCCCGCGTCAGGCTCTGGGCTGATGGCTCGGAGCCTGGAGCCTGTTTCCAATTCTGTGTCTCCCTCTCTCTCTGCCCCTCCCCCGTTCATGCTCTGTCTCTCTCTGTCCCAAAAATAAATAAAAAAACGTTGAAAAAAAAATTTAAAAAAAAAAAAAAAGAAAATAGACTTTTTGGTATGTAACCAGGCCAATAAAACCTACCTACTACCCAAGGTCATTCTAATCCCTTCCCCCCGCCACCCCCCGCACCCAAAAAACAAAAAAAAAAAAAACAAAAAAAAAACTCTTACTTGTAGCCATGACACTATTGTGGTTTCCATTTTTCTTTTTTCTTTTTTTTTTAATTTTTGAAATCTTCAATAAATTGACACCAGTATAAAAATAATACATCAAGTGATTATTAAACACACTTAAAATGATGTGATTTTTGTGTTTTTATTATGATATTTTATAGTACTCAGCTCAAAAGAAGTCAAGAGAGGGGCTGTATCTCATTTTTTATAAATAGGTTGAGGATTTGACTGCATCATTCCATTACAGGTACTGATGTCAAAAAAAATCACCATTTGATCACTTTAAACTTCACATATATAAGTAAAACAAACTATTAACTTAATGTGCACAGATATCTCACTGCCTTGCATGCAATAATTCATGTATTGCCCTAAAACAGTTCAGCACTACTTACACTTCCTGAAGAAACACACAGGTGGGACAAAGAGGTAGCTTGTAACACCTAAAGCTTCTCTCTTAATACCCTCCTATTAACCACCCCCCCCCAATTAAAAAACACCAACCCAAAAAACATAAAAGTTATTTGTGTGCTTTGCAAACACCACTTCAGGAAATGGCCCCAAACTCCTCTTTCCAATTGCATTTCCAGTATTAAAATGCTGATGGGCTTAGAGCTATTCAGAGATCCCAATTCTCCTTCCAGCCTGTAGGAGGGGGGTGGTACTTCCTGCCCACCTGGCTGATGTCTGTCATAGGACTTGCTTTGGCCAATGAAAGATGAGTACAAAGGATAAATGTCACTTCTCAGAAGAAATTTAAATTTTTTTTTTTTAATTTTATTTTTGTGACACAGAGAGAGACACAGCACGAGCAGGGGAGGGGCAGAGAGAGAAAGGGAGACACAGAATCCGAAGCAGGCTCCGGGCTCTGAGCTGTCAGCATAGAGCCCAAAGCAGTGCCTGAACTCACCAACCGGCAGGATCATGACCTGAGCCCAAGCCAGACACTTCACCAACTGAGCCACCCAGGTGCCCCTCTCAGGAGAAGTTTTCAGTCCGCATTCTCTTTTATGTCCAGATGGAGCCTCCACTGGTTTGACACCTGAGTGACCACACTGAACAGTGCCTCCCCTCTGTCAATCCCCAGTGAACATGTGGCCTGAAGGAGAAATAAATTTCTGTGGTATTAATCCACTGAGATTTCAGAACTTGTTTTTTAACTGCCACTTAACTTAGTGTATCCTAACACACCATCTCATAGACAACCATGAACATCTTACCAGAGACAGCCAAGTGAGCCATCATCACTACATGTTTATTCAAAATAACACAAATCAACTACCCCTACAAATCTCTAAGAGGCCATTATTCCTTCACTGTAAAATCTAATCCATGAGTATTTTAAAAGATGCATTGCTTTCCGTTAAAAATAGCTATTTTTTTTATTACAGTGAGGTTTTCAGTGGTCATAAAAATTTGAAATAGTAATTAGCGGTAATAACATTTACATAGCACCCTAAAACAGTTTAAATTCATGTTTTATGTTAATTTCATTGCAATTGAGGGAGGTCTGATTAGAAGTTTCTCAGTTTTATTGTGCACGTTGTATAGGGAATAACATGGCAATCCCTATGTAAACATGATTGCAATGGCAGAGTAAGTGAGAATATTAGACTGAAATGTTTAAAAGAAAATTAAATACTATATCAAAAAGAGAAAATTATTTTATTTTAGATGCTCAAATGCATTTTCTGTAAGAAAAAAAAAAATAACCGCGTATTTGACTGCTTGTCAGAATCCTAGGAATATCGCAGAGAAATCATTTGGAAATTAACATCAGCTCGAGGTCTCAGTATACACTCACAAGGGATGACAGCAGTGCAAATCCCTGCTCAATGTGTGGCTTCATCCAGCTGATCAGCAAAGGGAAATCATAAAGAAAGTCACCAAATGCTCTCACCTATGAACCATTAGTGACAACAGTGTCATGAAGTGAACGAGCATTCCATGAAGCTGGACAAATGACACTTCTCAGATGGTTTGGGGCATGTAATTAATGGAGAAATGTGTGAACTTGAGGAAATACTAGGATGCAGAGTCATCAATATTATTTAAAAATTCAGTAGAGGAAGGATCATAGTTTTTTGGCAAATAGTAGTCCTATATAAGTGTATGTGTATGTGTGAGAGAGAGACAGAGAGACAGAGCACACAAGCACACATGCTCTATGTAACAACAGACCATTACTGGCCAAGTCTCTACTGAGGACTTATTGTGGTAAAGTTTCTAGACTTGGCAGCATGGACAATACAAAGATGTTTGAAAAGCACCCCATGGTCTCCAAAACTTTACAGCCTAGGCCATACCAAACATTCTAAGCCTTAGAAGCATAATGCATATCTGCTAGAGCACTTTGCAACCAAGCCCATGCTCTGATTATTGTAGAATTAATAAATACTTAGTTGAATGAACAGACAATGGCCGAGAATGAATTCCATCAATATATTTTTTATACATAAACTTCAATTTCTGAAAGCTTGCCATTCTTCATTTGGGATATTGACAAAGCCCCCTGCAATATAGGGTTTCTCTAATTTATAACATGATTAATTTGTTACAGAAATATTGTGACAATTTTATAATAATCATGATAGTGCAATTTAAAGTATTAACTGAGGTGCCTGGCAGGCTTAGGCAGTGGAACATGTGACTCTTCATCTCAGGATTGTGAGTTCAAGCCCCATGCTGGGTGTACAGATCACTTAAAAATAAAATAAGTTATTAACCAATGCCTGGTATAATAGAAAAGTGAATAGTTGAGTTACAAATATCCAAGAGGGCAAAAGGAGCTAAGGGAATCATAATTCTAAGCAAAAACACTGAAATAAAATATCTTACAAGGTTTCGAGTCAGCTCATTTTACTATTAATTTGAAACAGTGACAACAAATATTTGATAGCTTAGGCTTTAACTCATAGAGTATTTCTATATCTAAAAATACAATAAGGAAGTCCACATTTATCAAGTCTCAACCATGTAACAGATGGCATGTATATATATACATACATGTATATTTATTTATATATTATCCCATTTACTCCTTACCCTAGCCTTGTGAAAACTAACACACACTATGAGGATGTTTTAGGTTGCAGATAATTAACGCACCAAACCTAATCATAGAGGTTTGGGCATAAAGTTTTATTATCTCATGTATCAAGAAGGCTTCACTGGGTAATTCTGGTTTTCCTCAATGTCCTCAAAAACCTAGATTCTGTTCAAATTTTCTTGAGCCATACTTAGTATATCAATTTTGTCTTCATGGTTTCAGATGCCATCCCTGTTATCTGCTGTTCCAGGAAGGCACAAAAACTTCTAACAGAGGGGCACCTGGGTGGCTTAGTCAGTTAAGTGTCCAACCAGCTCGGGTCATGATCTCACCCTTGTGGGTTCGAGCCCTGAGTTGGACTGTGTACTGACAGCCCAGAGCCTAGAGTCTGCTTCGGATTCTGTGTCTCCCTCTCTCTCTGCTCCTCCCCTCCTCACACTCTCTCTTTTTCTCTCAAAAATAAACATAAATTAAAAAAAAAAAAAACTTCTAACAGAAAAGGAGGAGAGGTGACTCTTTCTGTGTTCTTTTGTCAGCAGGAAAATCCCTCTGAGAAGCCTTGCAGCTCACTGAGCCTCCTTCTCCCCCATATCTCACTAGCTACTGGACCACATGCCCATCCCTATACCTTTCAATGGCAAAGTGACTGGTTCAGATGGTTATGAATTAGCAGATGTCCAGGGCCTCCTCTCTGAGCACATGGCCACAGAGGAAACAGTGAACACAACTCATTCAAAATTAGAAATCAGCCAACTAACCACAAGTTGGACATGGGAGGTAGGAAACTAAGAATGTAATAGAATATTCTTATTCATACATAGCTAACCCTATTACTCACAGATTCCTTATTTGCAAATTTCCTTACTCACTAAAATTTATTTGTAACCCCTAAATCAATACTTATATACTGCTGTGGCCATTCACAGACATGTGTGGAGCAGTGAAAATTTTGAGTCACCCGACATGACCCCATCCCCAGCTGAGGTCAAACAAAGTGATGTTCTACCTTCTCATTTCAGCTCTCACACTGAAAACAGGTTTTCTTTTCACAGTCTATTTAGTGCCATGATTTTTGCATTTTGTGCTATGTTGGTTATTTCACTACTTTAAATGGCCTCCAAGAATAGTGCTGAAATGCTGTCTAGTGTCTAGTGCAAGAAGGCTGTGATGTGCCACATAGAGAAAATTTGTGTGTTAAATAAGTTTCATTGAAGCATGAGTTATAATGCTGCTGGCCAAGAGTTCAATGTTAATCAATAATATGTATTAAGTAAGCTGTCTTTTTTCTTTTTTTTTTTTTTTAATTTTAAAGAGAGAGAGAGAGAGAGCATGCAAATGGGAGACAGCAGCAGAGGGGGAGAGGGAGGGAGAGAGAGAGAATCTTAAGCAGGCTCCACACTCAGCATGGAGCCCAACATGGGGTTCAATCCCATGACCCTGAGATTATGACCTGAGCAGAAATCAAAAGTCAGACTCTCAACCACCTAAGCCACCCAGGCGTCCTTTTAAGTAAGCTGTCTTTAAGCAGAAACACACATAAAATGAGGTTATATACTGATCTGTTGATGAAAATATATGACCAGAGGTTCACAGGAACCTAATCCTGTATTTCTCCTGTGAGCAATGGTTCAGTATTCACGAATTCAGTGTTTGTGACAACTTCCAGAATAGAACTACTGCAAATGATAAGAATTGACCAGGTAATGAAACTAAGATATAACTGGGTCATAGTAGCCACAGTCAGCCATAAGTAGCAGGCCAGACCTCCAATCCAAATCCTATCAACACTGTTAAGGACTTTGGAATTTATCATGAGAACAATGACAAGACATTGAAAGGTTATAAGTAGGAAGAACCCTAAATAGAGGTGTATTTCTAGAGCACCATTCTAGATACAATCTAGAGAATAAACTCGAAGAAGATTGAATTCGGGGAGACCAGGTCAGTGGGCTATTGCAATAATCCAGGCAAGAAGTGATGATGAGGGATGAGTGGAGTAGGAAGCCATGATAAGGGTTCTGAGCCAACAGATGTGGTTCTGAGCCTCACATGATGTAAAGACTGGTCACCAAGAAAGGATGTAAGAGTAATAGAGTAAAAACAAGAACAATGAAGTTTAAGAGGGAAAATGGTGCAGAATAGAAATAAAAAGAGAAGGATCCAACTTCAAAATATTGCTGGGTACAAGCTAAGCTTGGCCCAATTTCAGATTCTTATCTGAAAATCTTAGCAAAAACCTAGTTCACAGCCTCTATTAATATTAGGGCATTAAATTTTAATAAGTGGAAAATGGAATTCATAAGGCTTCAGTTTCATCCAATAGGGAGTTGACCAGTTGTCTGTGATTTTACACATCTCCTGGTAGAAACAGAGTTACAAATGCAGACCTGAGCATTGAGATACATCATGTAAATGTGTGACTCTCCCTGGAGGACTTTCTGTCCCCAAAGTGATGATTGAATTACAATTGCATTATAAATATGATAGTCCCATCTGTGATCAACATTAAATTTTTCTGATGTAGTATTTAAAGTAAAATTTATCCCAAACCCCCAGAAGCCCTCAAAACTATCACACATTTGAAGGCAGGTAAGTAAAATAAGAATTATGCTTCTTAATTTTTACTATCGTGTCACATTTCAGTTGGAACATCTTGGAATTTGAAATTTTATCTAGTCTCTATGGAATTATAGGAGAGAAGAGAAGGGAGAGAGAGAAATGGCCATGCTAGAAAACGGTGAACTTTAGAATGTTAGAGCATATTAAGTTCTTTTGTCTATCACACATTGATGTCCAGTGCACTGGCATTCCTAGTTCTCTTTTTAAGTTTATTTATTTATTTTTGAGAGAGAGAAGATGCAGGAGAAGCAGCAAGAGAAAGAGAGAGAATCCCAAGCAGACTCTGCACTGTCAGCACAGAGCCTGACACGGGGCTCGAACTCACGAACTGTGAGATCATGACCTGAGCTGAAACCAAGAGATGGACACTTAACCAACTGAGCCACCCAGGCATCCCTGCATTCCTAGTTCTTATGAGATGTGACTAATCTTAATTATCTCCTAATAAGAATACTGTACTAGGCTTTACAATATCCAAATAATTAATGCTAATATACAGCCACAGGCAAAACTTTCCATGCTGTGCATTTGGACCATGTGCTAGATGTTTTACATAAATGACAGGCACACACTTGAATAACCCACCGTACTATAATCCTTTAACGTAAGAGGCCTTCAAAGAGGCTATGAGGCCTCGTCTTTCAACAAGTTCATTAAAACCTTTCAGATATACTCCGTTAAAAAGATGATCAATAAAATTAGAAATAAAGGAATTATTTTAGAATATTTTCCAGTGTTGAAATTAAAAAGAGACATACAGCAAACGTTATTGAATTTGATTTCTCTTACCATTGACTATTCTGCAAATGACTTGCGTCAAGTGTCCCAAAACTAGAATGATATTTTTCATATTATATTTGTCAACATAAACACTAGCTATTATAATAGATAAGCCCTGACTTCTCTGTGGCTTAACACAGGAAGTTTATTTTTCACAGCGGAATTAGTGAGGGTGTTCTTGGTTGGGCAGTCTTCCACATGGCCTCACTTCCCATCCTTCTTCCACCTTTCCTGGACACCGCCTCTTCCAGGAACCAGGCGTTCTCTTCATTCAGCGGATGGATACTGAGACTATGGCCATGACACACCTGTTTCTTAATCACACTGGTCTGGAATTCACTTCTCTTACATTTCATTGTTGAAAACTAGTCACACAGCCCCACCTACGAGGGCAAAGGAACTGGAAAACACAGTTGTTGGCTGGGCAGCCACACTGCCCAGCACCATTCTACACTGAACAGGGTCCACAAACTGTTCAATTAGGTGTCTCTGTCACATGTACCATTCGCATTTCTTGTCAGTATCTTTTGCCTTTAAAGATCTAAACTTGGTGGGGCACCTGGGTGGCTCAGTCAGTTAAGCATCCAACTCTTGATTTCAGCTCAGGTCATGATCTCACAGTCTATGAGTTTGAGCCCTGCATCTGCACTGTCAGTGCAGAGAGTACTTGGGATTCTCTCTCCTCCACCCACTCCCCTTCCCCTACTCTATTTATGCACACATGCTTTCTCTTTTTCTTTTTCTCTCTTTCTCAAAATAAAGAAATAAACTTGAAAAAATCTAAAATTGGTTATAGTGGGAGTCAAATCATCATACACAATTCCATATGCAAAGAATCTTTTTTGTTACAGAACAGAAATATTTGTTATGCCTCTTCTGTAATACTAAAGTAGACTTCAATTGCAACTAGATGTTTATACCAAATAGAGCTAATACAAAGAATAATTTAAAATTGGGATGAGAATAATTTCAGGATATACAAAGAGTATTCAACCTTTGCCACTCCATTCTTTACTACCCTTGTAAGTTTTAGGTTTATGATGAAGCCTGTTTCCGCATTTTCTAAAACAAAAAGCATAGAAATGTTGGGTACCGCTGGAAGAGTCTTTGATCCATCACAGCCTCCGCATCTTTTAGGCTGAGGTACAGAAGGATAATGGCCTTATTTACTTACATTTTTTCAGATCTTAACCAAATTGCTAACTGAGATTCATACTGACATACCCAGGCTCCACTGTTCAAAACAACACCATTTGCTCTAAATACAACTTGAACCAGTTGTGAAATCTAAATCTTAGCTTTTTTGTACACCTTAAACACAAGGTTCTATATGAATTATATATCCATCAAATGGGAAAAATTTAAATAAATCTTATTTTTTCCCCACTGCTACAGAAATTACTCATGAGTCAAGGAAAGTAAGTGATTTTACTTTGATTTCAAATAAATGGAACAGTAATATGACAAGATTTTGTGTGAACTATAAACTTAAGAATTACCTTGATATAATCCTAAAGATGTTTTAAGAAAATAAAGGGAAAAAAGTCCCATTTACGATGAGACAAAGAACTTGTAGAGGCATAGGAGAAAGGAAATAACATGACTTTGGGCTCAAAATAAATTATGCTGAACTTTAGCGAAGGGATCAGAATAGAAGAAATGATACAAAAATACTGGTGACCAGACTGCCATGATTAATAATGTTCTTACTCCTGAAGGCCAATTAATTGACACAATAATTCTTTTAAAAGCATGGTAATGATGCAGTGAAGTAAAGAGGATGTTTCTTATGAGTACTTTAATAGACAGCTGGTAGGTGACATCAGGAAGGATTAATGAGCAACTCAATACCGATGGACAGACAGCATAAAGTGAACAGAATATGAGACAAAACATCTTCATCCTTGTGTGGAGGTTTATCTATAGTTCAAACGGAACTCAGATTTACCAGAAAACAGGGGTCAACCTTAAACTATAATTTTGCCACTTTCACATTGTCCTGAAATTATCTCAAGCCTTAATTAGAAAATCTGGAAGAAGAAATTTCTATAGAATAACGAAATTCTTCCTCCCTGTATGCTCTTTTCAGTGGGACCACACCACGCCTCCTTATAGTCCCCATCTAGTACACAGTGTGCACTGAATAGAATACATTCAGGTTAGAAATTGCATTTATCAGATATCAAGATAATATTTCTTTAACAGCACCATTTGGCACGCATTTGTTTTTAATTTAGAATGAGTTTAAATTAATTTTGTCTTAAAATTTTCATGCCACTTTCTGGGATGTTTGAAGCTACCCTGGAGGGCAGTAAAACCAGAGCTGGGAATCACAGTTTCCGTCTTTAGAGAGAAAGAAGCAATTTCCATAATTCCAGAATCATTTCATTAGTGGGTACGTATGGTCTGAATTTTCAAATCTATGGAACTGACCATATGTTCCCTCTCCTCTGAAAAAAAACAAAAAAAATTGTGGCAAATTGCCACCATCCAACATGGGAAGAATTGAAGGTATATAATAACAAGGAATTGTAAATATAAATATAAGGGCACTTCATTATGCATACTACTTAACATAAATGTATGGTCTCTGTGTTAATTACAAAGCTTTCTTCCTCCTAAAGTTATACAGTAATGGATCCCATCTTAGAGTTACCAATAGGTCAGCCAAAAGGAAGTGACTGAGAAAGAAAAATGCATTGCAAAATAGTTACTATGATCTACTGAAAAGAGTTCCTCCACAGTATAGCCACATTACCTGTGATTTTTATTTTGTGGATTGTTTATAGGACATCAGATTCCAGTGGTGGCAATATTCACTGGGGACCGGATTCACTCCTTAGGTTCAAATTAACAGCACAGTCTTACAGATTTCTAGAGAAAGATGTATAATGCTGTCAAAAGCACAGCATATTGTTAAATCATGTGTTAAAATAAGATCCAGCAATCACAGTAAAAAAAAAATTTTAACTGTAATTGTGCAATGGAAATATTATTTGTAAAAAAAAAAAAAAAATACACATTGTTTTCCAAAACAAAATATGCTCTCTATTCACCATTTTTGTATTAAGCTGTTTTAAAAGCATTCTTGCATGGAATTCATGGAATTCAAAGCAACTATCACACCTGATCTGAAAGCGCACGACATCCCTGGAAGTTCAGGAAGGTAAAATGATATATTTTTTACTATTTTATAAAAAGAAAGGCAGTTAGCAGATAGATTATGTGGGTTATCCAAAGTCACAACATAGAAAAGTGGCAGACCCAAGAATCAAACTTCTAACAACCAATTCTGTCACAGAAAGGGGCTATCAGGCGTACATGTGGTCTGATGTACACTTTCACCTTTCAACATGTCTAAAACATGCTTGGCCCAGGCAAACAGAACCCTAATTCATTCTTACATTTGCAAGGTAATAAGCCTAAAATGAATTAAAAGGCATATCATACCATGGCCTTGGGAAAAAACATCCTCTCTCATTGCCATTACAGAGAGAGATGAAATCATATCAAAGTAAGCTAGACAGTTAAAAGGGAATAGGAAATAAAAAGGAAGTGGCCAAGCAGTGCTGGTGGCAGCTGTCTGAAAGGGAACATCAGCAGGATCAAATAACAGAACTTTCTTAGTTGATTCTTGAAAGCACAAACTCAAAAAAAAAGAAAAAAAAAGAAGAAGAAAGAAAAAAGGAAAAGAAAGAAATTTAAATTTAAAAAATCATACACATGCCATTATGCTGAGTCTAAATACACATCCACACATACTCAGTTTAGTTTTAGAAAGTGTAATGGTGAGCTTCTCACAGGCACACCAGATTAAGCACCAAAATTAAATGTCTTTGAAGTCAGTGTAGACAGACACTTGCATGGCCTCGTTTGAGATGAGCTGAGAGCTCACATCCCTTCGTGCCTGGCATGGGGCCTGAAATCTCCAGGAAAGCCATTTCTGAGGATTCCCAGCTCAAATGCAAACATGTGACAAGGGAGGAATAACTTTAATCTAGATTTACCCATTAATACAATAGTTTGTATCTGGGAAAGAATCCGGTATGGTAAAAACTCTGGAGGGAAAAAGGAAAGAAGAGGTCCTAAGGAATTTATTGCACCTGGAAAGGGAAAGCCCTGCCACTGGGAAGCTCAGCAAATTGCTCTGTTCAGTTGAAAGACTATGAATTTATGAAGCCTAGAGAACAGCCTGCTAGGCGGCACAATGACAAATTTTAAAGTTCTCAAAGGGCTCCAATGTTAAGTAATTGTCTAACTGTATACAATTGATTACATTTTTTAAATCTTTTGAGTTCCTCCTTCCTTTCCACAGACTCTGTTGAGGCCATTATACATCTGGATCCTGCCTACCTTCCAGACTTCATGTTCTTTTTCCTCTGCATTAATCTCCCTTCGCTGTACACATACACCCCACATTACAGTCGCACCAAGTTTTATAAATTCACCATACTTTATCTCTGGAAATTCACCCACAGTTCCTTCTGCCTAGAATTCATGTGCAAAAAAGCAAAAAAAAAAAAAAAAAGAAAATGAAACATGCATTTGGCAGCTTATACTGATTGTTCAAGACTCAACTGACATTCCTCCAGGAAGCCATCTCCCAGGACACATAATGTGTTTCTTTTACATGTTCCAAGTGCACCATATACAGATGGGTCCCAGTTAGAACTTTATCGTACAAAGTACTTCACAAAACTGGACAAAAACAACTGTAGACCAGTTACACTCTAATCACTGCACCAACTGACTTACATAGTTCAAAATACACAAAAAGAACTGAAGAAGGTTCCCAATAAAAAGCAACGCAGCATCCCATAATTCAGGTAATCAAAGTAAAAGAGCTCAACCTTAAAAACGGAATCAAAAGACCCCACGTACAAGAGAGATCCTGTGAAAGTTCTTAGTCTGTTTCCAGAACCCAGTCTTAGTCAGTTAAAATAATTAGCCAGGGGTAAAGGTAAGGATGCTTTTTAATTCACCATACATGGACCCTGGTGACAAGAGAAAGAAAATTACAACACATAGCTTAAAGCTGAGCAAAACATAAGGTTTTTCCACCTGTTGTAGAAAACTTTTCTTCCCTAGAAGAGCATATTTAGCCCACTAGTTGCTCAAAAAGGAGGAAGAGGATTATTTTGGCCTTTGAATTAAAAATATCGGCTTGATGGGGCACCTGGGTGGCTCAGTCGGTTAAGCATCCACCTTCAGCTCAGGTCATGACCTTGCAGTTCATGAATTCGAGCCCCTGTGTGAGGCTCTATGCTGACAGCTCAAAGCCTGGAGCCTGCTTCCGATTCTGTGATGCCACACCCCCATTCATGCTGTTTCTCTCTCTCTCTCTCTCTCTCAAAAAATAACCATTAAAAAAAAATTTTTTTTTTAATATCAGCTTGAAGCTGGACCTCTAACTTGAAACTAAATAAACCAATAGAAGCAAGAGCAAATAACAGTTCACTTTGAAAATAATTAGCTGGAACAGCTGGACTATCAAAGTGACCCTTTTTTCAGGAACAAATCTGAGAAACTATAAAATATTCTAAATTGTTTAATTAGGCCTTTGGTTCTCTAAACAGTTAAGTGTGGGTTTTACTTTATTATGCTTCCATGATGGCAGCCTTTTTTCTCCTATACTTGGTAGCATATCCTGTGTACCTAGGAAGAAATAATTGGAAATTAGTGAATAATAATACATTATAATGTATTCTAATTATAGAGAGTGACGTAGAAAAGGAAAGATACAATGACCTTTTATTTCTGATTCTGAATTTGACTGTCACAGTCATTTAACTTAACTGGAATTCTAGTCAGCCTGTTTTAGTTAGCATAGAATATTCTGGTTAGCATAGAATGGATAGATCATGACCTGTAACCAACCACTGAAATAAAACTGAGTCAGGTGAAGGCATAAGAACACTCATTACTACTGGTGGTTGCAATATTTGAAATGCACACGTAAATATTATGTCTATTATTGGGTCTATTTTTTTAAGTATCAATAGACTCTTCTACAAAATATTTCATTTCCTCTTCACAGGAAGTAAACGGAACTGCCAATATGTGTGAGAAGTAAAAGCTTCTCGAAATTTTGTTATGAAGGCCACCGAGAAGAGTTAGCTATTAGATGACCTTCACCCATTGAAGACTCTGAATATCTCTGCTTTTCAAGTAGTTTTCTGTATCTACGGACACCATCCGAGCTGGAATTAATAGCCTGAACATAGGCATGATTTAATCAAAATGTCCTTGGTGCCTAGTCCAGCATTTCAATTTAAGAATTGAAATCCAGTTTCTGCATTTTAAAAATCAAATCCATTCTCCACGGAGAATTTTTACAAAACATCTTGGCACCTGCAATGCTGAAAATAGATCCAGCCCTATTTAAGAGAAAGTAACAGCAAATCGGGGATTTGTGTGATGGCAGTAAAATGCAGTTAAGTGTGGTCGTGCCAGGTTTTAGTCTAGAGACAGGGGGTTTTTATAGCACATTATAAACTCCTGAAACGGGAGGTTATTAGAGGATCAGTTCCCTAACTGTGTGGTTCTAGCAGGCTCTGCTCTGTTGCACTCTTTATTCTCCTGCTGGGAGCTCTGTCTTCTGAGGTGCGGAGCACATCCATCAGCCTTTTTCAGCTGTTAAGGCACTTCATTTTTTCCGGTGTTCCCTTCAACTTATTCCCTTGCCTCTGCCCCCGTGGACCTGAGAGATCTACAGTTCTCTTTGGCCTCTTAACAGGCATAATGGATCACCAGCTGAACCATCACCACATAGCCCTTCTTGCTAGGAAATTATTTCTCTCTTGCTTCAAATGTTCTTTCCTTTCACTTGGCAAATCCCTTTGCTGCTGTTCTTGCTGTGTGTTGCCTATATGCAAAGAGAGAAAACTTGGTCAAAAATGCTGACTTGCCTCTTGAAGTTGTCTCTTGAGTATTGGTCCTTTAATCTTTTCCAACAGAAAACATGAAAATACTTGCTTAAGAAAAATAAGTGTTATTATCATCAGGTCTCTATTATTTGTGACCCTCATAGAGTATTATTCAACTATTTGGAAAATTAGCTCTATTTGTCTTTTTAGAACTCATTGAAAGATACTTTCCTAAATACAACATTCTGTTTTAGGGAAAAAAAAAAAAGAAAACACTAAATTTTATAAACTAGACACAATAAAAAGTAGCAAAATCCACAAAAAGAAGCAATCTCAAACTCCTGAGATTATCAGTCATCTTTCTGTACTAATGCCCACATCTGTTCCACACTAATGTCATTAATTAATGATGATCTTGCTGATCTAATACCTCCTGAAAGAACTACGTGCTAGTAGAAACATCACTGGGTTGGGGGATAGAAGACCTAAATTCCAGTCTCAGATCTGGGTGGACTAATCAAATGGCTTTGAGCAAGCCACCTAAATTCTTGGGACCTCAGCTTCCTCAACTGTACTAAGAACAGGTTAGAGTAGATCACTGTGATCCATTCTAAGATTGGTACTCTATGAGGAAACTTAAAGGAGCTTCTCCTTTTTTTAATTGTCTGACTGTGTCCTTTATTTTCCTTATGGGCTCCATTTCCTGTTCCTCTCTATACATGTTATTTCCTTTCCATTTTTCTCTTTTATTTCTTCCTTGTAAGCTATTCTCTTCCTTCTCTCTATCCACAGCCCATCCTTATAAAAGCCACTTAGGTTTCAGAAGAGCACTGAATACAGAAGTCTCTTCATTCTCAGATATGAGGCCCTGTTGGCTCTCTACAGGACCAAAGTGAAGGTCCCTTGATAATCAAACCTAATCTCACCTATAAAGTAGTCCTTTAGAATTAAGAAAGGTCTTGTGATCAAAGCAGGATTTAGGTGCAGGTTACAGTGATCAATTCTCTCCCTCCACATCATCCGAGGATTGAAAATTAGGACAAATCATTATATTCTCCATGTTTCTCTCCTCCTTGCCTCTTTCTACCCTTTTCTTACTCTCTCTCAATCTCTCTCTCTCTCCCTCATACACACACACACACCCAATTACACTAAAAAAAATCATGTAAAATGAGACCATGAAAACTAGTCTTTATATGTTGCTTAATGTATGTATGTAATATATGTATCTTTTACTTGTTTTTCAAAACATAAACAGATTTTTTTTGTTTTTTATGTTTATCAATGTTTAATCATAAAATAATTGGAAAATGTCAAAATGGATAAAGGAAAACCAACGTGATAACTAACATGATGATAACATTATTTCAGCTGCTGCTAGTGAGACAAAATCACTGCTTTCAATTTAGAGCATAATCTTCTCAGTTTTTCTATACACAAAGTTCTTTTCTTACAAACATTACATATGCTATTCATAGTATTTTATACCCTTTTTTTTCCAACTGAAAATATATCATGGGTCTCTTTTGATATCCATAGATATGTGCCTTCTCATGACTAAGTACTATTTCACTTTATAAATGTGTATGAATTATTTAGCAGCCCCAGTTTATGAATAATTAGTAGCTTTTTTCCTAATTTTTTCTATTAAGAAAATACATTCTAATAAATAAAATTTTTTCTATTACAAATTTCATCTCTACATAATTTATGTTTCTTGAACTATTTCAAGATGAAAAATTCCTGGAAATGAAACTGTTTCAACAAAGGGTATTTGTGTTTTAAAGAGTTTTAGTCTATAATGTCAAATAACTCTCCAAAGAAACTTATCCAATTTTGATCCCAGTAAGAAAGTATAAAATAAAAAGCACATACACACACATTCTTGCCTACCTTGGATATTGTTAATTGCTTTAATTTCTAATTTTGTTGAAATATGAATTCATTTGATTACAAATGAGATTAATATCCTTCCATATGTTAATTGGCCATATCATGTCTTCTTCTGTGAATGTTTCTCTATTCGTACCAAGAATATTAGCTCTTTTATTTTATATATTTTGCAGGTGTTTTTCCAGGTGGCTGTTTGTCATATTGTGATTGCCAGGGAGTAATGTTTACTTTTCACATACTCCAGTCTAGCAATAGTTTTTTCTGTCTTCTTCACTTTGGTGCCATACTTAAAAACACTTCACACAGAACAAGATTACATAACTATCTGCCTACATTTTCTTTTGTTCTTTTTCATACTAAAACATTTAATGCATTTGCAATTCAATTAGTATATGATGTAATTTTTTAATCAAATGGTCAGCAGGGTGTCCCAACAAACTGATGATAGCATCTACCCTTTCCTCCACTGTATTAAAATTCCACTTTTATCACACACTTCAGTATTATACTTCTGGGCCTTTATTTTTGGCACTTCCAATCGAGTGTTAATCTATACATCTCCACCTATACCATGCTATTCCTATCACTACAGCATTCAATTATATGTTAATACTCAGAAAACATGTCTCCTCTCACTATTCCTTTTTTTATGTATTTCTCATATATTTCTTCATCCAAGATAACTTGAGAATCATTTGCACTTTCAAAAAACTATCCAGTGCTGTCTTTAAAAGAAAACGAATAAAACGAATTCACTAAAGTGGAAATCAGATTGAATTATCTGAAAGAGTTGAGAGAAATTTTGACATAGTAGAAAGAGCCAAAACTTGCTCTTACGGTTTGACTCTCAACTAAAGCTATAAATCTGGCAAGTTTTTTAGCCTCTCTGAACCTGATCTTCATCTACAGAATGGAGCTAATAAAACCCACATGTAGTGACATCTGACATGATTTTTGGACACCCATCACTGGAACCTAGTCCCTAAATTTGGAGCATTCTTCACCTAAAAATTCTTGTGAGAAGTACTGAACCTCTATAGAAAGCTAATGATGCCAAGTACTCACTCCTCCACCTCAGTCAAGAGTCTGCCAGTCTTAGGCACCCACCCCAGTTTTAAATCAGCAGCTGGTGAAACAAGAAAAATGGTCCATGAGGAAGAATCTCTGGCTGTGAAGGCAAAATTAGCACTTGCTGTAGTAGCAGCAGCAATAGTGTCTCTGACGCAAACCCAGGTAAGCAACAGTGGTGTTCTCCCAGAACCTGGTTTAACAGGTGTCCCAGGGATTCCAGAAGGCTCTCTAACTCCTTTCCTGCTTAAGCCAGCTATAGTTGGTTTCTGTTGTTTGCAACTAAAACCCATGCCCAAGGTGCCTGGGTGGCTCGCTCAGTTAAGAATCCAACTCTTGATCTCAGCTCAGGTCTTGATCTCAGGGTCATGAGTTGAAATCCCATGCTGAGCTTCACACTGGGTATGGAGCCTCCTTAAAATACATACATACATACATACATACATACGTACATACGTACATACATACATACATACATACACACACACACACCCTGGGCTGTTTGAGCAATGAAATAAGAGAAAGCATGAATCCTCAACATTCTCAGGACATTCTCTTTCTATTGAGCTCCCTCTATACGCTGACCTCTCCACTAAGATGTTGACCCACAACAGACTGCATCAACGAGCTCCCTTTCTCTCACTTTTCTAATTGAGTTCAGCTAATAGAAACTCCCAGCATGAGGTGTGATGGAGGAAGGAGAGTTGGGGGTAGGTACTTAACTCCCCCAGCTCTTTCTCTAAAGGCCTACTATTCAGTATCCCTCCTGTGAGCTAGAACCCCTGACACTCAGTCCTCTCTCTGAGTTCCAACTGCCACTCAGTCCTAAGGGTAATAAAGACATTCCAATTCTATTCTTACTAGCCCTGAGATGACTCACAAGCTCTTATGGTTCTTTTACATAAAACCCACACATTTTTTTAATTATCCTATTATTATATCCTTCCCAAATTTCCTATTTTTAGTGTGTTTTCTGTTGCTTGGGCCCCAATATGCAAGCAAAAGCTCCTGGGACAGTGCTCAGCTTATAAGAGAGCTCCAGAAATTTTCCATGAGTCAAAATATCAAATATATTCTTTTTTTTTTTTCCTATCCTGTAATGCAAGGGGGCCATAATGCAAGGGGGCCAGAATGAGATGAGGTAATTTTATGGACATCTGCAGCCCTCTGGTGTTTCAAAGATTAGTGGGGTCTTCTGCTTTCTAAGAACAGAAAATCTAGAAGTATGCCCCTCAAATAGAAATTTGCCTAATTCATCATTCTCAGGGGACACTCACACCAAAGTGTCTCAAACTTTTGTCTACGCTCATTTAGGCCCATCGCAGGTGTGAGACCACACATACATACATACAAGTGCCACATCACCCCCTTCACCTCACGGCCACTCCTTTCCTACTCCTCAAATGCAATGGTATCCATCCTACCAATCAAGAACCTTCCTCTGCCCATTCCACTCACTGGTGTCAGGTCAGGTTTTCAATGAATCACAGCACTCTATCAAACTATGTGCAAATTTTTGCAGATTTTTTGGAGCAGCAAAAACTTCCTTTTAACCATTCTCTCCATATCCATATAATAAATGATACTAAATGTTACTTGACTGTCCAGTTTTTTGTATCAATATATGGGTATGAAGGGCAATTAGCCATTGAAATAAAATTGGTAATGAATGCTAATTACTTCTTTCTATGGGTTTTGGGGTAATGTATTCCAAGGATTTCCTCATTACTTTGAGAAATTGAGAGATGGTTCTATAGAGATCTACAAAAATTCTGAAAAGTACTTAAAGCATCAGACATTAGCTAGAGCTCTGTATAATTGGATCTGTTCTGCACCCCTTGCATGTAAGTTTTCTTGATGCAGAGCCCTGAATGCATAAAGAAAGGAGAATGTAGAGGGAAGAGCGGCTTCAATCTGCTTTGCTGTCATTTGGATCTTTCGAGTTCTGAATTCTTTTGGCAGCTCTAATATAACAGAAGAGCTTTTCCTTCAGTGACTATAAAATCCCCATTTGGAATGTTTTTCTCACACATTTATGTGAACGTTGCCAATGGCTACTTTTCTTAAAATTAATTCTCACCCTCAATAATGATTTACAGAAGTTTACTAAAGTGCTGATAGTAAATACCAGAGACTACAAAATAGATATCTTTGCCACAGAAGACAAGTACTTCCTCTGTGTACTCAAATGTTAAAGAATCAAACTCAAATTTCACTAGATTCTAAAATAAACACTGAAAAATGAAAAATGTAATTCCTTATAATTAATTATATTCCATATTATCATCAACAATTCCTGTATATCGTGGCAACAAAAACAAAATGATATCACTCTACAGGGACAGAAAATTCCTGACATAAGGAGGATGCTGGTTTGGGAGAATACAGAGAAAACAGAAAACTTTTTTTTTTTTTTTTTTTTTTTATCACCTGAAGTAAAGCTGGATTCTGGTTGCAGCTGTACCACTTCTGACCTTGACTTCTTTTGATCTCTATCATCTGGAAGGTAAATTAGCCTAACTTATTTCAAGGAGCCATCCCAGCACCATTATTTATATAATTTACCACAGATATCCAGTAAATTTCACCAATGGGGAATTAAACTGGATCAAATCTAACCCCTCCCATTCTTTAGCAACAGGATTTTTTTTAGAACCTACTTTTATTTGAAAGTTTACTTCAGTTCTTAAGATAATAATGACAACACTCTTTAAATCTGAAAGTCTTAGACAGAAATCAAAGTGGACATCAAATAATGCATGTTCTGCTTTTGTACCAAAAGTATCTGTTGTTTCACAGATAAGAAGACATATCTTATTAGGTGATGTGTAGTCTTCAGAAGGGATGGGCCAGGAAAAAACAATGTCCACATATTCCTAAGTCTCATTCAGATCATGAGATATCACACTCAGGGTCTTGCTAGCTCTCTTTGGTGCTGCAAAGTTCACGCAGATCCTCACAGAAGGGCTGAGGCAGGAGGCACAATGCCAGGACCCTGGCCAGAGTCCCACCTCCCATTACTGGACTCTGGAATGCCCCAGGCTGTGAATGAGAGAGTGTGGAGAATGTAATGTGTGCCCCGTCCGTAGCCCAGGACATCAGCACAACTAGCCAGTTACTCAGGTCTTCAGGATCACCAGACGATGAATAGCTCGATGTGGAGCCATATTCTGTTCTATTCTAGTCCATTTATTTCTGATGAGCTCAGGAGCAAGTGGATTGAATACATGAAGGTCAGCCAGCACCGTGGCAGGGTGAGAGAGATGAGAGCACTGAACTTCCTGCTCTCAGCACTAGTTAATGGAAATAATAGAACCAGGGAGGATTGGTAACAGTTTGCAACGAGTGACCTCCCACTATAAACCAATACACACGTTTCCATTTTTTTCCTTTTTTAACTACTGCTATTGATAGAATACCTTGAATGAATCTATCAATCCATTAATCTGCTTTTTTTAGAACCAAAACATGCCCAGGAGAAGGTTAATTTCCGTGCACACGCTTTCTCTCACTCTCTCTCTTCTCTCTCCCTGAAAACAGAAAACAGCACTGGCAGGAGCAGCAGCGGAAAAGCAAGGAAAATCTGCTCCAGAATAAATTGGCTGTGCTGAAACATTTGTAATTAAGCATGATAACCAATTACAGAAATACCTGGGGTAGTTCAGTGATTCGCTCTCCCACATCAGAGGTCTCCTAATCAATTTGAAATAACCAGACGCTGCTATACAAAATAAGCAAGATCACAGCGTTTGCTAATGAGTCTCAAAAATGGATTTCACCGCATGAAAATGTTCATTGTCAGGAGAAAGAGTGTTTTCAGAAACTTGCGGGTCATTTTCATTTGCATTTGATTGGAGAAAAGTCCTTTGTTCTTTTTTCCCTTCTCACATCCTTTACAATACTACTTTTTTTTCCTGGTGATTTAGTATTTTTGTATCAGTGTGTTGTACCAAGCCCTAAAAACACACCAAAATAAATCCTTTTGTGCTGAAGTATATCCGCTTAAATTATTACTGAATTTCACTGTAGTGAATGGGTTTCCTTGAATTTGACTTTGCAGATGTATGACATGGAGTGAAACTGCCTGACAGAAGTTGCAGAGGTGGAACTCCGAAAGCAACAGGAAAGCCCCATGGTCTACCATGTACAACAGCTCTTCAACGATTCTCAACTGCAGCCTGAGAGATTTGAACAGTCGTGGCCAAACATTTTGAAGGCCACCAACCAAAATCTTGGATAGACCTTTAAACAGGTGTAATAGCACATCATAAGCCTGATGAGTATCTGCCTTTTCACAGAAAAAGAAGATGGGGAGAAGACACAAAAACTTGAAAGAGGAGAGAACATGACACTTTTGACTTCTTACAGGCGACATTACTTAAGACAACTGCACGTTTGCAGTGGTCATTACCAGATCATGGGTGACCCATTCATAAATCTTTGGTAAGTTCATGGCTTAAATATTCTCTCCCAGATCACATTACAGGGAGTCGTGTGTCTCTCTCCTCCCTCTCTCTCCTTTCTCTTCTGTCCTATGCTGTTCTACTATCATGCTCTCCATCACCCCTACTTCTCTCCTGTTCTCACTTCGTTCTTCTCTCATAGCTGTTCTAGACCTATGTACATTCGCAAAACTTGTATGCATGACTGAATGTGTTTCATCTCTTCACATCTCCCCCAGGACCATAAGAAGCAAAAGACATGTGCCCCAGTGTGTGCACAGCTTGGTCATTTCACAGTGCTTCTAACCATACCCTTTTTCTGTCACCTCTTTTACCAGAAAAAAAAAAAAAAGGCCATGCTCACAAATAAATGTTTTACTCTGAGAGCTACATAGTTTGTGGTAGATAATTCATCCAAAAAAGGTTTTTTAATTTTAAAAATTTTTGTCACAAACTATTGTCACAATTCTTGCTTATGTTTTTTTAACTTGAGAAAGTAATCAAATTTTCCCAGGCTAGGTAGGAAGCTATTCTTCAGATCCATTACGAGAAAAATGATCTATTGTCATTCTTGGTAAGTACTAGAGTCCCACATTTTTTTGTTTTTGTTTTTGTTTTTGTTTTTTGAGAATGAGTGCAACCGGGGAGGGGAGCGGTAGAGGGAAAGGGACAGAGAGAATCTTTTAAGCAGGCTCCACACCCAGCGCGGAGCCCAACACAGGGCTCAATCTCAAGACCATGAGGTCATGACCTGAGCTGAAATCAAGAGTTGGATGCTTAACCAACTGAGCCAACCCAGGCACCCTAGAGTGCCATGTCTTTCTAAACACCTTTTGTAAGATTCTTGAGTTCAATCCTTGAAATAGCTTGGTTTCTATTTTTGTCTTTTCTTCCTTTGCTTTCTAAATACTTTCCCTTCTCCCTTACTAACGGCAGAACACACACATACACACACACACTCCATAACACACACATACACACACACATAACACACACATGTACACACACACACACACTCCAAAGGAAACTAATAGAATATTAACAATTAAATGTAAAAATATGTAGTTTTGCTTCAGTGTTATTTTTTCAGCCCTTATCATATCTGCTTTCTTTGCATCTTTCAGGTATCAGCTCCAATGTCTACCTACTCCATAAAGGACCTTGCCTGACTATCCCTGATAAAGCTCATCTCCCTCCACCCTGCCAGTGTTATTTCCATCACATAGATCTATTTTATATTCTTAATAGTGTTTCTCAGTATCTAAAATTATCTTTATGTGTATATTCATTTACATATAAATATATCTATGTGTATATATGGTGTACACGTGTCTGTATACAATTATGTATGCATACATGTGGGTACGTATATACATATGTGTGTATATATACATATTTGTGTGTGTCTGTGTCTATGTGTGTGTAGCATTTCCAGAAAGTAGTCTCCAGTTTATTGTAAATTCCTCCAGAGACAGGAAGTTCAAGGTCAGCCACTCTTTATGCCTTTGAACCAGCTGTCCTACACCAGACTCCAGAAGCCATGAGAACTCGCTAATGTCTTTGTTTTCCATCTTGGAGTCTTACTCTCCTGCTGCCTAACACTCTACCTTATAAACTCCTCTTTATTTTGCAGTTCCCCTCTATGCTTTCCAAGTGTCCTTTACACCCGACACTGGAAACTGCTCCTCTGCTACTGAGGTCAGTTCTCTTCCTCACTGCAATCTCTACAGACCCTTATTAGATGCCACAGGAAAAGCCTCAGGCCAGTAGATCCCAGTCACTATGCCCTACCTCATCACTAACTCATGTATCCTTTTTTTTTAAAGAGCAGTTCTAGGTTTATAGAAAGTATATAGAGGGATGCCTGGGTGGTTCGGTTGGTTGAGCGTCCGACTTCGGCTCGGGTCATGGTCTCGCAGTCTGTGGGTTCAGGCCCCGTGTCGGGCTCTGTGCTGACAGCTCAGAGCCTGGAGCCTGCTTTGGATTCTGTGTCTCCCTCTCTCTCTGCCCCTCCCCTGCTCATGCTCTGTCTCTCTGTCAAAAATAAATAAACATTAAAAAAAAAAAGAAAGTATATAGAGCTCTCATATACCCCCATCACCCCCCATCTCCCACACACAGTTTCCCCTATCGTTAATATCTTGCATTAGTGTGGTACATTTGTTACAATTCATGAACCTACACTGACACATCATTGTCACCCAAACTGCATAGTTTACATTAAGGTTCACTCTTGGTGTTATACATTCTGTGGGTTTTGATAAATATATAATTGCATGTATCCACCATTATAATATCATACAGAGTAAGCAAAATAATAATATGGAAACCACTGTTCTAAAAATCCCCTGTATCCCACCTTCCATTCAACCTCTGCCAACCATTGATCTTTTCAGTGTTTCATGGTTTTGTCTTTTCCAAAATGTGATATACTGGTGGCCCTTCCAGATTGACTTTTTTTCACTTAGCAAAATGCATTTAAGGTACTTCTGTGTCTTTTAATGGCTTGATAACTCATTTCTTTTTATTACTTTTTGTTATTATTATTTTATTTATAAATGAAAACTGGATGTACCACAGTTTGTTTATCCATTCACCTTGAGAAGTACATCTTGGTTGCATCTGAGTTTTGGCAATTACGAATAGAGCTGTTATAAACATTTGAGTACATGTTTTTGTGTGGACATAAGTTTTCCACTCATTTGGGTAAACAGCAAAGAACATGGTGTCTGGGTGGTATGATAACAGTATATATTTAGTTTTGCAAGAAACTGCCAAGCTGTCTTCCAAAGTGGTTAAACCATTTTGCATTCCCACCGGAACTGAGTAGGAGTTCTCGTTGTTCTACATCCTTGCCAGCATTTGGTGTTGTCAGTGTTTTGGATTTTAGCCATTCTAATAAGTATGTAGTGGTATCTGTTGTTTTCATGCAGCCTCCTCCTTATTGGATTTTTCCCTCTCTTGGAAAGAAATTGGACAACTCAATGTTTTCCTGGGCAATTCGTGACTTAATTAAAAGCTGGCTATTAAAAAGTTTTTCCCTAGAGTTAGCCAAAGTTGTTTTCCCTGTAACTTGCAGATAGCGAATGCTAGTCAAAACTTTGACAACATGCAATACCAGACAAATCTCTTTTCCTCATGATAGTACTTCCACTGTTAAAAAAAAAAAAAAATACCAGCATATTTCCTATGAATTTTCTCTGATCATAGAAAAATATTCATTTCACAGCATAAATTTAAGACCCTTTGGGGCACCTGGGTGGCTCAGTCGGTTAGACATCTGACTTCAGCTCAGGTCAAGATCTCACTGCTCATGGGTTCAAACCCCATGTGGGTCTCTTTGCTAACAGCTCAGAGACTGGAGCCTGCTTCACATTCTGTCTCCATCTCTCTGCCCCTCCCTTGCTCATGCTCGGTCTCTCTCTCCCTCTAATATAATAATTAAATTAAATTTAAATTTAATTAAATTAATAAAAAGAAAAGACCCTTTGACATCCTCTAACCGCATTCTAATTCACCTGTATCTCTCTGAAAATGTGGAACCCAGAATTGCACACAAGACTTCAGATATGGTCTAACCAATGCCAGTGGGCCAACCTTCACCTCCTTCCTTCTACTCCACTGGCCTGTGTGTGGCTGCTGTACCACTAATGGTCCTTTCTTAGAGTCTTCCACATTTCTACTTGCAATTGTTCAGCAGAAAAAGTTTTTTGTTTTTTGTTTTTGTTTTAAGGTAAGCTTTTACCTTTATCCCTATTAAATTTCATCCTGTTAAAGGAAGCTTGTCAAAATGTTTTCAGATTCTGATTCTGTCATCTAATATATTTGCCATCCATCTCAGCCTCAGGTCATTTGCAAATCTGATAAGCATACATTCTATGTATTCATACACATCATTGATACATGAATTTAACTAGATGTGGCTAAACGCAGAACTCAGCAGCCCAGTGTCAGAACCACCTTCAGGCTGACATCTCCCAGTTAATCAGCATCCATTGAATAACTACACAAAGTACCGTGTCAGCCACTGTAAGGGATGCAAAGTAGTCCAGTTTACCCCTTCCTAATGGGGATGTTTCCAAGGATTTTGAGCAAAGATATACTAGAAGCATTTCTGAGAGATAAGTCTGACTATGGAGTCCAGTAAGAGCTGAAGTACCTGAAGTGGTAACTTAGAACATTATTATAACATTATAAAACAAGAAAAAGAAAAGCCTGTACTACAATCTTTATTTAAGAAGAGAAATTCTTGTTCATGAAAGAGAGCACTATAACAATTCATCTTCATGTTCCTGTTAAAATTAAGCAACCATACTAAGTTTTTAGATGAGACTAGGATTTACTTCAACTCAACAGGCAATGGACAATGTGTTTTCTGTCTACCAAGTACAAGGCTAGAAAATGGATAAACTGAGGTACAAATTGAACTTTCTTCTTTCCCTCTCAAGTCACTAATAAGCCAGACATATACACAAGATATACACAATCAACTGTAACATGTGTGATATGTTATTCTAATAATATACCATAAGTCAGGGAATACTTCCCAGAAAAAAAAAAAAATGACACTGATATTCTGTTGAATCAAACACTGGAAGGTTAACATTTTGCTTAATGAAATTAAGATTTTTCACAAGATAAGATATAGTGATTGAGCATAATTCAATAATCTATAACATCTATAGTGTTACCTCAAATTCCAGATAGTAAAAACCTCAAGCATACATGTTAATCAAGTTGTTCCCTCATTAAATGTGAGGATTTCTTGCCCCTTAAATTGACGAATGCTTAAAAACTGTAAGAGACAAAAAAATTTTATGCTCACAACAAAGTAAAACTATGAATTACTAACATTAGTAGGAAGAATTAAAGATGAAAATGATAAATGTTTGGCTAAAAATAGGAACATAAATGGAAATAAATGACTACTCCCTTTTCCTGTGTTTTGTGTCTTTCTTGGAATCAACTCTTTATAACGCCTTGCCCTAGGCTAATTTGTCTGGAGCAAAGTTCACTTAGGATATGCACAAAAGAACAAAGAGTGTGATAGCTGAGCAGGAAGCTTCTTGAATACATTCTCTATGTCCATCAAGTCTATAGGCTTTGGAATGTCTATCAAGACAAGTTGTAACTTTCACTTCCTGGGGAGTGCATTCAGAAGAAATTAGAGGAAAAACAAGGGAAGGTGAGCCTCATAGGCCAGCAGTAAAGCAGTAACTCAGACTTGAAAGCCAAGCAAAGCATGCCATTGAGTCATGCCATTGAGTGAGCAATACCTCAGAGACAAGCTTGTTATTCCCCCACACCATTCATAGACATTCACTGCTTATCTGCAACAATTTCTCTTCTCGTGTTGCCTTTATAAAACAGGCTGGCTGAAATTCTCCAAATAAAAGCACATCAGCACTTGAACCAGAGACCCAGAGCCCGTTGCCCACTGTTGCCCAAACTTAGCACAAGATATTTGAACAAAACTAGAGAAAATCTGTTTTGTTTTGTTTTTTTAAGTGCTTGACTCTTTAGTTTCATGAAATTGTCATTCATCTCAGGCAGGCACTTTGAAATTTAGTCTGATTTTTTTTTTCACTTTAATGAACTAATTTGATAAGCATCATTAAGACCAAAAAATTAATATAATCCAATCAAATAATTCTATAGATAGCTATTAAATGCCAAAACATTTCTAAATAGTTTAATGCAATGGGGAAAAAAACACAAGAAACACACACTAATCTCCTAGACTTTTATTGACTTTTTCCTGAAGTAATATGAAATTATACAATTTTTAAAAAAATATGTAATATTTATCCCCAAACATATTGTTTCCTCCACATATAACTAATCAATAATCATTTCCTTTTTAATCAGATTCTGTGTATTTTACAAAATTCATATTTATTTGAAAAATATTACCCTAGTCCATCTTTCACCATTGAATCTAGTTAAAAAACACTTTTAAAAGCCTTCTACATTAATGGGTACACTCGTAGGCCCTAGGAATACAAAGGTAAAGGTCACAATTTCTTGCCTTAAAGAACTTACTCTTTTGTAGGAAAAACAGACATGTAGAGAGATAGTAACTATCCAATATGACTTATGAAAAAAATATAATACTGGAATAATACAAAACAAGAAATAATTACCCTTTAGATAATGATCAGGACAAAGTGATAGTGGGATTTGTATACACCTAATTTTGAAAATTCAGAATCTTACCTTGACCTGTCCTGGGCATGATATATCACCTTTCCCCTGTAGTGATCCCAGGACAATCTGGTTCAAACATTCCCTGGGTGACGGCCCAACCAAAGGGATTCTAGGGGATTCAAACTTGATTCTGGTTCAACTGCCTAGATTCTTTTATTAGAATGCCATGGTCTTAGGCCATAAGAATAATGACCACTATGGTCTAATGACCTCAGACCATAATGATAATGACCCCCATAAGTATCCCTACAAGGGCTCTGTTGGCTGAGGTTGACACATTCGGGGCCTCTGTAAGTTTTATAATTATGTTCTACCTCTTTTACACCTCATGTTTCCAGAAGTAAAGTTTGAGAGTAAGCAGGAGATGACTGGAAAAAAGTAAAGTTACCTAAAGAAGATGACATATTGTGACAGTGTAGAGAGAGCACACAACAACGCAAGTACCTGGAATAGGGAGCATCTTAGACCCTGGAAGGTTCAAAGAAAGGAGGAGCTTCATACACAGAACTTTCCTTATGAAAGGGAAATGCAGTAAAACTCTTCCCAACAATTGCAAGCACCTTAAATTCAGCTGACTGGCAGTGTTCCATCCTCTACTAGATGATTCTGACTACAGTTTTGTCACTACTCCCTCTACTGATAAATCCAATAGGAAACAGCAGGACGACCCCAGCTCACAAACTCCCTACACAAAATATCTATTATATATCTTGATGTTTTCACCTCCCTGCTTCCCCAGTCTAAGTCATTCCATAAGGCAGAAAAAATGCCACTGGCTAATGGTATAGACAAACAGGAAAGACTGAACTGACTGTCCTCAGTTATTTCTTCTGAAATCAAGATCTAGACTCAATTAGTCAAACTAAACTGGGAACCGTAGGCTTAATAGCCAGCCACAAGACCACACTGGAGGCTCTGTCATCCTGTTCTTTGTGACCAATTTTTAAGTCTCACTTGGAGGGTAGTAAACAACAAGTAGAAATATACTTTCTTTCCAAAGACACTACATGTGCCCCCCAGAACTGTACTGCTTGTGGGAAAGCGAAACATTTACTTGCCTCTATCCCAAAAATACCTTGACTTGCACCTTAGGAGTAAGTATGAAAGACATGCAAATGTCCGGAAAACACAATCATCGGACTTAGGTAGCCAAATATGACTGTGAAGATCTTTCCAAAATGATCAGGGTCTTGGTTAGTCAGAGGAGTTTCCTGGAAGAATAACCAAGTTGTCATTTATGTACCCTATTGGCAGTTATCCCTACAAAGGGAGCCATCTAATCAGACAATGTTGCACAAAATCTGTCTTTGACTTAAGTGATCAAAGTCACCGTCCCAACCCTAGATTGCATTCAGGTCAACCCCAACTCACTGGTAACATTTCTGTTTACTCTAATTTTGAAGAGAGAATTTTTTTTAATTAATAGACCTTATTTGTTAGAGCAGCTTTAGGTTTACAGAAAAACTGAACAGAAGAATAGGAGTTCCCACATAGTTACCTCTCTGACCACCACCCATCCCATACACACACAGTTTCCCTTATTATTAACATCCTGTATCAGTTTGGTACATTTTTTACAATCGATGAAACTACACAGACAAGTCATTATCACCCAAAGTCGAAAGTTTACATTAGGGTTCACACATTCTATGGATTTTGCCAAATAAATAATGTCACATATCCACCATTATGGTATCATACAGAATAGTGTCACTGCCCTAAAAATCTGCTATGCTCCATCTATGAAATCCCCGCCTCTAACTCACCCACATCACTGCCCTAGTCCCTGGAAACCACTGATCTTTTTCGGTCTCTATAGTTATGCCTTCCTCGAATGTCAAACATTTAGAATCATACAGTGTGCAACCTTCTCAGACTGACTTCTTTCACTTAGCAACACGCATTTACGTGTACTCCATGCCTTTTCAGGGCTTAATAACTCATTTCTCCTTATCACCAAATAACATTTCATTGCATGGATGTACCAGTCTGTTTATCCCTTCACCTACTGAAGGACATCTTGGCTGCTTACAAGCTTTGGCCATTATGGATAAAACTTCATACGAGAGATTTTTAAAAGGCTATCTCTATCTCTCCCTATCTAAGGATCCTAACTTTCTAGAAGTCAACCTCTTGGAAAGACCTCTGGAGTTGTGCTTTTGTTCTGTTATTTTAAAACCATAGCAAAGAGAAAACAGGAACTTTTAACAGTGACCTTACTTTCACAGAATACAAAAATTTATTTTAATTTTGAACTGATACTGAGGAACTTGGATATCTTAAACTCAATTATTTCTATCTGAATTTTATTAGATTGCCTGAGCAACTCATATTTCCTTTCTACTTAGGAAATTTATAATGATGTCCCATAAACTGAAAAAAAATCTGTCTCATATGCACATGTGTTTTTATGTCATATATACATCTGCAATAGGTGTTTGCAAAGAGGAAAGGTATTTTTCTCTAAAAGTGTACCTATTTATAAAAATAACTTAATAAAACATGCACTTGAATTCTCACACTCAAACTGCCACTTTTCCATAAATTAATTACATTAATGTCTCAGACTAGAATTCAAGCTAACTGTTCTACATAATTAGAATTTCATTTATAACCTGTTAACAGCCTCAAGTCCTTGTTTGTTCAAGGAGGTTCAAGCTAAGGCCTCATTATCCATTATTGATAGCTGTCAATAAGATAACATTATTTTATCTTGTAAGTCTTATAATGATTTTTTTAACCCAATGTCAGCTCTATTGAAAATACACATTCTAAATTAAGCTGACAGATCATTTCCTGCCCAATAAACATGCAAACCAGACAAGAGAAGCCTGATTCCTGAGCACATGCAGGAATGTGGATAGTGTGTGCGTTTTTTCATCTAACTAAACCAGGTACACAGCAGCTTCTTTGCTCGTGGCTGTGTTACTCCTCTGAATACCTGAGTTATTTAAGCTCCCGTAGTGCTGTACAAACCCTGGTAAGTAGGCACAGAGCTGTCCCTTTGCATTTGTTGCTGTCACCCTCAGTCCCTCCATAATGAGTGATTTAGCTATACCTCCATTTGTCACTGCACATATATCCCCTTAGCCTAGATCTAAATGTTTCCAATAAACTTTATTATACTGTGTTGCTTTTCACTTAAAATAATGTCTGCATCATTTCATTACTGAACCACATATAAATTATTTTTATCTCAAGTTCATTTGGTGGTATCACTTTAATGTTATTCCAACAATTTTGTGTCTTTTTCCCCACCTCTGGATTTCTAGCCAAAAAAAACTGTCCTACTTCCAAAGCTGACATCAAGGAACTTCCTGCCTAGAATCTGAATTACCACTACTAAATCTGATCCCCAAAGTGCTTTTAAAATGGCTAATTTTTACTGTCATGCATAAAATTTGTGTACAAATATCCATTTATGGGTCAATGACTTCTGAAATTTGCCTTTTTTTTTTTTACTTCTGTTAGCTTTTTAATGTCTGTTTTTGTCTCCCCCCCCCCCTTTTTTTTACAGGAAATATCAAGAATATTACTGATGTTAGGATCCTTTTTCCTTGTAATTTCTCCTTGAACAATAAGTGAGCTCTTTCAAGGCCTGTCCTGCACCAGATTGAACCTACTCTTCATCATTCTCTGCCCCTTTCAGGTATTAAGGGGGCGATAACATTGCAAAGAAGGTCAGGGCAAATGTTTTGTTTTACTTTATAAAAGCCAAAAGATGCTACAGAATTAAAATACTAAAGAATTGGGAATAACAGATTGGCAAGTCAAAAGCAGCATTTCAGGAAAATTGATCTCCACAACTTTGCCTCTCTAGGTTTTATTTCTAGCTTAGTACTGGGCAAATGCCATAATCACTCCCCAACACTCATTGCTTAAATTAGGATTTTACTTATTATTTCTCTATACAAGAATATTTCTTAGGAGAGATGACAATAATAAAGCTGTGATATAAACAGAAGAAAAGTTCACATCCAATCTAGCAATAAAATCTCCCACCTGGAGGATATCACCTTGACATTATAACTACAAATTAGAATATTAGTCATGGTAAAAAAAATTACTTAAATATGAAAATATAAATGTCTATTTTGATGTCTGCTGCATAAAAGAACAAACCTGCTCCAAAAGCCAAAAGCTGAGAACTGTTATATAAAAGAAAAAGGAGTGTGAATAAGAAAGTGACTTTAAGAACAATTTGGGGGGCGCCTGGGTGGCGCAGTCGGTTAAGCGTCCGACTTCAGCCAGGTCACGATCTCGCGGTCCGTGAGTTCGAGCCCCGCATCAGGCTGTGGGCTGATGGCTCGGAGCCTGGAGCCTGTTTCCGATTCTATGTCTCCCTCTCTCTCTGCCCCTCCCCCGTTCATGCTCTGTCTCTCTCTGTCCCAAAAATAAATTAAAAACCGTTGAAAAAAAAATTTTTAATAAAAAAAAATAAATTAATAAATTAATAAATTAATAAATTAATAAATTAATAAATAAAAACAATTTGGTACTTCTTTTTATTTGTTTCAGACAGAGCGCACGCGCACGTGTGTGCGTGTACACAGGGGTGGGGCAGAGAGAGAGGGAGATAGAGAATCCCAAGCAGGCTCTACGGAGCTCGATGCAAGGCTCAATGTGGAGCTCAATGCAGGGCTCTAACGCACCAACCGTGATACCATGACCTGGGCCAAAATCAACAGTCAGATGCTCAACTAAGCTACCTAGGCACCCTAACAATTTGGTACTTTAAGAAATGAGAAGACGTATTTCCATAATGTGTTATAAACACATGAGTAGGAAGAACAAGTTTTGCATTTAGTAATTGAAAATTTTGTCATACTCTGAGGGGGCCACTGATTCTCTTTTTGATTCAAATACCAAGTTGACAACTTGAACTACTAAAGCTATTTAGAGAGAGAGAGAGAGAGAAAGAAAAAGACAGAAGGAGGGAGGAAGAAAGAGAGAGGGAAGGGAGGGTGGGGGAAGGAGGGAGAAAGAAGGAGAGAGAAAGAAAGAGAAGGAGGGAGGGAAGAAGAGAGAAACATGCTCTCATTTAAAAACTATTCACATTATTAAAGCACTGAACTAAAAGCCCAAATGTTAAAAATAATTTTTCCACCTGTTGGGATGAGCACTGGGTGTTATATGTAAGCCAATTTGACAATAAATTATATCAAAAAATTAAAAATTTTAATTTTTAAAAAATAAAATAATAATAATTTTTCCAACTGCCAAATTTTGTGGAAATTTGTGCCAAATTTCACAAAGTTCATAACTTACTAAGACTTATTTTATGATCAGTGTTATATGTTAACAACAACAACAACAAAAAGAAACCATAGGCAAATAACTCTGAAATTAAGCATCAGTGACAGGAAGTCAAACATTCTCCCCACAGGCAGGGAAGAGTCACTTTCCTTTTACCTACATCCCAGTATGGGGCATGTTGGTGCTTTGTACACTCACAATGGCCTTCTTAGCCACATCTGAATTGCTTCTTTGATGAGCAGGCTAATGATCATTCTTGCTTTGGCCTTACTGGAGCAACGCAAGTTGACAAGGTATGCATGGCAAATGGCCATGCAGGCACAAACCTATCTCACTAAAAAGCCCAAAATTTCAGGTCCAGGCAAGTACCTATGTTCCCATCTTTTGAAAGTTATTTAAGAAGTAAAAGTCCCACCTTGCCTCCAATCCCACTCACCCTTCCAACTGCTTTAAAATTTTAGTACTTTCAACAACTAGGGACACGTACTTCTCAATATTTTCCTAAGATTATACAGAAATACACACAAGGACACACATGGACACACACATACAAGAACTGACATACTGCACATTTTTTCACTTGACAATATAGCACATTTTTTTCATGTTAGCATGTGTAACTGGACTCCATTCTTTTCAATGGTTACATAGAATCCAATGTAAAGATGATGTAATTTATTTTGTCATTTTCTTATTAATGGACATTTATGTTTGTGATAGGCATAAATGTATGCTTTTGAACCCACAGCTATAGGTGAGAGTCCTCAGAATACGTATAGCTAGGTATTTCTAGGTTATAGGAAATGTGCATTTGAATTTTTAATAGCTATTACCAAACTAATCTCCAAAACTTGCAAATTCCCTTTAACACAATAATGTAAGAAAAGGTCATTTTCATACCACAGCTTTGCCTAACATAGCACAGCACAAAATGTTTTCAATTTTCTTTATATTGTCCAAATATAATAGCCAAAAGGGCATCCTGTTTTAATTTTCATTCCTTTAATTAGTACTTAAGTTGAACGACTTTTCATATGTTTATCAGTCCTTTCCAGCTCTTCATCTCTGAATTGCCTGTTCATATTCTTAGTTCATTTTTCTATTAAGAGGTTAACATTTTTTCTCCACTTATTGGAAGAACTCTGAAAGTATTTATTAGACATACCTGTTATGTAAGTTACAATATTTTCACATTAGCTGTTTGTATTTTAACTTTGGATTTGTTATCCTTTACAGAAATTAGAATTTTAATGTACTCAAATCTAACCATGGTGTTTTCTGTATGGGTCCTGCTTTCCAAATCTTACTTAAGAACACTACTCCAAACTTACATTTTCTTTGAATACTTTTATAAGTTTTACATTTAGATTTCTGATCCATCTGTAGTTTATCTTTTGTGTACAGTATGAGGAGGGAATCCAATTTTGTGTTTTGCTTTTGAATATTTAATTGTCTAAACGTCTCATGGATTTGAAACACCATGCCTAACAAATACCAAGTTTCCATATGTGGGGATGTGTGTATGTGTCCACAGTCCCATTAGGTTCCATTGATCTGCTTGTCTATTTAACTTCCAGGCTCATATTATTTTACTACAGTAACTCTTTTGTCTCTTTCAATATTATTGTGTGTACCTCATTATTATTAATTCTCTTGGAATTTTTCCCTCTGGATTTTAATACCAACTTTTTGGATGCTGATTGGGGTTGAATTTTATTTTTATATTCATTTAGTAAAGACTGACATCTTCACATTATTAATTCTTCCCATCCAAGGAAAATTCTTCTAGACTTCATTTTATGTAGAACAAAAATGTTAAAAAATACTCTAATGGGTCCTGAAGGACAAGCACTGATGAGAGTACATTTTAAATCAACTCTCCAACACAGTAGGGTATAATTATAAAGAAACTATGAAGCTAATTCCATGACTCTTTCAAATCTGGACTTTGCTCTAAATGATCAAAAGCATTTGTCATTTTAGAGACTATTTTTCTTTTCTAACACTGCTTTTGCTCTTGTCCCCCCACCAGGAGTGAAGGTGTTGGACTAAATTTGGCATATATAAAGATTTTGTCACAGAGATAATCAAGAGAATTGAAGACATGTCATTTAAGGTAGGCTCAGTTTAACTCAGCTTGCAACAATGAATGGTTTCCTCCTCTCTGCCTGGCCAATGGGATGACCTGGTGCAATGAGCTCAATAAATGAGCGATGGTGTGAAAAAATAGAGCATTTTGTCACTCTTCCTTCTGACCTCTTGAACCCTGTTTCTGAAAGCATCAACCGGGAGACAATTAGTACCGGTTACATTCTAGTCTTGTGACATGGACAGCTATTCGCTAGGAAAGAGACCAATTCATTTCATTCAGGTCGCTGAACAATCACTGGATCATAAAGACTTTTAGTCACTGCCAAAGTGAACTACATTTGAACCACTGGACCCAGTCGTGTGAGTCCATCTATCATTGCCAAGCCAACTGGTCACCCATACAGACTTTGCATTAAATGCAATATCCTCCAAGATGATTTATAAGTTATCCTCTAAATATAAGTCTATGTCTTGGATATGGAAAAAAATTGCAGAGAATGGATATATAGATTTTTTTTTTTATGTCTCCTGCCTTCTTATTCTAATCTCTCTTATAATCCTTAACTTCTGTCTTAGTTTTCCTTGGACCTTGCTTTGCTAACTTCACATAAATAAGACATAGGGGGAAAAAAAGGATTCAGAGTTTAAAAGCCTACCATGACTGTCTTATAAAAGACAGAGGGTTATAATAACCAAAGGTCCAAGTTACAAAAGTTTTTATAACTGGCCTTTTTTCTCTTTCTCAGACCTAGATAAAAGTTCAGTGAAGTGGTTAATTGTCTATCCAGACTGGACAGCAAAAAATGGTGGTTGTATAAAATAATAGAAGCTCGAAGAGTCTCAGACAACATGCGGTGCTGAAAGATTATGTATTTGGGACACTGGCTATACTTCTAAATAAGATACGAAGTCTGAATAGGATAAATTTTCTGAACCATTCCTGAGGAATATCTACCAGTGTTTCATCTTGCTGGGCATTGGGTTTTACTGCCAACCAACACAAATGAAGATAAACCAGTCCTCTTGGTAAAAGAAAAGAACAAAATCTTCTGGGTGTTTGGTTTGTGTGTCTGTTGATAGCCAGAGTTAATCTTTAATCTTGAATAGAGAGCAAGTTTTGAGGTGGGTAGAAAATATTTATGATCTCTTTTCATCATTTCTTCTTCAGATTATTTTTAAAATCTGAATTAATTTCATTTTCTGGTGAAATTAAAAGATACTGTTCCATTTAGTACAAGTGCAAAGTGAAACCATAAGTAGTAGTAATGGTAGTTATCTGGTCTCCCCAGCCAAATGGATGCACCAAGAGAATTAAAACCGGTAAAGGCTATGGTAGAGAGGGGAGGTGGCCCTCAGCCTCCACGCCAGGAGCACCTTGATGAATTCTGTATATAGAACTGAATTAGAAACCTTCAAGGAATGGTTGGCATTATCTCCATTACGGTCATAGTCTTATACAACAAATCACCCATTTAAAAATGTAGAACCATGTTTATTGTTTCCTTAGCTCATCTCAAAGGAGCCCTCTGAGATTACAGATACAATGCAATTAATCTTCGAAGAGAAAAAAAAAAATCTGCTAGTGACAAGAAAGCCCAAATTTGAGAAAGAATCATGAAAAGCCAAACTCAGCCAGGCTGTATTTATATAAAATTAAGTTCAAAGAAATAACCATAAGTTACTCTGTGCAGGAAGAATATTTTTAAAGACTATACAAATAAATGACACGTATAAACCTGAGGTTTTCAATGTTTTAAAATACTTCTCCATACTGCTATGAAAGGAGCAAGCAGGTTAACTGAAAGAAAGCTTTTGGTTGTGTATCAGGAGCACATTACATGGGGGTGAAAAATAGTCTTTAGTAACCATTGCTCAGTACGAGAAGTAGCATCTACTGAAAAGAGCATAGAATTTACACCATAAATAAAATACAAAGCTTCACATACAAAGCTATGAAAATAGGAAAATAATTTTACCTGCTTAATGGGAAGTCTATGCAGGACATTTATTGTTTTTACTCTTGCTCCACAGAATATATTATTTGAGCCCATGTTCCTATCCCAGTAGAGAGATGAATCCTCCTCCTTGTGCTTTACATTTTTGTTTTCATCTTCCATAATGTAAAAATAAATGCACAAAATGGAAATGGACTCAAGTATGTTACGTGATGGAAAAGGATGATTTGGAAATGCAGAACAAAAGTGTATTAACAGGCTGAATTAACTTTCATTGACCACTTTCTATGCCCTGCATACTACAATAGGCACCTTACATAGATGACCTCAATTTAATTTTTTTATAAAGGCTTTAAAAATTACAACTAAATCAAGAGGATGAAAAGAATCCTTAAGCAACAATTTCAGGTACCAGAATGGTATGTAAGGGCAGGACAAATCACACATGCACATAGAAAATGAGGTCTGTTTTTCAGGCAACACTAGGCTAGGGAGTGATTAGTTTGTTTATTGGTAACCCACTGCACTGTGAACAGAGTTGAAGCATGGTGTTAGTGTTGTGTTACTGCAATGGTGAATTAACACAAGTAAGAAAAGAAGGGTTGCGCTGTCAGAACACATGTGAAGAACAAATTGAGAGGCTTTTTTTTTTTTTTTTAGCAAACTGTAGTTTTATTTCTCAACTAGATCATAGGTTCTTTGAAGGCAAGACCATGTCTTATAAGCCCATTATCCCCAGCACAGTCATACATATACTCAATAAAGGCCAGTTTATTGAGGATTCATATTAGAGAGTAGGAGGGTCTGGTACATCTGGATAACCAATATTCAAGATGTTTTAAATGTAAGAAGATAATCCAATGGGGTTTTTAGATATCTCAGTTATAGGGCATGATATATGCCTGACTAAAAAGAGGAAATAACACTTTCCCCAGTGCTAAACACCATCTTAAGGGCACAGTCATAAGAAAACAAGAAGAGATGAGGTGCTTTGTGTTTTTCTAGCACTTATCATCAAAGGGAGATTTTTGTTTTAGGACCAACTGATACTCCCCAATGGACATCTAGATCTTTGGCTATATTTGTCCCATTTTATGTGGTAATCCCTCAGCATTCTTGTCTTCTTTGGCCCAGAGGGGAATTGTGAGTTCAAGCCAGTTTGTTGAGAATCCACACTGCTACAGAGAAATGTTGCCAGTGTTACATGGCTAGGTCGCTCTTGATCCTGCTAAGTCCTTCTTGGCTCAGCAATGTTTGGTCACACTGTACACAGCTATAGGGGTCTTTCTAGGGAACTAACATTTCCCAACATTATGAATGCTCATAATGTGCCTGTGACTTTTCTAAGCTCTTTACGTAGATTCACACAATCCTTCAGTGAACTCTGTTAAACAGTATATTTCTCTCCAGTTTAAGATGAAGACACTGAAGCAAAGAGACATTAAGGAACTTGCTTAAAGTCACACAGCTATTAGGGAGACATGCTAATAAGATTTAGATACAGGCCTCTATACTATATCGGTTTTCAGATTCCAGCCACCACATCAGTTCTGCTGAGGCTTATGCCCCCCTCCTGCTTATTAGAATATCCCACTAACCCACTGTTCTCTTCATGCCTACTTCCCAGTACTGGGGCTCTAAGGACTGCATTTCTTCACTCCACTGTGTGATCTTAAGTTCTTCCTTTTCATTTCACCCCCTACTGCATGTGCCCCCCTCACACCTGCCATACTTTCCTAGCTGTTTGTACTACCGCCTGTGGAATCCTGTTTGACCTTCAAACTTTTCCTCAAGAGTGACTTCATGGTAGGGACAAAAAATAAGGCACAGAGAAAGAAGGTAATGATCAGACACCAAAAATGCAAGAAGACCTGGTCCAATTAGGCGAGCACAATACTCAGAAATTTCTCAATGGCCTTCACCAAGGAGAAGGCATACAACCAACATATTCCAAGAGTGAATGGTAAAGGAATACTAATATTACACAACAGAGTGAAAATAAAATTAGTAAGTAGGGATTTTTAACACAGAAACACCCTAAAAGCAATTCTGTGACTACCGAGAGACAGACCTTCATGTTCTTCTTGTTGGTAAGGATATGTCCCTGGTATAATGAATATTTCCCCCAAAAGTCACTTTGAAAAATTCTGAAACTGCTTTCCAGACCCACTCATAAAGAGTGTAAAAAATTTACAGTCCACTGCAGTCAGTGTTAACGACTACCAGAGGATGATAAACTCATTCTAATAACCTCCCCAGCTAGCGGTATGGGGTGGGCTGCCGGGGGAAGAGCGCTACAGAGGCAGAAGCAGCAGGCTGATGGTTTGGGAGTAGTAACATTCCTCTGGACAGATTCCTAGGACTTCACTCTTTCCCCTCCCACTCCTGGCTGATACACTCTGGAAAAAAAACTCAGAAGTGCAGCATTGTTTATTTCTACATTTCTCATCCGAAATGTTCGTCTTTGCCTAGTTATTCTCAACTTCACAGTGAACATAGGTGGCTCCATAAAACATAAAGGCAGTAGGGGGAGAAGGTTGAAGTTGCTGTAGAGTTTGATGTCATTTCTTTACTAGGTAGGAAACGAGACTTATGACTGTCAGGTGCAGTTTTATTACTTTGCTTGTAAGGAAGAGATTGTGAATAAGGTTATCTGTAAATGATCAGTTCCAAAATAGGCTTCTTATTTTCTCTCCTGTTTTACTCAAAATTAAGCAGAGTAACCATGTAATTATTTAATGTCCCATCCAGAACACTGACAGTAAAATAAGGCCCTATCAATAATTAAACCAGTATAACAGGCACACACTGGAACTATCCAAGGCAAACTAGGATGGATGATTGCCCTAAAGCTAAGCAATCTTCCTACAAAATGTTTTCCCACTTGGAAGAGAAGTTGGTAGTGCCTATCGTTGGTGCTGTCTCCAACCAAGGTGGGCCACCTGGCCACTAGCTTGATTTCCACACTTACTACAGCCACAGCTTCTCCTTCACCCCTTCTGCGGCCTCCAGCTCTTCTCTCTTGTTATTACTAACCAGAAGCATCGTGGCCCATAGAAGTGTAGGTTAGCTGGAGTTGCATGCGTTTATTATTACCCCACCTAATTTCTGCAACATTGCTGATCTTCCTTGAGCCGTCCTTCCTTACATGTAACTCAATGCCATTTAATTGCGAAGTTTATTTTTGCAATTGTAGTTACCATTAGCTCAGCAAGCTTGTCATATCGTCAGAAAGACTGACCAAGTCTTTCGTCAGCTACGCCTAGCCCCATAGATGGAGTTTCCAGTGCAGCAAGCTTAGAAGATGTCTATTCCCTAGGAAGGTGAAAATGAAAGTTGAGCAGCTATGTTACAGAACTGAAATAAGCTGAGTCTGCTTTCAAAGTCTTTTCCTCAGTATCCAAAATATGGAGATAGTTTTAGCTCAGGAAATGAATAAGTGCCCATCCTGTGTGAAATTCTCACAGTATCTAGCTGTCAGAGTAATCTAATAAATGTAATACCCATGGATTACCAGGGTACAGGTATTTGACCTATAGGCATTTTAATTTAAATGGGAGGTTTGTGGAAATGAAAATGCCCTCAAGGCCCAAAGGAATGAATCAACAAGTGAATAATTTCAGATATTTGGCCCACACCAGTGTTCCTTGAATCATTACTACCCAGAGAGGGATAGAGTATTTGATTTGATATGACCCAACTCAAATGCAAAGACACCTAATGAACTGCATCACTGGGAATCCACTATTCCACAGAAATGAAGTTTCCAAATTATTGAAGCAAACCTATTCATATGCCTAATGTCATCATTAACTCATTCATCAGCTTCTAAAAGAAACCATTCCTAGCTTTCTAAGGGAAAGTGACTATCATGTAACTTTTCTTGAATTGCAGAATCATCTTCCTGAGGATATGTCAGAGTATTTCTGCTATAATACCCTCAATGTCTGCTTTTTTGCAGTGGTGGTTATCTTTCCATTCAAGGTCAGCTGTCATTTGCACTGTCATTAAACTTCCATCTAACATCATGTCACCCTCTGTCCTTTTAATTTATTGCTGCAAAACTGCTAAGTGATAAAAAACTAGATGTCTAGTATAATTAAGGATGGTTTGTTAAGAAACAGTCACTTGGATACCGCGGAAGCCTTTACTTTCCTTATTTTGGATTTGGAACTAAATTAGCAAGAGTTCAAAGTAGACCTTCTAAGTGGAACATGATTCTCATCCCTCACTATGTCTCACTCCTAACCCTTTCCTCAAAAAGATGTGATTTTCCTCTCTTACTCATTAGCCATTTCCTATCTTTTTATCATTTTATATCCTTCTTATTAGGCTACAAGATCCAAAAAGTAGGTCTTTTCTCCTTCCTTTTTTACATTATGTTTTAAGAACTTCACAAGAATAAGAAAGTCAAAAAACCAAAGAGGTAAAAAGCCATTTCCAAACACTTGGTGTATTTAAAAACAAAAACAAAAACAAAAAACCACACACACAGTGAATCGTGTCTGCCTATGCTGGGCTTCACGACTGTGAGAGATGAACAGGAAACCGGTGCACACCACTGCCAAGTGTCCCATTTCACTCTTGTGTTCCAAATTTTAAAATTCTTGTGCTGGAGGCAAAGTCATGCTAAATTCCCTAATGCCCTAATATTAGGCATTCCTGAGTTACCTTTGTCTGTGAGATCTCCTGAAAATAGCATGACAGAAGGTCCAGAACACTGATCAAAATAAAATCATGACTGGCACCCCATGACTGAATACACAGGTCACACAGGACAGCCATTCCATCAACATGAACTTGACTGTACCGTCACGTCTCCCAACACATACAAACCAGAATGTCATCAGAAAAGCAAAGCACAGCACAGAAGTAATTACCTGACTAATTCAAACAGAAATAAATTTCTTTTGTTTTGGCTACGTTACTGGGGGAATCCAGGCAGAAGTGTCTCTGCTACCTGGATTATCTAAGCAATTACCTCAAGCCCAGACTTCATTCTGAATCCTGTCAAAGGATATCCACTCTTCAAATTTATAAACAATAGTATCTCTAAGCAAATTACGGAGGTAACATTTAAATCCAGCTGTTGATCCCTCCAAGGTAAAATTCACAGCATTTTATTCTACAGCTAGCTATGCAGAGAAAGGAAATGGCTCAGAGAAATGCTAAAATCCCAAGCACAAATTTGCTATAGAATTAATATCACAATTTGTCACTGATAATGAAAGCATATAAAACAGGTCCTGACAGCATGTTATTTCTGTTGCAGATCATTCTTTATAAAATCCAAACGAGGTTTTCCTTTGCAACTGTGGAAATGATTTTTTTCTAAATGTACAAAGCAAAATAATATTAATATTGTGGTTAGTAGCCATCTGCTTCATGAGAATTCTGTACAATCATTAGTCTCAACTGATGGCATCGTGGCAAGCTGCCACATCCCAAGAGGCCAGCCTCTAAAACCCATCAGCATCTTTACATCAGTCTCAACTCTGAGAGGGCAAACCACAAAACAGGAAATCTGTTCTATGGGAAGATCCAGACCACTAAGCTCTGTTTTTAGATATTGAACCCCAAAATATTATCCCACCCAAGTATATGCTCAGAGGCACGCATCAGAAGGGCAATCAGATGGAGACACAAGGCAGCAAGGAATAAACATGAGGCATTTGGGTCGAATGCCAGGTCCAGCAGGGCAACCAGCAACCTGTGTTCCACTCAACAACAGTGGTTTTCACTACAAAGTCAGAAAAGGTTCAAGCTGTGAGGAGTTCAGCTTATCACAGAATCTCACTGAAGTCACTGTAACTTTTTAGTAAAACGCTGCAGAGGCAGCAACATGCAGAGGGATTCAAAGGAGGTGTGAACTAAGTCATATTTCTCACACGGTTTCCACCATAAAAACTTGCACCAGAAAAATCTGAATTTAAATGTTTCACCCGATAGGCTATGTACTTTCCTGCCATTTTTAATAGCCTGTTCTAACGATTTTCATTTAGAAATGCAAAAGGATGCTGTATTTTTAACGTCTAATCAATCTTCAAGAACTCTGTATGTTTGTAATCACGAGCCATACGAAAGCTAGGGGAATAAGATATGTGCCCAAAAATGTTCTAGTAAGATACACCATAACCACTTGGCTATGGTATCATAATCACATAATCATTTTTCTTTTTGGGTAGCTTAGATTCTCCAAGCAGGAGGAAAAGGAAGGAAGAGATAGCAAGGACTCATACTAGAATATCACAGTTAAACGCAGTCTTACAATACTTATGCAAATAATTCAAGTTCCCTCAATCATTCTGCCATATTTAGAATTTTATGGGAAAGTCCTAAGTACAGGAGCAGGGGCAGGGGTCTGACTACACATGTGCATGAAACAAGTCACACTTCAAGAATCTACTAGTCTTCATTGCAAAGATGTTATTTCAAGTAAGTTTCAATAAAACTTACATGAAAGCTACATACATTTGTAAATAAATGCACAAATAAAAATAACAAATGTAACTACAATCTTAAGCTCACAATATAACTTGCAGTACTTATCCAAAATGCTCAGGACAAATTGTCACAGATAAAAAATACCAGCAAAGAAAAAACAAAGAATAGTAAAGGGGCATTATAACATGGTACTATTTCTTGTTCTAACTTTATGAGTGTCATCAGTTACTTAAAATGAAACCTTCTGAAGAAGGATCATCAATTTAATTTTGAACTGCTAGATAATCTTATCAAAGCTCTCCCCCCCCCACCCCCACCCCTTCCAGGAGCATCTCAAAGAGGCTAAGGGGACTGAGGAAGGCAGGCTTTGTGCTTCCTTCTCCTCTCACTTTAAGTATTATATCCAAAGGAACAAAAAGTGAAATGAAGTTTTAAAACTAAAGGGCTAAGCTGTGAGGATCAGCAGGAGACAAGACGATTCTACCACCTGGTACTGGGGGTGGTTGGAACATTAACAGACTAACTGGATATTATCGCACCAGTAGACAGTGCTTACATTCCAACGACCATGATCCACTGCTCAGAGCCAACCACTCCAGGGACAGGATAGCTCTGCCTTATTCTTCAGCAAGAATGATCGCATTTTGCAAAATAAACCAACAGAAACCTCATCCTCCTCTCCCATTGCATATACTTCTTCACCTCCACGTAAAGCCAGAGGATTTCTGTCTCACCAGTTGCAACTTGGGTCATATTTATAGTCAAGAATAGAAAGTGCCACCACAGCCATTTCAAACAAATATGATACCTTGAACCTCAATATGTATGTGGAATTCAAGTCACACCTAAGATTTGGGTTCAAATCCAACTATTTGCTGGCTATGCGGCCTTGGATAAGTTACTAAATCTCTTTGAGGTTCATGTTCCTCATCTATATAATGGGATAAATACTGACTTTATAAAGTTTTCATGAGGAATCAAACAAGGCAACTTAAAAAGTACTGACTGGAGTTACTGGCACATAATAAGCATTTGATACATCGGGTGATTATTGATGTTCGAAAATGAGAAATTTCAAGTTTTCTGAAAATTTTATGGTCTTGGCTTTAAGTTAGAGACAACCAGACTATAAGCATAAGCTTTGCAAAATCAAGAGCTCAGAAAGTAGAAATTTTCGTGCCATTCCAGATTCTGGTTCTAATAGTTGAAGATAAAATATTCTTGTTTCTAAATGCATTCTGTTGAAGTCAAACTGTAGATTTTTGTTCAGGACTCTTAACCTTTCTGAATTTGTGTGCTCCGCCCGAAAACACAAAGGCTAATAACAAATGCACCCTCTTCTAAAAATAACTGTAGTAAACATGGAAAGCAGTAGTTAACATGAAGCAATTTATAATTAAGAAAGGACAATATAACATAGGCTATTACCAATGGGCAGCGATACAGTTGGTTGGTACAAGTATGTACAGGAGTGTAAAAATACAGGCCAGAGGTGTAACAGGCACGGTAATGAAACCCTAACTCTCCATTTACATATGGGCATGATAAAGTAACTACTCTACAGAGTTGCTGACAGAATCAAAATATGATGAACAAAAGCTTTTTTTATTATTGAAGTATAGTTGACATACAACGTTGTATTTGTTTCAGGTATGCAACACAGTGAGTCATCAATTCTATACGTTGTTCAACGTGTGCCATGATAAGTATAGTCACCATCTGGCACCATACAACATCATGGCAATATTATTGGCTGTTATTCCCTCTGCTTTACTTTTCATCTCTGTGACTTATTTACTTTATAATTGGAAGTTTGTAACTTCTTAATCCTCTTTACCTCTTTCACCCATTCCTCCAACTCACCTCCCTTCTGGCAACCACCAGTTTGTTCTCTGGATAGCCAATATATGGAAGCAACCCAAGGGTTCATTGACAGATGAGTGGATAAAGAAAATGTGTGCGCGTGCGAGTACACACACACACGCACATGCACATACACACAACACACACGCACACGTGCATGCACACGCTCACACACACACTGGAATATCAGCCATAAAAAAGAATAAAACCTTGCCATTTGTGATGACATGGATAAATCTAGAAGGTATTATGCTAAGTGAAGTTAAACAGAGAAGGACAAATACCATATGATTTCACTTATATGTGGAATCTAAAACACAAATGAACAAATAAAAGCTTTTAATGCATTGCCTGACACATAGTAAGTGTTCAGTAAAAAATAGCTCTTAAATTGATTTTAAAGATTATTGTGTACTATGCATCTTTCCAGTATAAAACATGGAGTTCCCTTTCAACTTTGCAATTAAATTTTATTTTTTTTAATTTACATCCAAATTAGCATATAGTACAACAATGATTTCAGGAGTAAATGCCTTAATGCCCCTTACCCATTTAGCGCCTCACCCCTCCCACACCCCCTCCAGTAACCCTCTGTTTGTTGTCCATATTTATGAGTCTCTTCTGTTTTGTCCCCCTCCCTGTTCTTATATTATTTTTGTTTCCCTTCCCTTATGTTCACCTGTTTTGTCTCTTACAGTCCTCATATGAGTGAAGTCATATGATATTTGTCTTTCTCTGACTAATTTCACTTAGCATAATACCCTCCAGTTCCATCCACATAGTTGCAAATGGCAAGATTTCATTCTTTTTGATTGCCGAGTAATACTCCATTGTATATATACACCACATCTTCTTTATCCATTCATCCATCAAGGGACATCTGGGCTCTTTCCATACTTTGGCTATTGTTGACAGTGCTGCTAGAAACATTGGGGTGCACGTGTCCCTTCGAAACAGCACACCTGTATCCCTTGGATAAATACCTAGTAGTGCAATTGCTGGGTCGTAGAGTAGTTCTATTTTTAGTTTTTTGAGGAACCTCAGTACTGTTTTCCAGAGTGGCTGCACCAGCTTGCATTCCTATGCTATTAAATATTTCTTATTTGTGCTGCTTTCATTTCTGAAAATATTAACTAATTACTACCAACTTTGATAACCACTAAAAATTTTCAAAATATCCTTTAAGTGTCTGTACCTGTGTTGCTAAAATATTGTGGCTTGTGATACTTCTCAAAAGGCTCATGTTTTTAATTTTTTTTAATGTTTATATATTTTTGAGAGAGAGAGACAGAGCACAATGGGGGAGGGGCAGAGAGAGAGGGAGACACACAATCTGAAGCAGGCTCTAGGCTCTGAGCTGTCAGCACAGAGCCAATGCAGGGCTCGAACCCACAAGCTGTGAGATCATGACCTGAGCTGAAGTCGGACGCTTAACCGAATGAGCCACCCAGGCGCCCCAAAAGGCTCATGTTTTTAATGTGCTTAGTGAAATCTCCTACATGGTAATGTTCATGGAGATACATGATTATTCTTAAAAGACTTTACTGGTTATAGAAAGAGTAATACAGTAGTTCCTTCCTTATCTTAGGTTTTGCTTTCCATGGTTTCAGTTACCCACAGTTAACTGCAGTCCGGAAGCAGATGATCCTCCTTCTGATATATTGTCAGAAAGTCAACAGTGGCCCAACACTACATCACAATGCCTTCATCATTCACCTCGTTTCATCTTATCACATACACATTCTATCATTTCATATCATCACAAGAAGAAGGATAAATACAGGACAATAAGATACTTTGAAATAAAGACCATATTCACATAACTTTTATTATCGCATACTATTATAATTGTTCTATTTTATTATTAGTTACTATTGTTAATCCCTTACTGAATCTAATTTATAAATTAAACTTTATCATAGGTATGTATGAATAGGAAAAACATAGTACATTTAGGGTTCAGTATTATCTGAGGCATCCACTGAGGATCTTGGAACACATTCCCCACAGATAAGGAGGGACTAATACAATCATTTTCCACAAAATCTCAAATTTTACAAAGAAGTACTAGTTCATAACACAGTTTAATAACAATTAATAAAAGGCATTTTAAAAATATTTGAGGTCTCAGGGTGCCTGGGTGGCTGAGTCAGTCAAGCCTCTGACTCTTGACTTCCGCTCAGGTTATGATCTCATGGTTGTGAGACGGAGCCCTGTATCAGCTCTGCAATGAATATGGAACCTGCTTGGGATTCTCTCTTTCCTTCTTTCTCTGACCTTCTTCAGCCTGCACTCTCTCCTTCTCTGTCTCAAAATAAATAAATAAACATTTTTTAAAAAACATTTTAAAATGTTCGCTGTCTCACTAAGAAAAATCCACTTTCTCTATGGTTGTTCTGCAAGGACATTATTCCAAATTAGTAATGGGAAGTAAGTTTCAATAGAAAGGTCTGCTCTTTGTCCCCCTAGTGGCCACAAACAAAATAGCAACATGTAAAGAAAAGACTTGCAGAAACTACTGGAGTAGAAAACTACTTCATCGCCTTAATTTTACAGATAAATAAACTAAGGCCAAGAGAAAAGGGCTTGGCCAGGACTACACATTTTTTCAGTAAATCACCAGCATGTGAGAACTTTTTTTAAGATTCTGAATACTATGATGTCTGAAAAGGTACCTCCAAAAGGAACTTAACTAAGGTCCTTTAAAAATTTCCTTACCAACTGACGATCGGCAGCTTTTTCTCCAGTTTTATTTTTCCTTGTAAGATAGCTAATAAGTACAGTATCCCAGGGGGCAATGAGGAGACCTCAGCTGTGACCAAGAATTCTGCCTGCATCCTCTATGAAGAATTCCTTTTTGAGAAATAAAGACTGACACTGAGGGGCCAGAGGCACACAAAGATAGCTCTCCTCAGAAAAGACCAGTAAGAGTCAACGTATCTTTACCGATCGCCAAGGGCCCACAATGAATAAGAAACAGAGGTCAGGAAATAAGTTAAATACTGTTTTTCTCAACTTCAAGGTACTTCCACATAGAAAGAGAATAGAAGTAGGCATGGGTTGGGTACACACATGGCAAAGAATAAAATCGAATTTTCTTTGCTTCCTGCTGGCCCTAAAATTTAACAAAAGCACTTAAGGTTTTGTTTGGACATAAATGCAAGAGAGAACTGAATCCATTATCCAGATATCTTCAGGCAAATAATAAAGAAGATAGTAATGTAGCATCCAAAGCATGTTTAACTTAAAAAGTTTTGGCTATGGCAAGTTTTGATTTTCACATCATTGCCTATAGATTACACAATAAATTTTGTGAATCTGTAAGTCCCTATCTAGTGATTAAGAGTACAGGAACACACTCCAAAAATGTGTGTTTGAATCTCAACCTGACTCATATTAGCTGTGTGACCTTGAACAAATTATTCTACTTCCCATTCCTCAATTTCCTCATCTGAAAATGAAAATAATAATACCTAGCACATAGGCTATCAGACGGACTAAATAATACATGTAAAGAACAAGTAAATGGCCCATCATATACATGTAGTAATGTTAATTATTGCTCTTATAAAAATATTACCTGTACCCATTTTCTACATTGTAAACCTGAAAAGAAAACAAAGGTAAGCATTAAATGAAAGTGTATTCATATTAGAAAATGGCAGGTATGTATAGTCCAGTCTTGACCTCTAATGAGATGTGTGGCTGTGGACAAAGCATGTAACCTGTATGATCCTTGTTTCCTCATCTACAAAAATAAGAGGGTTAGATCAAAATTCAAGGAACTCAGGTTTAACAAAGATGTAAAAGACTATTCAATCCCAAACTTGATGCTCGAGTTCACTTCAAACAAGTGTTTGTCTAGTCTGTGATTGCATGCCTTCATCTCTACCCTGAAGCTGCCGGTACCCTTCATCTTGAACCGCACTAATAGTTTGAAAATTCTTCCATTTGTTAAGCTGAAATCTACCATCGGCATGTCATCAGATCTAAGATGCCAATGGTAGTAAGCTTACCATTATTTTATGTGTCACTAAGAAGAGACACTGCCAATTATACCATGACATGATGCTTTCTTATCGTTGTCAATTGTAAGAAGCATCATAATTTGAGAGATGTTACCATATGAAAATATGGGTGTCTTATAATCAGTGAAGTTCAATATCTTCCAGTGGCTTCACCAGTTGATAATAATTGAAGATTCCATCATATTAAAAGCCAGTCTAATTTTCTTCTGTAGGACAATTCATCAAGTACTTAAAGAGTGTTCATGGCCTACTTGAACCTTCTCTTTTCAGTCCCATTACCTTTAGTATATAAACATGGTCTTTAAGTCTATGTGCCATCTCCAGTTTCTGTGTACTAAATCCATTTTACTTTATCTCAATTTCTACTTATTTATACATGTCAACACCAAACACACTTTCAAGCATAAGGAGATAAAATGATGATGAAACAGACAAATGCTCTACCTTCAGTAATTCAGTGATATGCAGTCTAGTAGATGAAAAGAATATGTAAACAATAAAGTATAGCTAAGGTACTAATAGGTGTTTTACAAAGTATAGCGGAAACACCAAAGCAGGGGCAAAACGAGAAAAGGGGTATTTAAGTGTGATACCTAAAGAGGAAAAGAATGCTCTAGGTGAGGTCTGGTCTATTCTGAAAAGAACATTTATACCCATACAGAGGATAATCTTCTTCTTGTCTTTGTCCTCATCTTTTTCTTTTTTTGACAAAATTTTTAAAATGTTAATTCAAAGTCCCAAAATATTTTTGAACATGTTATTATATTGTTTCCTACTCCAGCTTGCCACTATTCCCATAGAGTGATCCTATAATTGAGAGAGGAATTAGCAAAATGAAGAAAATTATTTTACTCTCTAGATGTAAGTGTAGGCTTTTCCACTCATTCTGGTCTATAGCAGTTATTTAAGAAAATATACTGATACTTATCCTCCTAATGCATCGTTTCTTCTGAACAAGGACATACCCCTTCATTGACATAGTACAGTCCACCCACCATGGGTTGTACATATCTGATCAGGCAAATTTAGATTCTACCACAAAGCAGTGAATAAAATGTAAAAAGAATCTGGCAAAAAGTTGAAGTACACTCTACCGACCCTGAAATTCCCAGAGTACTAAAATGCCCTGGATAGGTCAATAACACTGTGTTGCTGTGCATTTATCTCATTTGGAAATCTCCTGGCTGTTGTAATCTACCTATAGTGATGAGTCAAATACAATGATCAAGAGGAGAAATGTCTTAATGCATCCTGGGATCCAACCCATTTTAAATACAGTATTGGAAACCCTCCCAGGATTAGAAAACCTGGATAAGCACATGAAGTTTGTGTGAATTTATTTTAGCTTGTATTGAGATGTCTATGGCTCCACAAAAGGGGAATTCCATTGAGGTTTCCTGTCTCCTTTGTTTCAGTTCAATAATACCCTGAGTGGTTAAACCCTTTTCCTCCCTTAAACACTGGGGTGGGCGTATACGTGTATGTATGCACGTGCACATGTGCACATACACACACAGGGCAGAGTGGGAGAACAGGCTGAAGTGAAGTCTGTTCACTTGTGCACACTGCGATATTAAGTAATAAGCATTATAAGGTGTGTACTTTTTCTGGTAACAACATACTTAAGGCAAATTTTAGATGGAAGATTTGGATTGGTTCAAGTACAACAACCCATGCCAAGGTTCTTAATTAGGCATATGGTTGTAAAAGTGAACTTTTTCTTCTAATCAAGAATAATTGTTGATGATCATGAAAATGTTCGTACCAGATAATCATTGCATACAGATGTATATTATTGAAAAGAAAGTCAGAGAACTTGTAATTATTTATTTATATGCATTCCCATTATAAGGATAAGATAGCCTCTTAATCATCTGAAGAGAGATTTAGTGGAAGTTGAAAAATCCCTCATCAAAATTAATATCCCTAGTAATGGTCTATGAAGGAGGTTTTTTTTTTAAATTGAAACTTTGCAAGCTGTAAAGGAGAGAAGTACAAGTAATTTTGACTGAAGCATATAAAATAATGAAGTAGCCTAAAAGCTGATGAGGTACTTCAGCTGTACCAGATTACTAAACAAGAGAATATGTGAAATGGGACACTTTTAGGGATGTCTTCCCAGTTCACAAGGACACTCCTAGCTGCTAGGGGACCCTGGATGTAGGTAACCCCACTGCCTCCCAACCCCCACTCCGCCCCAGCTCCAGCTGATGGGTCCAGAATATATGCCTGATCAATCATGAAACTGAAAATGGAGCAAAAAGAGGGAGACACTCTCTTTCCAACAGGTAAGCTCTGGAACTGTCACTTGTGCTGGTACGAAGTTCCGACATTGGAAGGGACTGTGATAGGAAACTCCAGCAGAAGCGCAGTGAGAAAAAAGTAGCACTGTAGGCAGAGTGCTGGTAGCTCCTGGGTGTCTGTTTCCAGGCCTTTCCAGAGGCCCTGCAGAAGTCCCACTCACATTTCATAAGAAGATCCCACATGATGGTAGCAAAGACACCCCTCCCCATTTGTTTAACTATCTCTAATTAACTTCATGACTTATCAGCATGTTTTGGCGTGCCAGAGAATGAACTGGAAACACCAGGTAATCATTTAACCTTAGTAACTCTCCGTTCTTTAATCTCTGGAATTGGGATAAGATAATTATGGATATTTACATCAATATCAATATTATTGGGGTGCCTAGGTGGCTCAGTCGGTTGAGCATCCAATTCTACATTTTAGCTCAGGTCATGATCCCAGGGTCATGGAAATGAGCCCTGTGTCGGGCTCTATGCCGAGCATGGAGCCTGCATGGGATTCTCTGCCTCTCCCTCTGCCCCTCTCCCCTACTCGTGTGCTCGTGCTCACTTGCACGCTCTCTCTCTCTGTCTAAAATAAAAACTAAACACATATATATCATTATTAATTGGAAATTAATAATAATTGTGGTAAATGTTACTAGAGATATTCACACAACCTCTTTTTAGTATAGAAAGTGCCATCCTTTCTGTAATTCAAAGCTGCCACTTGAACTGTTCAGAAACAAATTGTTTATCCATTCTTAATAAAAAGTAGTTGTTTTAACCACTTTTGATATGTGGCTTAATGGGGTTTAAAGAATAGCATGTTACAAACAATTAGAGATTTCCTTTGTGAGATATTAACTTGTTCAGTGGGTGAACATCAACTTCACTATTATTCCAACTTTTAGCATTAAAATCAGTTAATTTGCATATATTTCTATAAAAGGTAGTCTTAAAGTTAACTTATTTTTATCAGCATACTTACAATTACATATATATTGCATATACGTATAGTATGTAGATTTTATATGTATACGTATACAGCTGCACAGTTTTTCTAGGAATATTTCTGCTTCTTCTGCTTACCAGTTTTATTACCTTAGACATGTTACTTAACCTATGCAATCTCTTCATCCATCTATTTCCTCCGTCCTAATGAGGGAAAATCATACCACTTGTTGAAGGAAGAATTAAATAGTCTATGAAAGTATTTTGTAATCAATGAAGGACTATACAAACATAAAGGGGTAGTATTTCCAATTAAATGTGTAAGAAATTCATAATCTGAGCAATGAACTACAAATCAGAAGCAGCTTTCTTCTTGCCTATCCTTTCTCCACAAGAGTTTAAATAGCTGCATGAAGAGAAAATGTTCAGTCTTTCTTTGTAAATTGGTGGCAATTCTATGGCTAGGGGAAGATCTTTTCAAGAAGTAAATTCAGAGTCTTTCCATCTTGCATGTGTGGAACATCTGTGCTAAAACCATTCCGTGTACACTTCTTTGAAGCACTGACTGCCTAGAGGTACTACTTTGATTTCGGCTCTATTTAAATGCCTGAACTTCTATTGGTGAAACAAAAGATTTTCTAGTTAAGAGCTCAGCTGGGAAGGAGACCAGCCTCCAACCAGTTTAATCACTCAGAGGCCAAAGTAGCCTGCATTTTGTTTTTAGAGCACCGTGCAATGGAAATCTCTCTGTGAACTTGCAGCTTACACAAACAGCTGGTTTGGGATGCTGCTGACCCTGGGTGCAATCACTGTGGTAATTAGATTTAATTTTCCTAACCCAACAGTGTCTGGCTCCATCATGTCTACATCTCCTATGTAGAAAACCATAACTCTCATTTAATAATACTTTGGCATGCTTAAGATCTGTACAGTTAATATTAAAAATTACTTTTTTGCAACTGTAAATATAGCCATTCCAACTGCAAAGGGTAAAAAAGAGTTTAATTTAGAGGTTATCCCACTTCAGGAACTTTCCTGAAAGATCTTAAACCGTTAAGCAGACCTTGAATATCATTACACACTCTTCTTCTGCAAGTCTTTTGTACCCTTGTATTAACTCATTTAGAAAGATGGAATCAGCCATAAGTCATCAGCAAGCCTGAAGGGTTGGGTTTCGAGTGTTTCTGCAAGCCCAGGGATGCACACCTTCGTGCTACATCTTGGGGTTACTCACTCCGACAAAGTACCAGAGATCACAGGACTATGTAAAAAACCTGTCTTCCTGGAAGGAGAGAAGGAAAGACACGTCTGAATCTGTGTCTGCTTCCGTCTGGAGAACGCCTGTTTACGTTGTGTAGAAAAGCCATCGGTATTGTTATCTCAGGAGACCCGGTTTGTTTTATATGTGTGCATGTTATGCATGCTATAACACGAAGCTGGCCAACTGATAGCGATGAGGTACTGTGTCCCTGGGAATTATAATTGCTCGGTCGGTAAAAAAAGAAAAAAAGAACATCCGACCGTAGCTGATAATAGCACAAGGTGCATTTTGGCAGTATAAAGGAGGAAACAGACAGAGTCACACAAGTTCTGAGTATGTTTTAACCCCCAAAAATAAGAAAGGAAAGGAAAGGAAAGCCTGGGGCTGAGGGAGTGTTACCGGGAGCGAATTGCTCAGGACTTCAAACACAGGGAGTCATTCTGTCAAGGGGAGGGGGCGGGCGGGGGCAGGCACTGGGCCTCTCTAACAAAGTCCTCCTCTCTTTGCTCCCTCCCACTTCATTCACTTGCAAATCAGTGTGTGCCCACAAGAGCCAGCTCTCGGGAGCCCGTAACCTTCCCATCCCAAGAGCTGCAGTTTCAGCCGCGGCAGCAAGAAAGGCAGAGCCCGCGACTGCAGAAGCAGCGGAGGCAGGAGCAGACTGGGCGGGTCGCAGGGTCTCCCCGGGCGCAGGAAGGCAAGCAGAGGTGGGTTCGGTCTCTGTTGGCGGTGGTGGTGGTGGTGCAAGCCTTTTCTTTTTTTTTTAATTCTGTAGCGTTGATGGAAGCCAATCAGAGAGAGAGTCCTCTCTGCCCGATGGGTGCCGCACGCCGGAGTTGGGAGGGATGCTCAGCCTGCGAGCCCGGGTCGGGGCAGGCGCGCGGGTCCGGCTGCGCGGGCGGCGCTGCTGCCGCTGCCCAGGACAGGCGCGGGTTTCCGGGGAGTCTGGGCGCCGCTCCTCCGCCTTCTGGTAAGACCGATCCACCCTGGGGCTGGGTGGGAGCGTAAGTAACGGGCCGCCGGGAAGAACTCGCTGCCTTCCTCTCCGCGGGCAGAGGCTGCCAGGAGAGCTCCGGCATTTGCAAAGTTGGCTGGTCAATTACCAAGGGCGCTGGTGCGTGCAGGACCCGCAGAACCGTTGGGGGCTTGATTTATTTCCACCTGCCCACATCACAAGGGTCTGTGCGGGGACTGCTTTGGCTGAGTTACATTTCTTGCCTGGGGGGTAAAGCAGAAAATCAGGTAGCTTGAAAACTCCTGAATGCTCCCAATAAGGAAAACTTAAGCTAAATAGATGGTATGGCTCAGAGAAGGAGCCAAAGAAAACTGTTAGCTTGCACGTTCTGGGAAATGCCTGCCGGCTCACATAGGGAAAGAAATGCTTGGGTTGCAAGGAAAGTCCAACATTGGACTCCGAAAATGGAGCACACTGTCCAGGGAAAAGTCATGTGGACGACGCAGCTCGATGGTGCTCTTCCACGGCTGGCCAGGCACAAATCTGGGGGATAACGCCTCCCCCGGACTGGTTGGAGAGCAGACCAAGTATGCCGGGTTGTAGGTGTCCGATGCAGGAAAAGTGGAGCCCCCAATGCGTTAATCCCCGGAATTTAGTAAGAGCGAATGTTGCTGTGTTGTGCACTGCAGCAGTTGAGAGCCGGGTTTACTTCTGTAGTTAAATATTCTTCTGCCAAGAGTTATCGGAGATCTCGAGATGGAGGCTGCTGGAGAGGTCAGCGTGGTGCTGAGAAGTGTTTTCACTGCTGCAATAAAATCCATATTTTATGGGGAGTTATATGCAGGTCCTTGTTAGTCCAAAGGGCTGTTCACCTGAGTTAACTACTGAGAAAATTCAAGTACCAAGAAGTTTAATCATCTGGAATAGCCCCACATTTCCCTCTCCCTCCTTCATTTTTTTGGTAAAGCTATATTAATTATAATATTTACACTATAGAAGTATGTCAGCCCCTGTCTCCGCCAATCTTCACTTTCACTTACTGAAGCACATAATGTGGGAAAGAAGAGATTTTTTCCTTCAAACATAGCTGGAGTGGCTGGTATGTAGATGTATGGCTGCTCTAGAGGGGTGCACATGCAAAATATGGGCTTTCTGATTGTTTATTATCCAGGGGATAATAAACTCTTCTCTGTATCGTTAAAGGAACACAGAGATATACCTAGAAAATGTACAACTCTTCTAAGAATGAACAACAAATATGCTTATACAAACAGTAGCCAAGGATTGCTTTTCTTTTCTTTTTTTTTTCTTTTCTTGCTGATACCTTTACCTGAAAAGAAAGCCTTTACGACTCTACTTTAGGAGAAAAAAAAAAAAAATTTCTTCCAGTTTAGCTTGAGCATCATCCTTTGTGTAATAGCACTTGCATGGCTCTGTGTTTGCTATTTTAGAGATCCGGAAAACAAGTTGTGTGAAGAAAGGGGGGTATGATCAAGCAGATGTCTTCATCATGTCAAAAGGAAGAGGGCAAAGTTTATACCAGAGGCCAGATTTTCAATGCAGAACTCAGAAACTTAAAAGAAATCCAATATGTACTTGAAAATACAATTGCATAGGACTGTATCTCACCCCCTTTTGTTTTTGGTCTGTTCTAATTAAAAAGGTATTGGGAGGAAATACAAGGCAGATCTTTTTCTACCTACTTTGATGGTTCATGGCATACTTCTGAAGCAGAGGAAGTAACAAATTTCTTCAGGAAAACATGAGAGGCAGCAGCACAGTTCTGAAGGAAAATGGCAATGGTTTAGTTCTACTGTACTTGTCTAAAATTATCTTTTACTGCCATTATAAGTGACAGACTGGATCCTCTATAGGGACTTTTAGTCCCTTTACTATCTGGCTTTTACATCAATTTATTGCAATTATATTTCTTAATGCTAACTTTGCAAAGATAATGTATAGAAACAAAGTCATTTTCTACCAAGTAGCCTACTCTCAGAAAATGTGTACCTTACCTCCTTCACCCACCACTTCCATCAGCTCTGCAAGTAAAAACTCACTTTAAGGCACTCTTCATTTTTTAAGAAAAAAGTGTCTCTCACAATATTTTGTGAGAAACTTGAAACAGTGAAACAGTGAAACTTGAAACAGTGAAAATTTCTAGAAAGCACAACTACAATTCCAGGACATCAAAAGACACTTCATTCTGGCAAATGTGTCAATAAGTTGGAACAACAAATTCTTGAATATCTAATATATATGGTATATACACACATATGTATAATATACATAGGGATTTTTAAAAATGATAAAATATGACAAATATTTTTAATAAAAACCACATATCCTCCTTAGGAAGTGAAATGTGTGGTTCCCCCCTTCTGGCCCTTACTTGCTTTGCAGTCATAATGCCAACTTACCAAGGCTGCATCCTTTGAACTATCGAAACTTTTTTTAGTTGGAAGGGACCTCTAGTGGGTCACTCCATGCATTTCTCCCTGTAGTTCAGTTGCATCTGGATTTTGTTATCTAAGGTAATAAGTGCATAACAGCTTTTTCTCCATAGTTGAGTTAATGTCCTCCAAGTACCACCTTGACATTTATGCCAGGTCAAAATCATTATTATTGCTATCATGTGTGTGGTTCCTCTAATTTAAGGAACTCAGGAGTATTTGCACAGTGAGCTGGGCATGCAGACTTTCAGTAACTTTTCTATGGTTCCAAATAAAAGCATTAGCCAATTAATAAAGAATTCACTACCATCAATATAAGATTTTCCTTATTTCTGACCTTGCCAAGACTGTACTTCCTTCATTCAAATTTACCCAATAATAACGGCATTATAGTTATGACTCAAAACTTCCATGAAAAGCACCCCCACCACTAAAGAAATATTTGCTGAAAAAAATTTAATTAACCTTTTAGAGATCCATAAACATTCACAAGTATATTAAACTAAAGGCTTATAATATAAAGTCCCTACTCAAATAAGCATATATTAAATGTCCAAATGCTGTCTGGATGCATACATCACCCTAATTTTGTGAGGTGTTTTTATTTTTCTCTTTGATGTATCACAACACATTTTAGGTAACCTGCTCCTTAAAAAAGTCTGCCTGGGACTTAAAGTAAGTTCTCTAGGGGTGAATCAGCTTCTTCTGCTGACAGTCTGCAGGTTGCAACTTCCAATTTAAAAATCTGTTCTAAAGTTTGAAATGTGTTCCAAATGAGATAACATCCGGCAGAAGCCAGTTGCCTTGTGCTGCTTGCTTAGTCACGGCAAACCATTCTTTGGGGTTGATCAGAATTAGGGTCTCGCTTATAAAAATAACGAACAGTGACTCAGTCTGAATTGCATTTTTTAATAGTGTTTCAGCTAGCTAGTGTCTACTGAGCTCACCTTATTTGCTTCACAAAAAGGTGAAAATGTAGATAATCAAACATTCTCTGGTACAAATTTTTTTTTCTGAATAATGATTCTAAATACAAAGACTCAAGAACATCATGCTAATAGGGAAATTGCTAAAAGAAAAAAAGTAAAACTCTCACACAGAGAGAGAGAGAGCACACCCAGTTGTGACACTGTTCCGATAATATTAGAGAAGAAATATAGAAATGTAGGGCTTGGGTTGGTTTTTTTTTTCCTCCTCAGTCTTTTATTTCTCTTTTTGTTCTCCATTGGGATTTTTATTTTACTTTGAAGACAGATGAGGTTGGGGCACTTCCCTAGATCTAATATTTTTGTTTAAGCTTTCCTCTTATGAAGATTAACTGGCCTACATTTTAAAAGTGCTATTCCTAAGGAATGCTCCCTTTTTCAAAGCAGTCATATGAGAAACTGCAGGTTATCCCTAATTAGATGTAGAGCCAAGTGTATACAGTCTTTGTAACGCCATCACTTACAAAGTAGGAAGAGAAGAGGGGGAAATTCATACAAATAACTATTCAAAAAGGTGGTGCACCTTCATTTACTACAAAAGTAAAATGGACTAAAAGCTCTTTGAGCCAAAATGGCTGGGTCAGAGGGGACCAGATACAACCAGTATCTAGTTGTTTAAGACTGTACTACCCAGGAAATTTTTAACTCTTCCAACAAAGATAACTCACTGAAGAAAGAAGGCTCTGAGCACACACGCATAAATGTAAACTAGACACATATGCAGAGGGCGCTGTGTCCCTCATCCCCACAGATTAGAGGTTATTTTACCTTGTTTCATCTGTTTAATACCTTTATACTAACACTGTTAGGTGCTTATTTCCTGTATTAATCAGATCATCTTGCTGCGATTTACGAGAGGAAGAGTTTAATTAAAGCCAGAATGGTACTATTAAACTTGATGTGCAGTATAAATGGGCAGCATGGGTCCCAAGCTTCTCCTACCATATGCAGTGCTATCTTGTAGAAGAGAGTATCTTATGAATATGAGAAATATAAAGCTAGCCACCACCGGGAATAATTTGTCTTCATATTTCATCACTTGAAATCACTGTGCTTTTTCTTTCTATAATTTCCTAAATTGGTACATCTGCCCAAAAGATGTTTAGGAGACTCAATAAGTTATAGGAATGGAAAGCAACAAGAGAAAAATAAATTGAGGAGGTGTATAAGCAAAGGAAAAGAAATGAAGAGATGAATTTTTACATAAAAGGGAAACATAAGAATAGAAATAGAATCAAAATTGCTGTTTTTACACTGTGCATTTTCTACTTTATAAATATTGCTACTATTAAATACAATCTTATAAACACAACATCATTAACATGTTTATAAACACTACACTTCTCTACAATGGAATGTAAATTTGAAAATGATCCTTTAAAAAAATCACTATCTAAAGGAAATGATCCTGCATGGATCATAAAATAACCAAAGAAATACGTTTTTTAAAAAGTGGTCTAAAATCTCAGGAGAATCAAAGAAAGAGGTTTTCTTACTGCTTTGAAGAATAGTGACTCTTCTACATCTATTATCTTTATTGTTCTGCAAACTAAATAGATCTACTGTGTGATCTTCTAGCACATGCAAACCAAAATATATAATAGTGAGACACCTCAAATATAAGTCACCCATTTCAATTCTATATGTGGGAAAGCATGATGAAAGACTGAACTAGCAAGACAGTCTTCTCCACCCCTACGCATGCCTGTTAGTGTGTGTGTGTGTGTGTGTGTGTATACACACACACACACACACACATATACATGTATATATTTATATACATATATATGTATATATAACAGCCAAGATTAAAAAAAACACTAACCATTAGGCTCAGATTTTTTATACATTAAAAAATTAACGATAAAGTAAATGATAATAAAACTTTACTGAGCTTTTCTACATGTTACATGCTGTTCTAAGCATTTTACATGTATTCTGTATAGTAATGATAATACACCAAGTAAAAAGGAAAATGCTATACTTATATCTTTTTTATTTGGCCCTTTTTTGGTTTGAATTTCCAGGGAATTTCTGCTTGAGCTAAGCACTTAATGAATGTGCTGTTTACTAACACTTGTGCTATCTTAGAATTTCAAGTCTGACTCTCTGAGAAATACATAACAGCAGAGGGCATGGGAATGATTTGATTATTTTGACCAAAGCAATGCAGATTTTAAGGCTGGGAAAAATTCTTGCAGGTTACTCATTTTTGAAAAACTACTTGCAAGCATGCATTACAGCTTATAATTGTAGTAAAAAGTGTCGTGTGAGCCATTTGAGTGTAATGGTACTTTTTATAAGAGAATAAATGATCTCTTACCTTCAGAGATAGCCTCATGTTGGAGGAGTATTTGAGGAAGGAAGCTAAAAATGACAACTATTCATTTCCTTGACAGGGGCATCCCACCTGTGCAGCACTCTTTGAAAGCATGAGTCCTTTCTCAGTGCATTGGATATTCTCACACTGTACATAGTATTTAGGACTATGGGTAGAGTTGAGTGAGGTCATAGTATTTCCCCTCCTTATATGATGAGTAAAAATAATGTTTTTCTTCTTTGATGACCACAATTTTGTTATTTAATTACCATCATAGTTCAATATTTGTTCTGAATGATTTCTCTCCCCAGTAAAATTTCACACCAAAAAAAAAAAAAAAAAAAGTTGGGGGTGGGGAAGGAAGACATACTATTAGCTATATAGTAATATTATATATGGTTGATATTGATGAGCCATTTTCATTAAACCTTATTCTTTCTATTGCCAGTATTCAAAAAGTCATGTAGTTAATCCAGCTTTCATGGACAATGTGATAATTACAAGTAAAATCAGAGAATGTGAGACACTGGAGCTTAGAAATGACTTTACCCAATATCCATCATTTACATTTGAGATACTTGATGACCAGGGAGGTTAGTGAGTTTTCTCTATCTCTCCTTTCTGTAACTTCTAGCTGTTGGGCAGTGTTGCTTTTTATCATCTCCACTTAATTATGGCATTAAAAACTGAAGAGGAACTTTAAATCTATAAATTGTTACTTATAAATATGCTGTGAAGGAGCAGACATGGAAACTTACAGATAAAATGAGGATTTAGGCTTTAGAAATTTCATGTGTTTGTACCATTTTGTAAAGTTCCCAATGTAAAGAAGAATTAAAACTTTCCTTCGAACTTTTGACCACTATTTGGGGGACACATTATAAAATTTAGGTTTTTATTTTATTGTAATGGCCTGATAGTTGTTTTGAGTGAGCTTTATCTAAGTCAGTGATTCCCCAGGCTATCCAAAGTGTCCATCTTTGGAAAAAAAAATTATTGGTCAGTGATTGGATATAAAAAATTATGACAACCTATTGGGTTTTTCATAAATCTCAGTGACCTTCCCCCTTCTTTAGAGTTAACATGTCAATTCTTTCACAAAAGTGTATGGATAGATTATGTTGTTTTTTACCCTTATCAAAATTAAAATCTGGCAAGCAACCCAAAGTCAACCCTACCTCCTTAAAAAAAAAGAAACCGTTAATGTTCCATAAAATCCAAAAGTCTGAGGAGACTGGGTTAGATAATGAATAACATCATGTTGAAAAATGATTGACCTACTTCTCTTCCTTATTTGGATGAATAAAAAGTAAAGGGGAATTATAATGATATTTAAGAGTCAAATAGCCAAAAAGACAAACTAAACAAAAGTCATTCAATCAAAAGGTATCCTTGGATCCCTTAATTAAACCTTATAGAGATTAATACAAATGTTTGGAATACTAATACAGTCTTTGACTATATTAACAAGTCCTCCAAAGGCATGCTTTGCCAAGCTCTTGGCCAGAATGTGTCATCAACAATGAATTTGCCCACTTGATTACATAGTGGATTCTTCAGCAGAAAACAAAGTTTTAAATTTACATCTAACTTGATGACTTAATGAAAACCCAGCTCAACTGAACCATTCACATTATAAAAGAGGTATCTTTTTTTTCCATAAAAGTGAACTTTACATAATTGTGGACAAATACAAATTTTCTAAGATGCTGCATTGTATTTTAAGGTTTGCATTTTTATTTCGAAAAGCAATTGCCTTCTAGCTTATAGTGTAGATTTCAGTCATGAAAATGAGCTTATCATATTTTTAGCTGCAAAGCTTAAACCTCTTTTGCAGGATTAAAAAAAGAGAGTTTCATTAATCTACTATCATCCATTTTACAAAATGTTTGAAACTGCTCAATTTCACATTCAGCTAAAATATTCTAAGCTCTCCTTAGCAACAGGTTCTAGTTTAACACAGATCAAAATGGTGTGGTCAGACTAAGTAATCACCAATGTAAAATGATAAAATCCACCAAGACTGGAATATTACTACTGAATCCTAATTGGAACCAAGTCAAGCTACTATATCTCCCAACAATTATTCTCATATTAAACTACTTGTTTAAAAAGTATCTAGTTGAGATTTTTGTCAGTGTTTCATAAATTAATTCCATGTTGGAGGCCTTGTGATAAATATCAGTGCCACAATTTCACTCTCTTCCTGACTCCTATCTGTCTTTTTACCAAAAAGAAAATATTTGGGGCAAGTCCTAACTAAGACAGCAGAATCAAGGGGTCACTTACTGATTGGTATCATCAAGAGGAGTGGTCCCAAACCTCCAGATCCAGAAAGTACTAACTCTGCAATAAGTTCTGAATTCAGAGAAAGTATATTTACCTGCAGGTAAATTGCCTTTGAAATAAGTGCAGGCATGCCAAATACAGATCTCATATTTAAAAATTTTGTCTCATGATACTTCCTTTTATTCCTCAAGTTTGCTTTTAATTCTCAGATGCCACACTCCAAAATATCTTTCCAAATAGCACCATGGTTTGTTTTTCTTAAAAACGTTCCCATTGAATTTAAATGTGTGTATATTTTGTGTTCTAAAAAACACTGGAATCAAATTAAAGAAATGACCACAATAGAGGGAGGGACACTGCAAGATGTCTGGTGATCAGGTGAATAACCACTTTCTCACCAAACAGAATGCTAAATAAGACGGTAACTTTATTGAAAATATGAAGGCAAAAGCTACATAGAGCAAAATGCTCTAAAGTGACTGAGTTTAATGTAATGTAGTCAAAGATTTTTATACAGTGGACAGAGAGAGGAGAAATATTTGAAACCCTATGCTGGATTAATTGGGCTCTTAAGAACAAGAAGTTTGCTTTGCACCCTGAATGTTCTGAACATTTATAGAGCATATGTTTGCTTCCCAATTTGTCACTAAATTAAAATGGATTTTTAAAAGGCTTATTTTTTTTACTTTTTTATCTATATGACAATCTTTTCATCATGTCTGGTTAGAGAAACTAATCACAGAAAGCAAGAGCCAAACTTCGCCTTGCTTTGTAACTGAGAAATATACACTAATATCCATAATGTTATTAAGAAAGACTTTAAAGCAAGGAGAGCAATTTAGGCTGAGTGTTAAACTCAGCAATCCAAAGAAACAGCCATGAGGCTCCAACTGCTCAAAAGATGCCCTGCTTGTCAAATACTTTCCAATTTAGTTTTTACCTGAATGACAAGTACTCCTAAAAACAATGCCAAGACTTTTAGAAAACTCCTTACTTGATTCCCTGCACGGCAAAAGCACACCTGATCCACATATAAGATGGCTTATGGAATAAATAAATCCAGGTTGAGGAGAAAGGAGAAACAATTTTAAAATATCACTTCTCCATCTCCAGATCACAGTTTTAAGGTGAAAGCATCACTAGCAAATATAAGCACATAGTGAGGGCTCAATAAATGCTTACTAGGTAAAATTCTCATACAAGCTACAAGATTCTCTTCAATAAATATTTTCCCAATTTACTTCCTTTTCAAGTCCATTCACAGCAGTGAAAAAAATCTAACTTTTCTATCCCACGCTAATCATTTTTAATAATTCTGACTCCTTTAAAAGGAGCTGATTTCAAAGGAAACCCTATCCATGGTGTCCTGAGAGCTAGAGGGACTAAGCATGAAAATAGAGCTGCCCAGCTTCAAAATCGGGCCACCAGACCTCTTCTTCCTTCAGGCAGACTTTTTATTAAACTTGGTATGAAACAATGTTGCCTGGAGCCTGATTAACAATTTATGCCTTCCTAAGCAGATTAGCAAGAAGTCTGTCATTTTGATTTTTTAATTCTTAATTTATGTTTGGAAACAGGAAGTACCTCTGAGTTTACATTTTCAATGTATTTTCTTTTTAAGAATCCAAGCATAAACTAAACATTGTTTTGAGATTTTTTCTTTTACAGTTTTAATATCCATGTATATTACTATACATGTTCTATGATAAATAAAGCAATTGCTTTTTTGCTGAGTGACTTTTTTCACCTCCCATTCAAATAACCCTACATATTCTTTTAAAAATATCATGAAATACAAAAATAAGAAAGATGACTGGGAAAACTGAGTAGGATAACAATAAAAACTAACACTTAGAGAGCACTTACAATACTCAAGGCACTGTTCTAAATGTCTTATAGGAATGTAATGTTCATAACAATGCTCTGAAGTAAATTCTGTCAATGCTCCTGATTTTAAGACAAGACTAGAAAACAGAGCAGTTAAGCAATTTGCCCAACGTCACACAGCTAGTAGAGTTGACCCTTAAATAACACAAAAGTTAGGGGCACCATCCTCCATATAGCTGAAAATCTGTGTATAGCTTTCAAGTCCCCCAAAACTTAACTAATAGTCTACTGTTGACCTAATAACATAAACAGTCAATAACACATATTTTGTATGTTGTATGTATTATGTACTGTATTCTTGCAATAAAGTAAGCTAGAGAAAAGAAAATGTTATTAAGAAAATTATAAAGAAAATACAATTACAGTGCTGTACAGTATCAAAAAAATCCACATATAAGTGGACCCGCACAATTCAAACCCATGTTGTTCAACAGTCAACTGTACCTGTCAGAGATAAGTTTGATGGCCCATACTCTTGACTGCTGAACTCTTATGCCTTTTATGCTTAATATGTATGCACTCAAAAAGATAATGGACAGATATAGATTCAAATGTATGTATCTCAAATCCAAAAATAATGTCAAAAGTGTAAGTATATACAATATATACAGTATATGTAACGTACACATTTCTCAGGATTCAGAAATACTACTAGAAAGAAAATAAGAAAACACATCTTTCCTTTTCATCCCTCAATGAATGTATCAGTATATTTGCATAACAATTAATGATCAATTAACATTGGCCCAAAGCAGCAGATACCAGCCTCACGAAAGCCTTTTAGTTTTAGGCCTGGCTATTCATGTTGAGTCAATCTTGCAATCACTTAATGCTTGTCCCAAAGGGCCTAGCAAGAGTATTGGGAGGTTCAGATTCATCTTTCATTTATTTATTCCTTCTGTAATATTTACTGAAGGCCTCCCGTGTCCAGTGCAGGAAAGAGAGACAGTGGATGACCAGACAAACATGCACTAGCAATTTGGGGGAAATTGATTTCTTTCTTCATACTCTAAAGCACATAAATCTTATATGGACTAAAGATTCAGGAGTACAAAATAAAACTGTAACTTTACTAACCAACAATTAGGTAAATCTCTATTTACAATGTTGAGATAGTAATAGAACCCCTGAGCATGAAACCAGAACTTAAAAACAAAGTAAAGGAAGACAGCATCATTTGATGCATGGTCTATTAATGGTAGGCCAATAATACCAGCTTTGTAGATAATGAATAGGACATCCAGAGTTGACTATGTTTTGTCTTCTCTCCATAGTTGCATCTTACATGAATATAGAAATTATCCTTTAATTTCAGGTTACATTATGATTTGTAGAGTCTCTATTTATTTTTTAGGCTTGGCTTTTGACTTTCCACCCCAGCTGAGAAACAACCACACATCTAAAACCGTTCACTACCAAAAGCTTATTAGAGTTTTATTCTTGATAATACAACTCTGAATACATTCACAGTAGCAACCCTTACAATATTACCAAAGAGTTTGCTGTACAGCATAAAGCCTTATATATATTGACCAGTAGAAATACATTCAGCAAGAAGTCACTTTACCCCCAAGAAGACAGCTGAAATTAAGGTTTAGGTGAGGGGATTTCAAATCAATTGAAGCATTTAATGAACACTTTTGTACAAGGCATTGTGTTGGGTGCCATAGATAACACCATGGTTTGATGTCAGGTCAGTTCCAATATGTATTTAATATTAAATAGGACTGCTCGAAACTACCATTTTAGAAACGTATTTAATGAACAGATAGGTGTTCTGTCAGGATTGAGTCTTCAGTCATGGAACAGATTAGGACCTACCTTTGCTAAATGGCTGACACCCGAACTCAGTACTAATATTGAGCTGGTGTGCACCGGAAGAGCTATTCTGGTTGCTTACCTCTGGTATCCCCATCCATCTTCACCTGGCCAAACCAAATCTCACTGGATCTTTAGGGAAAAGTCTATTTCTCCAAGAAGCTTCCTCTGACCTTCATTCACCTGTCCTGCTTTTGGCTTAGATTTCTCACTACATGACTGTATAACAGGCCTTAATCTCAGTGCAACTGTAAACACATCTGTCCAAAAGTCTCTGCATGATAATCTAGGCCTCACCAATAAAATCACATGTAAGCACCTGGAAAACAAAGTCTCTGGGACTTATTTTACCACTAAGGCCTAGCACTGTTTTTGACATACAGCAAGAACACATTATTCCAGACTACCTTTATATGTTTTTACATTATTCATGTTGGATGTTTGTTTTCGTTACTTATAATCAGATTTCCTTTGTTCACAACACAAGAAAGTCAGTGCAAGCCTTCCAGACTGTCCAGGCCAAAGGGATACATCCAACAGAAGAGTGATATCCCTAGGACAACCTTGGTGACTTTGGCCAAATATCTGAAATAGAGTTACAAACCCTGTAACTGGCAGGTCTCCTAATACAATACTTGAGGGTTTTATTGTTATTATTATTATTATTTAGGATGTCTTCTTATCTAAAAGTTGACTTTTGCCTGGTTACTCTACACCAAGAAAGACTTAGAATTGTTTACAGTTTTTATTTATGTGTTCAGGCTGAAAACTGTGGCTGCATATTTTCTCTCTTTTGTGTAGACTAGTATGATAAACCTTGATTATCTTTTTGGTTTATAATCCACCCACAGTAGCACATCACACTGAATCTACAAAACAGTCTGTGGAACATTCTTGTGTAATTTTCAGTAAGGAAAATAATTTTTCCCTTAAACTCTCACCCTGGCAATGTTTCTTAAGGTTCTATAGGAAGTTTAATACCAGATTCTACATACCTTGTTATAACCTTGAACATAGCTGTACAAAATAGATTGAATTTAATTCAACTGATTATGTAGTCCTGTTTCATTCCTTAAGTGGCAGTCAATGCATGGAATAGAATCTTCATGAATATTGCCTGGCAATGAAATATGCAGTTCAACCCAGCTCTATCTGAGCATGCCAAATGTTTTGTAAGGTTGTGAGATGAAGTGGAAGAGGTTTGGATGATGTTCTTTATACTTCCCCTTTTAATGTGATATCCATCAGCCTGAAGTCTAAGGTACATGGAGAATTTTAAACTTACTAATCAATACTATACAATAGTTTGTTTCATATAAGTGATTTTCTAGACTAGAATAAGTATGGTGATATAGGCTATCGAATTTTTCTTTTTTTAATGTTTATTTATTTATTTTTGAGAGAGAGAGTGCAAGCAGAGGGAGGGGCAGAGAGAAACGGAGAGAGAGAATCCCAAGCAGGCTCCACACTGTCAGCACAGAGCCTGACTTGGGACTCAAACTCATGAACCATGAGATGATGACCTGAGCCGAAATCAAGAGTCGGAACTTAAGCCACTGAGCCACCCAGATGCCCCTCTTGTCAATTTTTTCTATTACACCTCACTACTGTGGAATATTGTAACTTCCAAGGAAAAGTAGTAGAAACTCAGGATTTACCAAAACTAAAACAGTGAGTCCCAAGATTCTTCTCTGCCTCTTGACTATTCTCTTGATTAATACTTTCTTATCAGTAACATCACTCATTAACACAAGTAATCTAAACTGCCTAGGGTCAGTCCTCTCTCATACTTCACATCTTCAACTTCAGAATGGTAAGTAGAGAATTAAAGGATTTTCAGGAGTGATTAGCTAGTGGGGGTGGAGGGGAAGCCAATAACTAAGCCTATTAACAGAGGAAAGGTGATCAGAAAAGCAAGCTATAGTAATTCACGTTCAGCATCCTAAAGATCTGATTACTCTTTCTCACTAAGTGTTTTCAGCCTGTGTATTAGGATGCTTTGGGCTACGGGTAAGAGTAAATCCCATTTCAAACTGCATTAAGAAATAAATAAAATTACATTTTACATGAGAGACAGTCCATAGGAAGGCAGGTTTAAGTGGTGTGGTCAAAAATTCAGGATCTTTCTGTCCCTCCATCCTCCCATCTTGGGCATCAAAATTACTCAACCAAGGATTTCTCTCAGACTTTAAGGTTGCCAGTGGCAAGGGGGGCCACATACTTCCTTATTCTTGTCCGGCAGAAGAGAGAGAAACCTCTCTCACAGTCAAGAAGTAAGAGCAATGCCCTTCAGTCGGATAGTCCTATTAAGCCAGTTTGGGTCATACAACCACTCTTACTACATTATTAATTGCTTAGAAATCCTATTTGCTAATTGGCTCTTTAGACTTAAGATCCATTCTTGAGATCAGCTTCCTTGATTCCTGTACTGCATTATACAAGTAAGGGCTTCAATGGAATTCAGTTTCATAAATGATAGTTAGAGGTAATAAAGAACAAGACCAAAATCCACCTAGTCCACCAAGTGAGGGTTACCTGCAAAATGGCAATTAGAGTGATACTTACACCATTTGAATGACCTCTATTCCTATTTCATTTTACTCTGTGCACAAAGCAGGGTTTTGGTGTATTTGTTTTGGGAATAGACTGACTAGAAAGTCATCACTGTCCAAAAAGAAAACATTTTTTTCATCTAGCCATTGGAGGCTTAACTAGCTGGAAAGAAAATATAATTTCATTTTGTTCCCATAGTCTCATTTAGAAAATAATCTTAAGAGATTCAAAGGACACCATACCATGTGAGCACTTTTCTTGCTCTCAGGGGGTTTAGCTTGGGCTTTAACTTTTCTAACATGTTCTGAAGTGTTTTCTTAAGCAACATTTTTGCCTTTAGCACTGTCCTAACCACTGGAGCTTTAAGAAAACTTTTGAAAATGTTGTTTAAAAATAGAATCACAAAACATTTTCTCCTTTATTGCTAAAAATAACCTGAATCTTTCCTTAAGAACCCCCCTTTTTTTTATTTTAGGTTTTATCTGAAAGGCAAATAAGCTGAAATGCAGATGTTTATCTAAATCCAACTTAAAATAGTAAGAAATAATTGTAAAACATAAAATGAAAACCCAACAGAGTTCTGCCCCTGTTGTCTGGGTAATTTTAGGCCAAAGTAGGGTTCAGAGATTTTTTTTTTTTTAATGCATTAATGTGGATGCGATGTATGCCACACAACAGGATGTTCCTAAAACATCCTGTAATAAAGTCTAAGGTCTAAAAGCTTATATATTTTTCCCTAATCTTATTTGTATTCCCTTAGAGCTGACCTTGCCACAGTGTGAGTTCACCTCTCTGCAAATATTTAACTATAACAAAAATCTCTTTTATTCATTTATTTTTTTCTGGCCTAACAATTTGGGGGCAGAATTAAGGAACCAAGACCATACAAGCTTAATATTTAATCAAGAGATGAGTAATTGGTGACATTTTGAGGAAAGAGAGCATCTTGATCATTAAACTCCTAAACTGTCCTACTTTTGCATGACAAAGGGAGTCCCAGGTTGACTGTTTTGACGCAACAGGCAGGAGACCCTGTCGGACATTTCGTTTAGTGCAGTTTCCTCCAATAAAATGAGGATAATGGTAGTTTCAATTTCATAAGGGTGTTATGAGGAGTTACCAAGATAATGCCGCAAAGAACTTAAGCAGAGTACAGAGCTTGTGGGAAACAGCCCCCAAATGCTAAGTGTTTCTTTTGCTGTTACTATTGTTATCATTATTTCTTCAAATTTTCAGTCAAGTTGAGGTTTTGTGGGTATCTTTAACATGCTGCTGGCTTTTTTTTTTTTTTTCTAATTTCACTAACTGAAATGAAGCACATTTTTTTATGTCACAAATGTAACGTGCCACTGAGGGCAATATGCCCATAATTCTTCTCACTGAACCCTGTTTTGGCTGACACAGTGAATGTGCCAAATATGGCTTAACTTCAGAATTTCCTCAGAGCCTCTTCAGCACCGCTCCCCAGAAAATCTGCAACCTGAGCTGGGCTCCTCATCTGGGCTTGCAAAGGTGTGAACTGACTGTGGTCAAGATGAAGTAAAAATGATCAATGCGAATTCTCTGGAGCACTATGTTGTCCTGGCCTGTGGATGGCCCTTTAACCTGTTTGCCAGCCTCCCCTCATCCACGTGGTAGTGGCCGGAGAAATACAAGGGCCTGAGCAACACAAGGCGCTCACGTGAGCGCACACACACACACACACACACACACACCCAGTTCCACTACCAAAAACGCCGCAAATAAAATGGGGTAAAGAGGTTCCAGTGCAGGATGGCAAGATGGAGAAAAGCAAGGGCCTGAGCAACACACGGTGCTCACGTGAGAATACACACACACACATCAGCTCCGCTACCAAAAACCTCAAATAAAATGGGGCAAGGAGGTTCCAGTTCAAGATGGCGGCGGTGACTGGAGAAAAGCGAAAAGGAAGGGCCGCAGCAACACACGCAAATAAAATGGGGTAAGGAGGTTCCAGTGCAAGATGGCGGCCTACGAGGGTGCTAAGCCCGCCTCCTCCCACAAATACACCCAATCTACGGCTGCAAACGGAACAGCTTCCGGTGGAAGACACTCAAATACCGGCTGCGTGACTCCTAGGGGAGCAGGCGCCCTGGGAGGGGGCAAGAGAGGCCCGGCACACCCTCGCGTAAAGGCCATCCCCGGCGCAGGCCCGGCGGCCGGTCAGGAGGGCACTCAAAACCCGGCGCCTCTCCCTGCGGAGCAAGAGGTGTGAACCCCACGCGGCTCCTCCGCGCTCTGAAGCCCCGCATCTGAGAAAGGAACCCCAGGCCATCCAGCGTGGAAGGTCGGCGGGGCCCCCGACCCGAGGCTGAACCGAAGTGAGAAGCCACCCCCCCCCCCCCCGCCCTTGAAGGACTCCCGCGCACAGACTCACCAGCCCCAGGGTCCAGCGGGGAAGCAGCCGGGCAGGGGCGCGGGGTCTGCGACGTTGCGGGAGAAGCCCCTCTACTCGTCCCGCAGCTGCAGCGGGAGGACCGGCCTCGGGTCCGACGGACACGTGGGGGCTGAGGAATCCTCCACAGACGGTGACTGGCGGTCGCCCTCCCCGAGCTCCCTCTGCGGCCCTCCCCGGTGGGCGCCACCATCACGCCTTCCTCCTGCCAGGCTCCAGAGCCCCGACGTGCCCGCGAAGGGAGCTTTTACGCACAGCTGACCCTGGTGGCCAGAGGGGTCGCGTTCCTGGGTCCCACACCGGGGAGAGAGACTTCTTAGCGGGCCGCGTCGCTAGGCGCTGCACACACCTCAGCGTGAAGCACACCTCCACTTTGGCGTGGAAAAAGTCCTATGTGTTGGCCTGGGGGCAGGCTAAGGTCTGGCACACATCCAGGCGTCTAGGACGCGCCGTCAGGGAGCGGAGGCGGGGCGCGCCATCTTTGCTCGCTCCGCGCTCTGCCTGGGCGCCCCGAGCCCCTGCCGGAGCTTGTAAGCTCATCCCCAGCAGTGTTTGCACCTGGCGCTGGCGGCGGCTGGGCCTTAGGCTTGCGGGCTCGGGACTATATATATATGTGTGTGTGTGTGTGTGTGTGTATATATACAGTATATATATACAGTATATATGTATACATATGTATATGTATATATATATACTATATATATATATATATGCATGAACCTTTTTCATGCAAAGTTACTTTTATGTGTAGAAATATGATTATATAACCACAAAAGTTCGCCGAGTTGACTTGTGTCATAATGATAAAGTTAAATCTGTTCAGAACAAAATTATTAGACTTTCAGAAAAAAATATTAATTTCCATTTTTAATTCATATACATAATTTTTGCAAAGCATATGTGATCAATATAAGACGTTCCAGCATGAAAAACACATTACATTAAAATATGTGGGGGAGGTTAAATGGAAATGAGTTCAAAAGAGGAATGGTATAAAATTTCTCACTATTAAAATGATCTTACATATTTTTTAATGAGACTATCGAATTGTTAGATAGTATTAAGATTCCATTGAAAAATATTTTAAGTGATTTCAGTTTGTTTTAATGTTAATATTTACAATTGGCCAGGAATTGCATTATTTTTAACAACTTAGACTAAAATATTTTCGTTGTTAATGGAAGAAATACGTAGATTTTTCAGTATTACTTTCATTGACATGCAACCAAAAAGTCTGAGGTACCCTATGGTAGACCATGGAAGACTAGATTGTACATACTCCACCAGTTGTTCGTACCAACTTAGCTGACATGCTTTTGCTCTGAGGCTCTGGTTCTTCCCTAAATTCATCAGTTGGGACACCTCCATAGCCAACTTTAGACTTCCCAGAAACATAGTCCAGGTAACTCTGCACCAAGCCCAGGCTAATTCCTTTGCAGTCCTTCCCCTAACACGAGTGCAGAAAACATCAGATCACAGGTCCCTCCTGGCAGGTTTCCAATTTTAAGGTCTCCTGAAAATGTATTGATCAAAACTAAGAACAGACGAAGACACAGAGAGCCAGATGAGTCAAATTCTCTATTTCTCTAACTCTATAATGATACGGTTTCACTAATAGTACATTCAATTTACATTACTAAACACAATACTTAAAATTGTAGTTTTCAACTTAATGAATTCAAATGTAAGTGATTTTACACTTTTTTTTCCTAAAAATGAGAGGCTCCATGCAGGATCTTAGTATTGGAGACTGTATCAGATACCACTCAGATCTCAGCTTCACCTGTCTCTCCTTCCAGCCACTGCCATGACAACCAGTTCTTCACAGGTTCTGACCCACTTCTTGCAGGTGCAACCTGACGGTGCTTTGTGTCAGTCCTGTGCCATGCACACCCCTCCCTCCCACTCTGGGGCTTCTATGTTGATGGCACAGAGTGAGACACCACAGGAACCTGTTTTACGCTAAAACCATATACAACCCAGAAGTGCTGGCAATTTGTCCGATGAGGTGAAACTTTAACAAATGGGAGGTGCGAACCTGTGGAGAAGTATTTCTCCCTTTCTTCCCCAGGAGAGATGGTCTTGAGATGCATTTCGTAGGGTTTCTAGGATGATTTCATGAAGTGGTAGCCAACTTGATAACAATTTCTTGTACTGATTCTCCTTCTTTCTGGCTTTGCTGTCCCAAAATTCTGCTCTCTGGGAAACATTTCCCAATATGGTATCTGCGTATGAAAAATAGGGAGATGAGTTACAATTCTAAAAATCAATGCTACCAGTTGATTGAAGCTGTTTTTCTAGCCCAACTAGGCACCCCTGAAAGCCCCCCCTTTGCTATTCCTACCTCGTATTTTTTCGATATTCATTCATATCCACTCATTCATGTGTTCATTCATATTTTCAGCAAGTATTGACTGCTTGCTTACTGTATGCTAATTACAGCAGACACAATGATGAACATAATTCCTGTTACCTTCACTGAGAACCTTATGTCTCCAGGAAAATTCTCAAACAGGGCTGGTAGGGGACACTTTGAATGCATCTTCCTTAAATCTAAAACCACAGATGTAAGCTACTTCACTGGCTGGACAATGGATGGTAGGAAAGGTCACTAGAACGCAAACAGTGAAAGCACAGAACAAAGATTGCAATATACCATTGGGAAATCTCCCAAACAGTGCATGTCTCAGACATTAGGAGGTGGGACAGTATACATTTTACTGCAAGAATGAAAGAGTAAAATTTGAGACCACATCTCCAGACCACACACAAGAGAACAGCTGTTGGTGTACCCACCCTGTGTGGAGCTTAGGCAGAAAACAGAGGGGCTGCTTAGTTCTTGGGTGAGGGGCTCTGGAGAGAGGGTGGCGGGTTGGGGGGTAAAGGGAAACAGCAGGCTGTGAAGTGAAAGAAGCCCAGCCTGAGCAGTAAGCTGCTGCTTAAACAGGCTTACGCAGAATGTGATTGTATGTCTTTTTAACAGCCTCTAAAAGTCTCTTTTTAAAGCCTTTTCGGAAGTAGTTTCCTCTTTTCCTGTTGTACTGTCAGTTGGCAGATGCCTCTGGGAAAGGGGGATCTGCTTTCCAAAAGGCTCTTAAAGAATGTTGGTTAAAAATTACTTTTAAAGCTATCTGCTGGAGAGCGTCTTGCCCTCTTCCTCTTGCCTGCCCTAGCACCTTTCATTTTCCCCAGCCCTAACTGATGTGCCAGCTACTCCCTCAGAAACCTCTCTCGTTCTCTGACACTCGTGCTGACATGACATCCCTTCCTGGCAGACAACTGCCAATTCTCATTGGAAAATGATTGCTAAACATTTCTGGGCTCTGGAACAGCACGAGGGGGTAGGGCCCATCTTCAAAGTACCATGGCTGACCAGAGGGTGCCTTGAGGACCAGAAAGGTGCACAGAAGGAATCTGTGCCTTAACAAAAAAAAAAAAAAAAAAAAAAACAACTGAACAAGAGGCATGGAAAAAAGCCAAATGCACTGGGCAGTGCTGATGATTTGAGAAAGAGGTGATGGGGCATGTCAAACAACTAAACCATTCTTGTTTTTAACGTTTTTCAGGATAAATTCCACAGGCCATTTTCATACATCCTAAGGGGAACAAAATATCATCCATATATTTTTAAAAGGCATTAATTAAGTTTAGCTCTGACACCCAAGAGTAATGGTCCCTGACCTGAGCCCTGACCTCCAACTAGGGAATTTCGGATGAGGCTAATGGTTGTTGCACAATCAGATCTGTGTCATGTACTGAATATAGGTCAAAGGATGACTACTCCCTGCAGAAAACAAAAATAACCTTTCTAAGACACCATTTCATATTAGCATAGGCCCATATGCTCAGGATCAGAAAGAAATTGTGTTGTATCTAAAAGAAATCACACTGGAAGAAAATCACATTTGAAGCTAATGCATTTGGCAATGGAACTATATTCTGTAAGCCTTTATTTACTGATTGCAGATAAATCTTGACCTGAAATTAATGAAAGATGTGAGCATGTCCTAGTGAAGTTTTGGGAACTCATATGAACTGCCAACTTGAAATGATTTTATACTATGACTTTACTCTTGCTAGCTTCAAAATGTCTAGCTCCAAAAATTTGAAATTTTGATGTAAAAAGCATTACAGTTCATATTAACTCATTCATGAAATCTAGTAGAAATGAATCAAGTCACACACATGAATTATTAGCTTTAACTGCTTTTTATCTAGCTGCTACAATTGAAATTATAGTCCCACTGCCAAGGAGAGATCTTACCCAATTTGGGATAAATTGGCTAAAAGGAGAACTGTAAACTCCTTTTGACTATAATTCTCTCTTAATACTCTTTTGAATGATGTATATGATTAACTTTAATATATTTTAACTATAATTAAAAGAAAAATTCTTTAGTAAGCACCAATTAGTGATGCTTTCTTTATATAATACTTTACTTTTTTACAGAAAATAATGAATTTTTAAATCCTGTAAATACAGTATCTCATAGAATTAGATACTACAGTTATTGAATTATAATAAACTTCTGTGGGTGTGAACATCATTCAACCCATGCTTCAATATAATTCCTACACTGGATCCCTGAAATCGTGTAAAACATTTTGTTAGTAAAAACATGTCTTTAAGAAGGTGGTGAAATGATAGGTTTGGGGGAACCATCAATATTTAGGTAATAGAAAAATGTGAAACTAAATAGCTTGGGGCCAATTCAGTTCTACCATGTAAAATAATGCTGATTGGAGCAAATCAATGCTTTGACGACATAGTCTAATATAACTCTAATAAAGTTAGGTAAATTGCGAATTCTATATATGGTGTGCAGAAGACACATTACTCATTCCAAAACAGTGATTTTAATGTTTCATGTCTAACCTAAAGAGTGTTGCCATAGTTAAGCAGATTCAGGGTGGTGACCAAGTCAGCATCTTATCTGGATTCTCACCAGCCATGTGACCTTGACTAAATCAATCACTATCATTTTCCATCTATATCCTACCTCTTTATATTGTAAGGATTGAATGAGAAGTATTATAAAACCATCACACAATTCTTGGCTCACAGTAGGTACTCAATAAATCTTGGCCATTTTGATTAGTATTATTATTTGATTATTATTTTTATTATTATTGAATATTATTCTATGCAAGTAAAAAAATGTGATTTCTGAATCCTCCAAGTCTCACATACACATAAACACACACACACAAAGAAATCACTCAGTGACCTTTATAAAATCAAACCGTGGTCATCCAATCTGATAGAGGAGGGAGACGCTTCACATGAGAACCAGAAGACAGATGACCTAAAACCAGTTTTCCCTGATAAGGACTACCAGATAGTCTACTATATTATTTAAATCACTTATTTATGCAGACATTCAGTACATTTTTAGAAGTTACAATATATCATCTGACTTTTTTTTTAAACTTTAGGTTTTTCGTTTTTGTTTTTTTTAAATAAATGAGACAGTTTCTGGGCTTAAGACAAGTTTCTAGTGCTGGGATGCCTGGGTGGCTCAGTCGGTTTAGCCAGTCATTGATCTCATGGTTTGTGAGTTCCAGCCCCTGCACTGTAGTGCAGAGCCTGCTTGGGATTCTCTCTCTCTCTTTCTCTCTCTCTCTCTCTCAAAGAAAAAAAAAAAGGCAGTTTCTAGTGCTTTATTTTGTTGATTCAGTTACACAAAACCCTTACGGTAAATCTCCTGGGAAAAAAAATATGTTGTTGCTCTAATACAGGGTTGACAATGTGTAGTTCAGTTCAAATCCAGCCACTGCCAGTTTTTGCATGGCCTGCAAGCTAAGAATGTTTTTCACATTTTTAAATGGTTGAAAACAAATCTATAGAATAGTAGTTCATAACAAATATATAAAATTCAAATTATAGTGCCCATAAGTAAAATTTTATTGGAACAAATCATTTGCATATTATCTATGGCTGCTTTCACACTACAATAGTCAGAGTTGAGTAGTTACAGTAGAGACCATGTATGGCCCACAAAGCCTAAAATCTTTACTATCTGGCCCTTTAGAGAAAAAGTCTGCCAACTCCTCTCGAGCATAGCAAACCCTGCTACCAAAAAAAAAAAAAAAAAAAAAAAAAAAAAAAAAAAAAATTGTTGAAGCAACATCCAACTTAGGAACAGGTTTTAGACCAAAAATTCACTTGGAAGTCAGTTGGCCATCAGAATTAAATAATAAATGGCAATTTGATTACTGGACTAGCCGACAAATGCTAATTAACTTATAATTTATTTTTACTGTAGTACTAAGATCTTGAGCTATGAAATTTGGAAATAGGTGGCCATAAGTTGCAAAGAAGAAGAGGATCTTTTCCTGATTGAAAGACTGTAGCTAGAGGCGCCTGGGTGGCTCAGTCGGTTGAGCGGCTGACTTTGGCTCGGGTCATGATCTCGCGGTCTGTGAGTTCGAGCCCCGCATCGGGCTCTGTGCTGACAGCTCAGAGCCTGGAGCCTGTTTCAGATTCTGTGTCTCCTTCTCTCTGACCCTCTCCCGTTCATGCTCTGTCTCTCTCTGTCTCAAAAATAAATAAACTTAAAAAAAAAAAAAAGAAAGAAAGAAAGAAAGAAAGGCTATAGCTAGAGACATAAAGCTCTTCCCACTGGGTGCTGTCACCCTCTTTGAGAAGAAGGACCTTATATTAGGTATTTTTATATTCCTCACAGTATTTAGTGAAGAGCATTTTTTTAATGTTTATATATTTGTTTTGAGAAAGAGAGAGGGTGTACGTGTGGGGAAGGGGCAGAGAGAGAGGGAGAGAGAGAGTCCCAAGCAGGCTCCACGCTGTCAGGGCAGAGCCTGACTCAGGGCTCCATCTCACTAACCAAGAGATCATGACCTGAGCTGAAATCAAGAGTCACTTAACAGACTGACCCACACAGACACCTAGCCAAGAGCATGTATAAGTACACACTATGTACTTGGTAAATGGGATGAGATCCATTAATTCTATGTTAATGTAGGTAATTAGTAAGGCCTCAGTTTTTCCATATAGTCCCTCTTTGTCTCATTATTAGGCACAATTTTCATAAATTTGGATCTTTTTTTAAAAACATGGTCATTTTAACTTTAAAACCTAGACCAATTTTTCAATGTTTTTATTTCAAACCACTGTGAGAAATGCAGTTTGTAATGCAACCTAATGCACATATTCATATATTTTTATAATTTAAAGAAGAGTTTCACCAAAAAAAGAGAAGCTTTCTGCTTGCAAAGCTGTCTGTTCTATTATATTCTACTCCACTTAATTATTTTTAAATTCTCATCAGACTTACTAAAATTGGTTTCATGACTGACTAATGGGTCAGAATCCACAGTTTGAAAAGCTGAGTCTACAGTATTTCAAAATAAATAGCTGAATATTCTCAAATGAATTGAATGAATCAGTTCTTTCAGGACTGTTCATTGAGCACCTTAATAAATGCCTGGCCCAGACACATGCCACACACTGGGATGTTATGATCAATAAGACCTCCTTCTTCACCTCAAAGGGCTGAATGTTTGCGTTAGGAAAGTAACCGGTAAAGAGTAAATGATTTGAAGGTTGAACATTGCTCAGCTCAGCCAGGATATATACAGATTACAGTATCAAGTTCCCGGCAGCAAGTAGAGAAATCCACATCCCAGGCCCAGCTTTGCTTCTATTTAGCTAATATTTCAATTAACTGGATTTAGGACATGGTTTCCTGTTCTGCTATTTAGGTAGATCTAATCACTCCCCCAAAATTTAAACCAGCTTTTGAGAGCAGAAAAACTTTAAGATATGTTTAGCTTAAATATAGACATAATTTGAGTGTAAGTATAGATGATACTGGAATAGGCATTTAGAAGTGTGTTTGCATCAGTAGAGAAGGCATTTGTTTTTCCCACTGCCATTAAAGTCTTTTGAGTTCATTTTCATAACCGAATTACTAAAAATAATAATATTATTATAATACATTTGAAATTGCAGAGCATTTATAATTGTGGAAATACCAACTTGAAATATACCTGCAATATCTTTTGTAACCATTACTATTTTAAGTTTAATTGTAATATATTATCCAATGATGCAATTAGGATTTTATAAGCAGAGAAACCCACAAAAACAACAAAAAAGGTACACAAAACCCAATTGTTGCATTTGAAATTACAGCTAAAAGAAAACTATGTGGGAAAGAGGTTTATCTCACATGTCTTAAAGATTTATAGTTAATTAAAGAAAAACATGGGTAGGCAATTCCAAATGTACTGAAGTTTCATCCATTTAACAAAGAACCTATTTTACTGATATAAATTGTAGATATGAGAAGACACAGAAGTGGGTTTTTTGTTTGTTTGTTTGTTTTAAAGACATTATACCCACTACCTTTTATTTGCTAGAAAATCCCTAAGCATGTGCTTCCCATTCTTCCCCATCTTACTTAAGTCCCAGGAGTAAGCACGGGGCCCCTTTACCTTAGCCCCACATTCAGTCTGAGTTCAGTCATATCTGTGTCCCAGATATACCCAGAATCCTTCTCCTTTCTTCTCTCTCCACTATCAGACCCAAATCCAAACCACCATTTCCTTTTGCCCAAACTACCATGAGAACCACCAAACTTGTCTAGCTGAATCCTCTCTTCTGCTTCTGTGAAATCAGGCTCTCCGTAAAGAAAGAGTCTGTAAAATGTAAACCAGAACATTTTATTCATGCTTCAAAAGCCCCAGTGGTTCCCACTGCACTTACCTGCCCTCGTTTTCTTTTTGTTTTCTTATCTGCCCTCACTTTCTATCACCCCTTTTCTTGCACCATACTTCAGTCACATTTAACTTCTTTTTCTTTCCCAAATGTGATGGTTAATTTTATGTGTCAACTTGGCTGAGCCAAATATTACTCTGGATGTTGTATGAAACTGTTGTTTAGATGAGCTTAACTTTTAAATTGGTGGACTTTGAGTAAAGCAGATTACTTCCACCAGGTGAGTGGGCCTCATTCAATCAACCGAAGGCCTTAAGAGAGCAAAAATTAATATTTTTATTAATAAAATAATATTATTTTATTATAATAAATAATTGTTTATTTAATATAAATATTTATATATTATAAATATATATTATTATATATTTATTTAATATATTAAATATATATATAAATATATATATAAATATATAAACCTGCTCCCAGCAGATGACCTTTGGACATGAACTGCAACTATTTCCAGAGTCTCCAGCCTGCCAGCCATACCCCATCCGATTTTGGATTCACTAGTCCCCCACAATTGCATGCTCCAAGTCCTTAAAATCAATAAATCAGTCTAGAGATGATGATTGATAGATACATAGATAGATGATAGATAGATAGATAACAGAAAGAGAGAGAGAGAGAGAGAGAGAGAGAGAGATCCTGTTGGCTCTTTTCTTCTGGAGAATCCTGACTAATACACCAAACACCAAATTTTTTCTCATTATAACACCTTCAACACCTATAATACTAGAGCACCCTTTCTCACTAGAACACCTTTGTTCTTGCTATTCTGTCTCTGGAACTCCCTTCCCAGGCTCAACACATAACTGCCTCCTTCATATCATTCGTATCTCAGCTTAAAGTAGATCTCCGAGATATTCCATTTTATCACCTCGTTTTATTTCCTTGTTGGAACTCAACCTGAAATAATCCTTATGCACTTGTTTGCTTGTGTAGTGTCTATTTCCCCCCGACTGATTCTAAGTTCCATGAAGCAAAACACCTGTTATATCTTGTTCCCTGTTGGTTCGCCAGCACCTAGAACAATGCCTGGGACACAGTAAGTATTTATTGAGTAAATGAGTGAACAAATTAATAAAGAAAGCATGTTTGCTAGAGTTCAAATTGTTTTCTAGGCACTGTACATCAAGCATCGGGATCTTTTAGTTCAGGAGGTCATTCTGCATCTAGAATCCACATCATGAAGTAGAAAGCTACTTAAATATCTCATGAAAAAGTTGTAGTTCCTCTGTTAATTTCCACACATAATTGCAATACTTAAATCTTAAATGGGAAAACTCAAATATATGCCAAAATTCTCCTAAATCTCTCTCTCTTTTTTGGCATAGTTTAGTCTAATAAATTTAATTAAGTCAAGGCAACATGATTCTTCCTTTGTAAACTTCCACAATTAAAAACGGTTCTTTATATTTCTTATGGCAAACCATCCCTATTGAAGAACAAAAGGGTCTTGTCAGAGTGTGCACCTAGTACCAAAGGTTGAAACTACTAACCAGTTTCTTTTTTTTTCTTTTTTGAATTAATGAAATAGTATTGCCTATATTGTCAAAATCAAAGCAAATACTGATTTTTTCCTAACATGAGAACTCAGGAAGCAGGACCAACTCCAACAGATATGCTAAGTCATTTTAAAAGTGTTTAGAATATTTTAACTTTATAAACATACTCCACTATACTCCTTGGATCTCATATTTTGTAGTTAATGCAGTTGACTAATGCGAGAGTGGCCAAATCCTCTATTCATTCATCTACTCATTCATCTGTTCATTCATTTCATTATAAAGCATTACTAAGCACCAGGTATGGAGCTAGGTGACAAGTATTGGTGAATAAAATAGACATAGTCCCTGACCTTAAGAAACTTACACTGTAATAGAGAAAGGAAGGAAGAAAGTGTAAGCAAATAAATAATCCAAAAATACACATGTTATTTACGAACTATAATATGTGCTATGAAGGAGACAGACTTGGATGGGAAGATAGAGTATAACTGGGGAACATACACTCCGATGGGCAAATCATGAAAGTTGTCTTTGAAAGTCCCTTTGATATTTCATTACCCAGCCTGAAGGATGAAGAGAAGGGATGCCAAGAGAAAATAGGGTGGGCAGATGAAGATGGAGAGAGGATACCAGGAAGAGGGGGTAGTATGCGTAAGGACTCAAGGGAGCAACATGTTTCATCCAGTTTAAGAACTGAAGGGATCTTTTTCCATGGGACATCATCCTTAAAATCTTCAAGATTTTTTTCTTTCCTTTAGTCTTTTGCTAAGATCTTATGCTGCTTTGCCTATCTCACCCTATCCTGCACATAAGGTGTGCATGGTTGGTGGGGAGGGGGGACATTTAAATGAAAACCACGTAGTTCGTCATGCAAATTGAATCTCTTCAACAAAATTCAATTTACTAGGTGTCTTCGTTGTTCATTACGCAAGCACAGCCTGGTGTGCTTTGACGAAGCGCTTTGTCAATGGCAACAATTCAGTTTGTCCCCAGCCACTCTTCACTCACTAGTCAAGCACTCCAGCTCACTGCCAGAACTCTTTAGAAAGTAAACACTTCTAACTGGATGGATTGAATCAATAGTTCTCTTCCTTACATACCAATAGTGTTGATTGTGAAAAGTAAAGTCAGAACCCTATTATTGGTCTTGCACTCAGACCACATACGTTTCAGAATGTCTGAAATCAACTTTAATTCTATTCTGAAAGAATTAGGTATAACAGCTCCAAGTGGTAGAATCTTAGAATTAAGTGAGAATAGTCCTCCAGTTTTTTAAAGATTTTTTTAATGTTTATTTATTTTTGAGAGGGAGAGAGAAAGAAAGGGAGAGAGTGAGAGAGAGTCAGAGCATGAGCGGGGGAGGGGCAGAGAGAGGGAGACACAGAATCCCAAGCAGGCTCCAGGCTCTGAGCTGTCAGCACAGAGCCTGACGGGTCACTCCAACTCATGAGCCATGAGATCATGACCTGAGCCGTAGTCGGACACTTAACTGACTGAGCCACCCAGGAGCCCCAGTCCTCAAGTTTTTTAGAAAATTCATTTCACTGATTAGTACTGTAACTTTTTAAATATATTTTGAATATATTTTATTGACCTTTATCAAACATTTTATTACACACACTTGAAAGAAGGCTGTCATCAAAGATTGATGACTCATGGAAAGAATTGGAGGAAATCAGAAAACTCAGTCTAGTATAGTAACAGAACTTGATAACTGTGTACCACCTTGCACTCGATTTCTTTTAGTCCTCATTTTTTCATCTGTAAAACAATGAATGCAATAACTCTTATGAAAAGTATAAGTTAACAGATTCAGGCATGTTAGTCAACAGGAATATTTTTGAGATGTTTGGGGGAGGGTTGTTAAGGAAAAGCAGTGTGATGTAGTAGGAAAAGCTTGAGTTGTAGAGGATTAAACAATAAACAGTTAAATTTCCAATGTGGCCATTACTAGTTTGAGTATTTGAGACAAATATTTCCCCAAGTTCCTTTAACTTCATTTTTTTCACGTGTAAAAATAGGGACAGAAACTACTAGATCTGTTGTGTGGATTATATAAGAAACTATATGCAAAACCATCAGGGATGCTTGCTCTCAAAATGTAAGCTCTCAGTATGTTACTGTGTCTTTCTTTTTACCTATTAACATTTTCAATAAAACTATGAAATACCTTTCTCATTGTATTTTTAGGAATAGGAAAGACTTCCCAAATCAGATTTCCTGTAAACTCCTTACAGGAGAAATAATCTTTAAATGACCCAAATAACTTTTTTGGGGGGATAGAAATAGCCACTACAACTTTTTTTTGAATAGAATATCCAAAACATTTAGAGATGTTTTAATAGTTGAAATACACAGTTTCTATGTGTTTCATAATGAAATACATAGCTTCTAACATATGATATACATTGATATACATACATAACAATGATATACATTGACCAAACTCTGACACCAAGCGAATATTCTTTAAAACCAGTTTTCCTTACTCTGAGAATGTAATCCCGCCATCTTGTAAAAGTGATTGATAAGGATATAAAAGTTAGCCCTGTACATAAATAAAACAGAAAAAATTAGATATAAGTATGTTAAGTCCCTTATTTTCTTTTTGTCATACATATCAAAGCTTACGCATTTTTATTTTGCCTGGGATAATATTACAGAAAGTTTTTTAATTAATTTTTTTTCCAAAAGAGTACATTCAGTTGAGCTTAACATGAAAGTGTTTTCTTCTGAGGACTCAGACATGAGTACAATAAGACTCATTTCTTGGGTGCCAAGTTCAATGCTAAGACTTTAGTACACTTTGTCTTACTTACTCCTGTCAATATTTATAAGATAGAAATATTTAGATTCATTGTATAGATGAGAAAATTGAGATGCAAAGAAGTTAAGAAACTCCCTTAAGGTGGGACAATTAGTGATGGTGTTATAACCTAAACCAAAGTCTACTTAATTTCACATAGCCTCTATTCATTAATTGCATATGGCAAAAATAAAATTAAGCCATTCTAAATTGACATCATCTTCTGTTTTTAGTATTGTGTGCATTATCTTGATTAACGCCACGATCATTACATATCTGAGAGACTATATCGTCTTGCAAAGTCTTCATTTTTTGAGATAAAATCCTTTGTTCTTCTGCAACACCTTCCACTCACTCTCTCATAAACACACACACACACACACACACACACACACACAGTTTCTTTTTCCCAATCTCTTCACTCCTTCAATCTATACAGTGTCTTTCAGTGCCTGAAAAAATCCCCCATTTTCTCTCCCAGTTGACTTTCCTGCAGGCTCATTGATACCATCTTTATCTTTTGAGTAGCGGAGATTTGTTTAGAAGCCCTTTTGAAAATGAACCAGATTTTTAAGGACATAGTTTCATAGTAGGGGATAAAAATTGCTCTTAAGGCTTCCTTGATGTATTTTCATCTCCCTTTCTTTAACTGCTTTGCTCACATTGCTCTGACTTAGTATTTATTTCTCCTTGAAGAATTTGTTGTCACAAAAATTAATTACTTTGCTGCTAATAAAATTAGGATTTCAGAAAAACGGAAGCTTTGTAACATTATCCCTCCTTCTGGGAAACATACTTGTGCTCTCTAATGTGGAACTTAGGAGTTTTATAAATCCAGCACTTTGTTTAAATAGTTTAATGAGATTCTTATTTTATTCTTTTTGGTAATTATTTGTAGAATGTGCAGCTCTCAGTGATTTAATTCTTAAAAAACTAATTAGTGTGCTATGGAATGATTTGTCTTTCATTAATTTCCATTAACATTACATTTTGGTTTTGGTGGTGTATGTTGCGTTGGGTTCCCTGTGGGCACCACTGGATGAAATGCATATTTAACTGTGTCCAATATAATGATTACTAATGACTGATGCGTCAAAAGAAAAAAAGGAGAGATATTTTGATGATCCTTTCATCTAGAAGGCTGAAATTTGAAATCCTATAAAGGAGTTAAAAATGCTTTTTTCTGAAACAATTGTGTTTTAAAGTTATAGTCTATTGTTAAGAAATACTTAAGTGCTGCAATTAGAGGGATCTACCCATAATGGTGGTAGCAGTAGTAGTGATGAAAAATAATGAAAGAACAAATGCCAACACTTATCAATTGCTTCTGTGGGCCAGACATCACCAGATTATCTCATTTAATCTTCTCAATGACCTGTTCCACATGTATGATTATTATCTTCATTTCACAAATAAGACAACTTAAACTTTGAGAGGTTCAGTAAATTATCTAAAGTCACATAGATAACTAGAGGTTGAGTGAAAGTTTCCAAACACAAACTTTTAACCACTTTCACTGGTATTTTTATTTTTTAATTTTATTTAAATCCAAGTTAGTTAGCATGTAGCGTAATAATGGTTTCAGGAGTAGAATTTAGTGACTCATCACCTACATATAACACCCAGTGCTCATTCACTCGTAGTTTTCAATATTTATGAATATAAAAAGTAATCTCATGATATTTATACTTCAGTGTAGTCCTCTGTATTGTATAGCTCATAATTTTAAGGCAGTGGTTCTCAGTGGGGGTGAAGATGGTGGGTTTTGCCTCCAGGGAACGGTCGACAATGTCTGGAGGCATCGGGGCTGTGACAACTGGGAGGTACTGCTGGCATCTAGTGAATAGAAGCCAGAGATACTGCTAAGCATCCTACCTTTCACAGGACAGCCCCACAACAAAGGATTACCTGCCCCAAAAGTCGACAGTCCTGAGGTCGTGAAACCCTGTTTTAAGGAACTGTCCAGTGAAGGGTTTTCTGGTAATCATGTCTTTATATGGCTTGATTTCTGTCCTAACTGCTCTGTTTTAATGCATAAATGACTCTGGACCTTGTATTTATAGGAGAGACTGATAAAACAAAAGCAGAAGGCTCATATTATCCCTTAGAGCCATGGGGAGTGGAAGTAATATATCCTTTGAGCCTGATGATACTGTTATTGCTATTGACACAACATGAGAGCCCATTCTAGACATATACTGTCCCAACCATGTTATATATTCAGATGCTTATGACGATACTGCATGGTAGGTATGATTTTCTCCATATTGTGCATAAGGAACTGTACAGAGGTTAACTTTCCAGGATTCACATCTCAGATACTGACACTGTTCACCATATCCCAGATGTATTAGCAAGAGAAATGTTAACTTGTGAGTTGTGCTGTAATCCTTTATTTTACTAAGGTGGTGTTTTCCATCAAATAAAGTTTAACATTTTTCAGCTTAGAGACAATCGAGTAGCCCTCCAGATACAAGAGTTTGAGAAGAAATATTCTCATTTCACAAGAAAATACAGTCTGCTATCTCAAAAACAGCATCTAAAAATAGAGTACCAGGGTGCCTAGGTGGCTCAGTCAATTAAGCATAGGACCCTTGACTTCAGCTCAGGTCATGATCTCACAGTTCATGGGTTTTGAGCCCCACAGCTGGCTCCACCCTTACAGTGTGAAGCCCGCTTGGGATTCTCTCTCTCCTCTCTCTCTGCCCTTCCCCCACTCATGTTCGTGCGCTTGCACTCTCTCTCTCTCTCTCTCTCTCTCTCTCTCTCAAAATAAGTAAAGAAACTTTAAAAAAATAAAAAGTATTTATTTAGAATGGAGTATGAGCAATCATCTCTTCTAATCAGATACTTCCCTTCTTGGAAAAAGAAACAAGGCAACAGAGAGGTTGTGCAACTTGATTGTGTTAACACAGCAAGCTAGGGGAGTCTGTGACCAGAGCCCAGTTCTGGTCCCTACTCTAGTCCCTTTTTGCTTTTTCCTGCACTATGTCCACCTCCTTTGACCTGCTTCCCATGCAGCGGGGCTGGTGGTACGAAAGCTGTTGGTGTGTCCTCCTCTTGAACTGGTGAAATGCTTTTACAAACTAGGGACATGAACTCATTATCTTCATTATTTTCATAAATTGTTTAGGACCGCAAATATGTTGTGGAAAATTAGTCTCTTTGAAGAAGAAAGACGAGAACGGTGAAATCCCACAATCCTCATTATTATGCAGTCAGATCACTCTGCAAAACTAATTAAGGATTTTGCAGTATTTTATGATCCTCAGAATCAAATGTGAAGAAATATGATCTCATGACTTTCCTAAGAAAACAATGAGTCTGTTCAAACCACATAATCTCAAAGTCTGAGAAGTCCTCCTCCCTGGAAACCATGCCCCTTCTCCCAACAGAATGTGTTACCTGCAGACACAGCTCCCTTAAAGCAGGACTTCCCAGACTTCAGAATTTGCAATCTGTCTCTGTAGGTGGTGTGCCAGCTCAGACAAGAGTGGAGGTTTCTTTGTGCCCTTTCCATCCTCCACCCCTTTCTTAAACTAAATTTAGCAGGAGATGAGGAAAAAGAAATATGAAGGGGGACACCCACCACCCATCAAATCACATTTCCCAAACCTCCCTCATGCTCTACATCACTCCATGGTGACTGTGGAAGATAATCTATTGGGGTTTGGAAAGAAGACATTTGAACTACTCTATTAATTATTTTTGTCACGTATACTTTGAATTTATATTTTTGTTTGCTCAATACCATATATAGTATATTAGTACAGAAGTATATGTATATACGTTTCGAGGTTACATGCTTTACAATTTTTTGGAAGTCACTGTTCTACATGTTCTGAAACAGGAGCATTTTCTGACGCTTTCCCAAGGTTCTCGAATGTAGGCCTCCTCCCTGTCCTGATAGAGCATCAGAAACCAACACCCTTGTTCCTTCACCTTCTGCTAAACCTCTCAGACCAAGGCTTCCTCCAGAATTTACATCTCTGTGGCCACCAACCCCAATTTTATTTTTCTAAAAGAGCAAGTATAGATTCCTATCCCAGCCACAACATGTGTACTTCTCAGACACTCCCTGCCTATCAACTGTCCTACCTCCATGATCCATCCACCTCCTAGTTAAGGGACTAAAGCTGAGCCACTCTCCATCTGGACAAGCAAAGCTTGAGACCCCTGGAAAAGATAAGAACCCTGTATTAGTTGCCTATTGCTGCAGTAACAAATATTACCACAACTCAGTGGCTTAAAACAATACAAGTTTATTATGTCACAGTTTCATAGGTCAGGAGTCACTGGACTAAAATCGTTTCCGTAAGACTGGATTTCTTTTGAAGACTCTAGGGGAGGATTTGTTTCCTTGCCTCTTCTAACTTCCAGAGGTCACCGGCACTCCTTGGCTCAGAGCCCCTTCCTCCAGCTTGAAAGCCCTCAGTGTAACATCCTCACAACTCTCTTTCTCTCTGACTTGTGCCTTACTGGCACATCTCCTCTAACCCTCTTGCCTCCCTCTTCTAAGGACACTTGTGATTACACTAGACCCACCCAGATAATCTATCTCATGATCCTTAATCACATCTGTAAACTCTCTTTGCCATATAAGGAATATATTTACAGGTTCTTAGGATTGGAGAGTGAAATCTTTGGGGGCCATTATTCTGCCAACCACAGATACTCTCTCTGGCAGGATTCGTGAGTTAAATCAGCTGAAGAAGGAAGCTGCATTCACCTTAATTCCAAACTTGGAAGAATGGAAAAAAAGTATAATCCCAGAGTTAAAGAAGATTCTCATCCCAGTTTTCCCAATAACAAAGCTTTATGATGTTAGGCATGTTATTTAATCTCCTTGTAATTGCTTTTTTGCCTGTAATATGGAGAAAATATACCTTGAATGGAACATAGAAATGCAAAACTACCTAATGACAGACCTGTAGCAGGTGTTAAGGTTAGTTGACCCATTCTGATGCACAACTCCAATCTCATGTAATACTAAGTAGCAATTGTACGGTATTTCCAAACCATCTTTCTTAATGTACACAACAACCCACGAGTTCTACCCCATCTCCAAACTGGAATCCAATGAAGGTTCAGGGACTTAGTGAAAAAGGTAGCAGCAGCAAAGCAGGGACTGCAAACCAACCATTTTGACTCCAAGTCCTGCGTTTTTCTATTCTATATAGCATCCTTCTTATTTTCTACTTCTGGTCACCATACTGGTTAAAAATTAAATATTTGGCCAAAATAGATTGGTGTCTGGGAAGTGAGGCATATTGCCCACTATCTTTGTGAAGTTTGCGGAAAAGCAAAACAGATGAGAAACTGTAGGCTCAGGAAAATATTTTCTCTCTGGAGCTGTTAGGCATTTGTAACAAGTTGTTAAGGCAGCTTGGCTCTTGTGAGTGTATGGCTGGTGCCAATTTGGAAGCTTCTATAGGTCTCTCGTTCCCCTGATATTATTGGCTAAACCAGTAAGTGTGGTTAATTTTCGATGTAAAAAAGAATCATAACTCTGAAAATACTTGTGAGAATTAAAGAAACTCCAGAGTTTCACCTGAGGATTTCTGAGTAAAAGAATCAACTATAAGAAAGAAATCTAATTGCCTGCCATCTTAGTAACTGCATAATTATTTCCCGATTACTTAATGCTACAGAAAATAAAGAGAAGTTTCTATTTGTTTTTGTTCCTACTTGGGATTATTAAGGTGCAATGTAACCATGGCCTGATGCTTTTTGCCCTTGGTGATGTAAGATGCTGTGCTATCCATTCTCCCAGCCTGGTGATTAACAGGCCCTTGACTTGGATCCTGTTATGACAATTAGGATTGAGTGGTGTCATCTGTTTCATAATTAAATTCTATCTTCCATATCCTTTGAACACTGTATTGGAGTTTAATTGGCTGATGCTATCTCTGCTGCCACTGTGGCTTGTCTGCACAACAAAGTCAAGATAACAATGATCCTACTCATTGCAGAATACCCCAGTTGAAAAGAAATTGCTTTCTCTTTCACACGTAAATGACGTCCCAATTTAGAAGCTGTAGTTAAGAAGGCTAGGGCCTCTGTATCCTTCCAAGTATTCATTCATTTAGGATCTCCATTACAAATTAAAAGATCAACTCAGTATACATAGGGAGCAAGTCCTGTCTGACCATTTGATAACTTCTCCAAGAAGACCCAGAGAATGTGCAAAGGGATGATGAATATTGTGCACAAGACTGTGCACAGGCTTGTCTGTGTAGCCATCACAGACAGAAAACAATCTCCCCAAAGCCTGGCTCATTCCCGCTCACTTGCCAAGGAAACATTTTCTCTGAGTATTAAACTCTTTACATTAAACACCATCAGAATACACTTCCAAGTTATTTTTTAAGACTACAGAAGCATTAGGCTTCCTCAACAGACATGTCTCTTGTTTCATTTTCAAGAAAGCAACAGAAGGTGTTTAAGACCATGAGGTAATGTACTTATGAAAAACAAGAGAAGAAACTTATAGGCAAATCAAAAAGAAACACATGCTCCATGAGAAATGGAAACTATGTTATAAAATAAAAGGTTTTAAAAACCATCTGCAGGGTAATCCTGACTATGTTCCCAAGTAGCACAACAAATCCATTCAGTCAGGTCAAAATCAAGATCATGCTGATGGTATATTTGAGATGCATACAAAAGTGCCTTAACAATATAGTTAGCATACCATTCAGGTAAAAAAGTTATATTTTAATTAATAAAACTGTGGGGGATTTCACGAACTGTGAATGAAAAGATTGCTGTGAATATTGGTACAAAATACTTAAAGCCACGTTAAGACTAACAAACTTCAAAATTTAAGATCTACGCGTATACAGAATATGCTGGAAGCATGATATGCTCTTTGTAATCTACTTCTAATCACATGATTATATTTTAATTATAGTTTTCATTTGTTGAAAGTATATTCTATTGCAATATGTTCCTTTTCTTCTGGGTAACAGTCTCTATTGCCTTATTTTCATCTGTAGATGACTCAGCCTATAGTGATTTAAGGGCCAACTGTTCAAAATTTTTTAACAGTTTACTCATGGTGCAATTAAAATTAAAATACATGCATAAAATTGATACTTTAAGCAAATCTTTGTGTATCTATACAGTGGTTTAGAAATAAGGAGAGAGAGGGGCACCTGGGTGGCTCACTCAGTGGAACATCCAACTTCAGCTTAGGTCATGATCTCACAGCAAGCCCCACATTGGGCTTTGTGCTGACAGCATGGAGTCTGCTTCAGATTCTCTGTCTCCCTCTCACTCTGCTCCTCTGCCACTCATGTGCACATGAACTTCTCTCTCTCTCTCAAAAATAAACATTAAAAAATTTTTTTAAATAAGGAGAGCGAGTTGCCTCTTTCTCTGGAGGCTGCTGGATTGCATCTTCTTGGGTTTTGGGAACTTCTTTTCTTTTCAATATCTTTAGTAGTTGGCTATTCCTTTGGACCAGAATTCCCATGAATCATATTTTAAAAGATCCCCAGTTCATTTTGAATATTACACATGTGCTTCCTTTGTAGCTGAACTACTGACATAGAGAGACAAAGGGGCATTATCATGTCCAGTTGTAGAACTCTGCCTTAAAAGGAAAAAATATTCATCCAGGAAGGAGTGGTAGTAAGCCTTCTATAATTATATATATATTTTTAATCACCCTGATTTGTTTCTCTTGTGCTACAGGAATTCTTTTGTATCTTCCCATTCTTGACCTCTATGTCAAATGACTTTTTCACACTTCACAACTTAGACATTACCATTTAACTTCTACTTCTGGTCTCATACTACTTTGTTTCCAACTCTTTAATTAGAAATGGTTAATTTGACTTCTTGTCTTAAGGCAAGGAGAAAATGAGTCTTAAACAGTACTAAGCTCCCATAAATATTTCACTTTATGCTAATTCCTGTGCTTCCAGCTGAACTGTTTGAAGTTCTCAAAAAAGTGTTTCTGTTCCCCTCAATTAAATACATAACTGGAAAACAGTAAAATAATTATCAGTTCTATTACCTGGCACTTCTTTTCCAAACCTTAACTATGGTCATTTAAATTTTTCCTTCCACCATGAATGTAACCCAAGCCCAGCATGTTGGACACCGAGTGCCCCAGCTGAAAAACTAAGACCAGGGCTTTGGAGAAATCTTGGAGCTCCCTCAAGTGGACACATGTTTAATGCACCCTTATCCTCAGGAAAACATTTTTGGCTGCACCTTCTATCCAGGACAGAAACATTTAACTATCCCAGATTAGAAGCAGAAGAGGTGTCCTCTTTAAGGTTGAAATATTCCAAAAATAAACAAAAGTTTGAACTAGTTTGCCAAGTAAATGAACATGAGTGGCCAATAAAGAAATATCAAGTCAGGCTTTTTGACTGTTGATTTTGCTGATGGGAGTGTCAGTTGGAATGAATAAATACATTCTACTCACTCAGATAAAATGCCAGCTGTTGAGGAAATTATAAAAGTAACATTTATATAGCATTTATACTATTTGCCAGGCACTAAGAGCTTGACATATATTAGTGCATTTAATTCTCACAGCATCCTTCTGAAGTAAGTACTTTAATAATCTCCATTGTACAGATGAGGAAACAGAGGCACAAAGAGGTTAAAGAACCTTTCAAAGGTCACAGACAGCATGCAAATTAGGCAATCCAAAGTCCACTATGCCATACTCTTAACATGAAATGAACAGATGAATATACACATACATATACATGCACGTGTAATGTTTATATACATACACATGCACACATACATACACACATATTACACATCCACACATACATATGCATGCTGCACACACATATTGATATATACATGTACACAAACATACAGAGAGACTATATATTTTAAGGAGTATATTTTATACTAGAAAAGTTATCTTAAAGTATAAAAGCTCAGAAAGGAGAAATGTGTTATAAAACTACCAAACTTATCCTATTTCCTTGTTATTACTTATTGTTACTCATTACAGTTTCTGGTCATCTCACCTCCTAGTGGCCTTTCTCTATTAAGACTGTTGGGAGTTTGCTTCCTCCTATGGCCATGGCACTTGCTGTTTCCTCTGTAAGAAAGTTCCACCAGTTTTTCCCATGAGTGGCTCATCATGATTCCAGTTTCTTCACAAAGAGACCCTCCTTGACCCTACATGAAATAGACCCCCCACCCCCGTAACTCAGTATCCTTTTACCCAGTCCATTTTGTCTCTAACGGTCTTATCAATGATCCAAAATCTATTACTTACCTATCATTCATTTGTTTATAGTCTGTCTCCTCCGCCAGAATGTAAACCCCACAAGGCAGGACTTTGTGTCTGGGGCATAAAAGGAACTCAAAAATAATTCTCAATAAATGATTGGGTTATTAAATTTTCAATTCTGATGACTTTTAAGTAAATGGAAAGTTATGGTGATAGTCAATATCTCAAAATTTCTTTTTCGTAATGCTATTCCTTTTACAGTGTGTGCTTAATAAGTATTTTGATATAATATTAGATTTTAAAGTCTAGAAATTTATAAGACTCTATCCTAATAATAATTGCAATTAAGGGTATATTTTTATTCTTTATTAATATCTTACCTTGTCTGATGTTGTAACAAAAACTTATGACACATTATTTCTAAATATAGGCAAAGATTATACTAAAATAATACCGGAAAAGGAAATATGTGACTTTGTACATTTCTATACACTGGGATAAAATTCAAAGGCTGTGTCTGTATTTTTTAATGGATTATGAGTCTTATCACATATATTGAATGTATATGTGTCTGCTAATTAAGTCACATCTTTAAATTTAGCAAAACTATTACAGGTTGGGAATGGGAATGTGTCCATAGAACAAAGACAACAAATGAAAGTTACTAGGAGCTAAGATGCTATTTTCCTAATGTCTGCCATTCAGAATCTTATCTAGAAGGAAAGGGAAAGTGAATGGGGAATCACATTCCAATCCACCACTATTTTCCATGTCTACTTGGGGATCCCACTGTAAATCACTTAACAATGGCATTCCTTCGTTTCTACTTCTTTGTTTCACTTCTTCTGTGACAACCCTTCCCAAAATCCGGCCATGTATTTGGTCAGAGTTTAGAGAGATAAACGTGTCTTCTTTTCTAGGCTCCAGGCCTACTTTCTTAATATAATGACAATTACCCCAAATTTATACACATACATGCACATATCTATAATACATACATATATGCATACATATACATAATGCATATAGAATCACACATATGTGTATAGATCTGCACACATACATATTCTCTTTATACTTATAACTTATATATATAAGTTATATATATATATATAACTTATATATATAAGTATATATAGTATACTTATAACTATATATAGTTACAGTTACATATACTCTATAGTTTTGAAGTTACATAACAATTATTTTCTTGCCCTATTAGGAAGTTAGAAAACTTCCACTTTTTCAGCCAATACATTATATCAGAGACAACAACAACAAAAGAATAATTTTGTGATTTGAGTTGCTTCTTTGCGCCCATATATTTATAAAGAAATATTGTCCTGAGGTTTCATTTCAGAGTCGACAGTTTTATTGCTATCTGCCATCATGGTACATTTAGAGTTTTCCTCTATTTGATTTCTACTATTGTCCCTTATTCTTCTGTCTCTGGTTTGCCGTAATGACAGTGAAAACTAACTGCTCATACAATTTCTCTGCAAACAGCTACTGGACTAAGTGAAGGAAAATAACACATTTTATGCATGACTGATTGCATAAACCCTTCATTTTGGAGAAACAAGCCTCAAATGAGTAATTTATTTCTAGAAATGAAAACCAAACAAATAATTTCTTGTTTTCAAGGAACAAATGAAAGACAATCTCATTGCCAAATATATTTTCTTTTTTTTTAATCCAAAACAAAATGCCAAGAACTGAAGATCCTATAACACAAGCAAGAAGTTATAGTGAGCTTCTAAAAAAATTAAGAAAATTGTATAATTTAAATTTAATATAAATACCTGTTTTTCAATTTTTGTATTCCTTTGATCAGAAGAAGGGATCTGTGGACCTTCTGGGACATTAGTTCACCTTATTTGTATTAATTTATGCCTACTGTTTGTACTACAGGATAGATATTTGCAGTTTTATTTGCTTTTAATTGCTAAGAATTTTTTTTTTTCCATTCATGTTTTGAACAAAAGAAAACATTTGCCAGGCTCTTGCATAAGAAGCACATGTCTAAAAATACATAAGAATTTATCATGAAGTATAAATTTTATTAATGGTTCTAATATAAATAGCAAGTTTGTGCTTTGGCAAATGATTTTTCTTTTCTATTTTCAATTGGCCAAATGTAAGTAATTTTCTTTAATCACAGGAAAATTAATGGGAAAAATTGAGACATCACTAAATAATGATAGTGCTCACACCAATTACCCTCACTGTATTTTATAGTTTACTAATAACCACCTCAATCAAGGTGTCTTTCACTGAAACAAATCACTCAACTTTATTTCAGTTATAGTTTATAATGACCCATTGAAGTATAATATACTCCCCTAATTAAGAAGTGATGTGAACGCAATGTGAATGAGGCTGATGTGAAGCAGGGGGGAAAGAGGCCTATTTCTATCTGATCTACTTAGTATTCAGGGGTACACAGCCTTTCCCGAGCTCAGCCGTGTGGTGAACTCATTGTCACATATTCTGTCCTACCGCAAACATCATTATATCCTCTCCCAATTTTTTCAGCTAGCCTTGTTGTTTTTCATGTATGCCTTTTGGGGATAAAGAGGAAGGCTCTGCTTGGAAGGAACCCCCCCTCCCTTCTTCCCCTGTCTCCTAGTGTCATTTTGTCCTCTATACTTGAATGTACTGGCTATAAACCTGTTTTGATAAGCAGAATTTGAAAATCTGGCCTCTTGTGCTGGGATTTCACATCAATATTTGTGCCCAATATCTGAATGGAGAAGAGCGTCCCAATGCACCGTTCTCTCCCCTAACTGTCTTTCATCATAGTTAGTACCTTATTCAATGTGATTTCAGATGCATGGGGAGTACTGTGGAGTCATGCTGATAAGATGATAAAGAGCAAAAGTTATCTCATTTCAGAAGGAAATCCACTTAGATTTGTATGTTTAAGAATACATTGCCATTTAGCTATCTTATATTTTTAAACACGCAGAAAAATGACTGTTTGGCAAGGTAGCATGTTTAAGAACAAATGAACCCAGTTTGTTTATTTAAATCTTGTCTTGTTCCAGAGAGGATTTCAGACAGCTGAACAAAGTAGGTAAGCATATCGAATAACGTTTAATAAGTGGTTAGCAATCAGAAACATGTTGGAAAGGAATGAATCAGGCACAGGGTTTAGGGTCTATGTTATCACAAGGCAAAAAAGATCCCTGGGTAGGCTCCCAAGAATGTTATCTGACCTGAGCAAATCCGTGCCCCCAAAAAGGATGGTGTCAGCAGATGGTGATAGCCACATGATTTCCCACACTTGATCATCACCCCAGGATATAATGGCATTAACATTGAATCATGTTCTCCACTCACTATTCATTTATTGTCCCGAGAGATCATACTTCAAACTGTTCACCTCAGGGTCAAGGGCAGGCTGGAGGCAGAGAGATCCCAGTCTCTTTCTTACATGTGGATGTTTATTTCTTCCAAACAGTAATAAATTGAACCTCTTTTTTATATTTAATCTCCAACCCTGAACTCGGCATTTTTGATACGCTGGTCCTGGTCAACCTTACCCATATAATTAAAAATTGACTTCTCATTCCAGAGACAGAGGTAAGAGAATGGATTCGACCGTTTTTTCCCCAGTATTTCTTTGCATGTGAAATATGTTCCACACCTGTATCCTTCTCTTCCATGCAATGCTCTTCCTCTCACATTTTCTCTGGGAGACAAAGCAGAGGAAGCCACAAGATTAAATGGGCGCTTAAGTCACAAGATACCAAGTCCATTTCTGACCCTCGTACTGCTCGCTGTGCAAACATGAGCAGCTTAGGCAACTTCTTGGAAACCCCCGAGTCTTAGTTTCCTCATCAGTCAATGCAGATGGTCATGTCTACCCCACAGGATGGTTGCAAGAGTTAAAAATTCCAAAGATTTTTCCATTTCCTCTCGCAATGCCTGGTGCAGAGAAGGTGCTAATTCTTTCCTTTTCTCGAGGTTCTTCCTCTCCCTGAACACTTGAAGGGGGAAAAAAGAGATACTCTGAAATTAGGACCACCTAAATATTTACTCAAATATTCCTGTATTTGATTTTTTAAATAAGTAATAAATTGATTTTTTAATGGAGGCTTCATTACATAAGCATAATTGATTGAGTCATTGGCCATTGGAGATTTTTCAAATTATCTTAAACTTTAAGTTTAGAGATTTTTCAGTCTAGGATGTAGCTGTCAGGTAGTAGTCGCTGGGTTTAAGATAGTCAAGTTCTATTGTGGATTAATAATTCAAAAAGAAACAATCAAAAGGGAAAATTATCTTGCTATTGTAGAACACTGTGCTTTCAGGCTGAGAACTGAAATGAACTCCTTGCAAAGTACTATTTTAAAGAAAGGCCATACAGAGGAGTGGCCTTCAATCCCTCTCTGTTCCCATACTCTCCAACCCCAACACAGTTTGGCTTGCACCCAAATTCAGAGCAAGCTATCTCGGTTCAGTTGTCCTTCTGAAAGTAGAAAGAACTCTTTCTAAATTCTGCTTCTATTTCTCTTTTGTTTTTACCGTCGCATATCAAAACAATTCCTGTAATTGTTTCTTGGCAATAAGTAACAACGAAGTGAAAGAATTATACGTCTTGGGGCTCCTGGGTGGCTCAGTTGGTTAAGCATCCTACTCTGGCTTAGGTCTTTATTTGGCTGTCCATAGGTTCGAGCTCCTGGTCACCACCCGTGTAGGGCTCTGTGCAGACAGCTCAGAGCCTGGAGCCTGCTTCAGATTCTTTGTCTCCCTCTCTCTCTCTCTGCTGCTCCCCTGCTAGCACTCTGTCTCTCTCTTTCTCTCTCAAAAATAAATAATCATAAAAAAGAGAAAGAAAGAAAGAAAGAAAGAAAGAAGAAAGAAAGAAAGAAAGAAAGAAAGAAAGAATTACATATGTCTTAAAGACAGTGAAAACAGTGACTTCTGAAGTAATGACAGACACAAGATTTAAATCTTTGAAAGTGCCTCACAGTCCTCTGAAGGAGCTCACTGAGGTTTTCTATCATCTTATATTTCTCTTTTGGTTGAACAGAATTGACTCAAGCATAAATAACCAAAACAAACAAAAAGATTTCTTGTTTTATTCATTTATTTAATTACCATCCTAATATTTCGATTGCTAATATGTAATATCTTAGCTGCACTAAAGATAAAATAAACTATAGAAGGATCTAGGAAACTATCCAATCTTTCATAATACTGTTTCAATGTAAAAAAAAATCATTCTAATTGAGAGAAAAGTGACATAAAAATTTGAAACAGAGCCTACTTCAAAGTTTGGAGCTACTTATATTGGTTCATGTTTCTACAGGGATAAAGTAGAATTCAGCGTTGGTATGTAAAGCATCTTTACTTTCATTAGCATGACAGAATCCCTTAGAACAGCACTGTCCACTAGAAATATAATAAAAGCCACATATGTAATTTTACATTTTCTAATAGCCATATTTTAAAAAGTAAAAAGAAACAGTAAGATTAATTTTAATAATATATTTTATTTAACCCAACAGATGTATTATCATTTCAGCATTCAATCAATATTTTTTAAATTACTAGCGATGTATTTTACCCTTTTATTTTCCCTGCCAAGTCTTCAAAATCTGGCATGTATTTTATCCACATCTCAATTCAGACTAGCGACATCTCAGGTGCTCGATGGAACCATGTAACAAGTGGCTACTATATGGGTCATCACAGCTCTAGAAATGTTTGCCTGTTCTCTGTGCTATGACTATATCAGTTTTTCCCTAAAAAGTTAAAAGTTAGTCTGGGGCGCCTGGGTGGCTCAGTCGGTTGAGCATCTGACCCTTGATTTGGGTTCAGGTCATGCTCCCAGGGTTGTGGGATCAAGCCCTACATTGGGTTCCATGCTGAGTGTGCACCCTGCTTGGGATTCTCTATCTCTCTCTCTCTCTCTCTGCCTCTCTCTCTGCCCCTCCCTGCTCATGCTCTCTCTCTCAAAAAAAAAAAAAAAAAAGATTTGAATTTCGAGTCATAAATTTATTTCTTTATCTACATTTAGGAAAAAAATTGACACACTTAAGTAGCCAAATGCCCAAATGCAATTTTTTTTTTTAATTTTTTTTTCAACGTTTTTTTATTTATTTTTGGGACAGAGAGAGACAGAGCATGAACGGGGGAGGGGCAGAGAGAGAGGGAGACACAGAATCGGAAACAGGCTCCAGGCTCGGAGCCATCAGCCCAGAGCCTGACGCGGGGCTCGAACTCACGGACCGCGAGATCGTGACCTGGCTGAAGTCGGATGCTTAACCGACTGCGCCACCCAGGCGCCCCATGCCCAAATGCAATTTTGACTGATGGTTAGAAGATCCGTGCTGGTTCTAACCTTTATAAAATAATGGGGTATGATATTTCCAGTTAGGTCATCTATTTCAACATTCCATAAATGTGTGGTTCTAGAAACCATAACTGTTCCTCTTTGGGGCATCACAATGACAGATACCTAATGAAATCTGCTAAATGTGGAAATTTGGGGAAAACAAATAGAATCAGAATTTTATAGCTTCAAAGATCCCTAGAGGATATCATCTCCAGCCCTCTTATTTTACAGTTGAAGAAACTGAGGCTTAGAAAAATGAAGAAACTTGCCAATGGCCACAGAACTTATTAGAAACACAGAAGAAATAGAAACTAGATTTCTTGACTGGAAGTTTAGATTTATTTCTTTGAATAATGAGAATTGACTTACTCATTGCTCCCATACTTTAGGTGATTACCAAATCCATATTTCTTTTTCTTAATTTTTTCTAAATTCATTTTTGAGAGTCAGAGAGTGAGTGAGGGAGGGGCACAGAGAGAAGGAGACACAGAATCCAAAGCAGGCTCCAGGCTCTGAGCTGTCAGCACAGAGCCTGACACAGGACTCGAACTCACTAACTGCAAGATCATGACCTGAGCTGAAGTCAGATGCTTAACCAACTGAGACACCCAGGTGCCCCCCAAATCCATATTTCTAATCTCTATTTCGGAAGAAGATTATTTCTCCATTTATATTCAGAATTTTTGTATAAAATTTAGCTCATCAGAAATCATTGATATAAAGATGTGCAGTGGTATAAAAAAGCATTTCCTAGAAGTAGATGGAAACAAATATTTATAAATAAATGGCTAATAAACTCGCCTTTGAAAGCAAGGTGAACTTAGGGTCTGCTCTGATTGTAACAAAATGTGGGACTTGCAGGTGCTGTTTCTCTTACCCACATGGGCAGTTTAAAGGTGGCGCCTGTGATGAAAAGTGAAAAATCTGACAAGGCAAATGCATAGTATTCATTTTAAAACTCACTTGCATAAAAGATACATATTAGAAGAGTCACAGAGGAATCTATAGCTCTTTGGCGTTGGGATGAAACATGCATTCCTGTTTCACTGGAAATTCACTTTATCAAGGGACGGTCTGCCCTCTCTCTAGTCCAGGGGAAAAAAAAGCACATGATTTTCACACAGACAATTCTTCAAATGGTCTTTTAGATAAATGAATAGAATTTCACTTTCTCTTTTTATTCACATCAATTCATTACTTGTGATTTTTTTCTGCAAAAGGGGAACTGAATTGGAGCAGCAGGTCTCAAAGTATGGGCTGATGAACACTCCGTCCTCTGGGGTAAAAAAAAAAAAAAGCGGGGGGCAGATGTAGAAGTTTGGGAAATTGTGCTCTTGGTATTTCTGTCCTGAGCTCCAGCACATACTTTAGCATCATAGAGTTTAAGAAAAGTTCTGTTAAAAAGAAAGAAAGAGAGAAAGAAAACTCTTCTTTGTTTAATCCAGATTTACCCAAGTGATTTGATCATAGAGAATTTTTTTCTTCCTCTGTAGCATCACTAAACATCCCATGGAACTAGATTCCTGTGGAACACACTTGGAGGAAATTTCCTGTAGGAAATGCTAGCTTTGTGTATCCTTCCTTCCATCTGGGGAAAGAGGGAGAAGCAAACACAGTGTGCCAGACCACAAACATTGGCTCATGGAGGGCAAGTGAGGGAATATTTTCACCAACATCAGCGCCTGAGGCATCTTGACCTTCACTTAGAGACAAAGTGCGGTAGGGCACAGCCAGATCATTTAGGTCACTTTTAGAGCAGAAAATACAATGCTAAATAAATGAGACCTCCACCTTATATCCCACGAAACTCCAGCAAGAATTCCTCTTTCCCCCCTCCCTCATGAAAACCTCCATCTTCTCAGACAGCCCACCAATTGCCAAGAAGAAAACACAGCAATTTTTGTTTACTAATATGAAACTGTTTCTCCCACAATTATAAGTCATAATGCTAGGATTCATTCTCATCATTCTCCATGCTCATCTGGCAACATAGAGGGAAACGTAGAGAGCCTGTGACGATAGTGTCACTCTAACCTCTGTTTAACAGAGTCGAACAGTATGAAATGGTTTTCCATTCCTCCAGTTGCTACATTCTCACATGCTCTGTTGAATCTCTTTTCCCCACCCTATTTATCTTGGGCAAATTCCATAACTTTCTGGTTGCCTTGCTGTTTTATAGGCCAGGCTAGTTCTGTCCAGTTGAATGTTCCAATGGCAGGTCTGAGCTCAACCTCTCTCGCTGCCTTCATCGCATTTAGGCTGCAGTGCCCAGAACATGGAGGGGAGACAACCTATTTCCCTCCTCCTCATTACCACCAATCTTCTGGTTCTCGATCCTCATCATCAAGTGCAGAGATGAAAGAGATGGACAAAGCAAGTGTCTCTTATCTTTCTGGCCATGGTGTCCCTTGACCATCAACACTGGCTGTGTGGCAGACATTTGAGATAAAGCTCTCCCATGAGAAAGAAACAAGTGTGAGTGTTTCAGGCATCCAACAAGGGCCCCCCAACTGCAGTTTCCTAGGGTGAGAGATCCTCTCTGGCTCAAACTTTTCCAACCTTTGTGTTTAGATTTCTTTGTGGTCTCTTGCTGTTTGGATCTCCTCATCCAGAGAGCATTCTTATTGAATAGAATAGAGGCATAAAGTCCTGTGGTCAGACTTTCTTTTTAAGTGTGCCATTGACTCGTGGGACAATCATGCTTTAAAGGGGTTTATAATTAGTTGAGGTAATGCCGGCTGCTGTAACAGATAAATCTGAAATTGTCAGTGGTTTTACCCAAAAGACATTTATTCCTTTTTGAAATAAAGCCCAAAGAGAGTGTCCTTGGACTGACGATGATGTCTTCTGATAGCCTGGCTCCTTCTATCTTATAGCTCTGCCCTGCTATAAAGCCCTGGAATTCTCAACGTTCAGCCTCAAAGGAAAGAGGACACAGAAGATTGCACAAGAGGTTTTCACAGGCTAGGGCTGCAAGTAGTATATAATGCTTTCTTCACAATCCACTGAAAGATCCCAGTCACATGCTCACTACTAGATGCAAGGCAGGCTGGAAACTACAATATAGCCCTGTACCTAGGAGGAAAAAGGAAATGTGTTTTGGTGATATCACAGTCTCTGCTATAGGGCTGTTCCACTCTCCTTTTACTTCTTTTACCACCTTCCATGGCAAGACTGTCACTTAAGAAAATACCTGGGATCCTCTTACCCCCTATTATAGAGCACCAACTCCCCCCCGCCCAAATAATCAGACAGAATCCCACAACACAGTGACATCTTATTTCCCTGTTGGCCCAGTGGCATGCAAAGCCCAATAACCAGGTGGCAGTCCCAACATTCAATTAAATGGACCTATTGTTATGTCCCTTAGTGGAAGCGATTTTTTTTTTTTTTTTGCATCATGAGATCTTTAAACCAGCAAAGCCCAAGTCTGTGAGATTGAGAAATAAAATATTTATAAGTGAAATTTAGATGTAATAATGAGAGCTGCCATTCTACTCCAGGAATTCTATTTATGGAGAAACTGCACCATATGCTATTCACTAGATTAGAGCATAATGGAGGACAGTGATGCGGTCTCACAATGATGTCTCCCAATTGCATCTGTAACTGAGTTTTCAGTTGGCCAACTCACTCTTCTTTAAGGCCAGCTGATTCAGGATAATTGGGTAAATGGTAACATCAGAAAATCCCATGGGCATTCACCCATTGCTTGACTTTTTTTAGGAATTCCTTTTATAGGAATAAAAGAAGTTTCTTATTCAGAGCAATATTGGGTGGCTTATTATGATGACAGCAAATGTGGCAATGTTAAGTCCATGGATGGCAGTAGCAGCAGAATCATGGCATGCAGGGGAAGCAAATCTATACCCAGTGTAAGTGCCAACTCCAGGAGGGAAGAGATCTGATAGAATTGACCTGCAGCCAAGTTGTTTCCAAGTCCTCCTTACAGCGCAGTAAGAACTGTTTTGGATTTTATACCATGCTCGTGCTCAAACCTGGAGCTCTGCTACATCACTTTAAAACAAACCAATATTTTATCCACTCTCTGTTCACCATAATCAAGTATAAAATACATTCCACTTTCCTCTTGACTTCCATTAAACCCCCATCGTGACCAGTATACCACAGTGGCATCTGGGCCCCAGGATTAACTTCATCTCAAAGCCAGTGTCCACATGCCCACTACAATTCAGTTACTGAGTATATAGTTGGAACAGTAGTTGGAACAGATAAACTCAAGAACTAAATCTCTACATTAGCTCCCTGATTCCTGGAATGGGAGCATTGTAATAGAAGGAGTCAAGTAGAAGTCAAAGGAGATCCCTCTGTCTAACAGAGTAAACCAAAAGCAATACCATCCCAGTGGAATTTCAGAGAGAGGCCACCGCTAACAGTGTGAAGACTTTGGGATCTCCCTCTTTCCTTGTACACAGTAACTCTGGTAAATAGTTACAAGACCCTTAGGGAAGGCTGGGTTCTATAAAAAGTCTGATCTCAAAGATTTCAAGCCTCTTCTTCATTCATAGTTACTAGGTCTAGGAATTGCCTCAAGTCTTAGAATTTTGTTAAAGGCTTGGTCTCTATATGGGGTGAGTCTGCTTGCCAAATCTGGAATCTATCGGCTCTACAGATCAAGGAAGACCTTAGCAGACTATTTTAGTCCTAAGATCTCTACGATCCAGTAGCTGCCACCAAAGATTTCCACAGGTCACCACTCTGGCCAAAGTGTGTATTATGATGCCATGCCCACCTTGTCTCTTGAAGTCATATACTGCACATTGCCTCTACCATCCTGGCAGCATACAATCACCACGGCAACTAAGAAGTCCATTTCAATAGTGGCATCACCACATTCATCACCAGCCTACAGAGAACAACCCCATGGCCCCTTGCAAGAATGCTGGTATATTTTCTCAGTATATGAAGGAAAGGAGTATTCTCTGGGACACGTAGAGGTAGCTTGAAGGCTGTCTAGTTAAGGTGGGTGAATAGTAACAAAATATATCCACTTCAACTTCCTATCTCCCTAAATCTTTCAGTTCCTTCTATTATATTATACCAATGAATCTCTGGCCTCTGAACTTCTTTCAACACTGGCAATGGCTGAAGCCACTTTTGAGTTAACCAACCAAACACACAGAACCAAGAATACCTGGTAAGTGCACACATGCTCAATCTAAACTTGTGTTCCTCCCTACCTGCTATAAAACCCTTAGAATCCATTCAAGCACATATTCCTCAAAATCTTACAGTTCTTTTCTGTGAGAGATTTCTCTTGGATCTGGTTTTGTAATTGGCCCCATGGAGGCCCAATGAGGTCCACTGCTGGATACAGGTCTAGAGGCAGTGATGCCTGGTAAGGTGGGGACATGAGGAGAGCTGTCATCCCCTTTCAGGGTAACTATCCAGATTTGGGGTTACTAGGCTGTCTTTAAGCAAGATTATATCAGTCTAACAGACAGAGGAGGTGCTGCTTTTTCTAGTCAGGAAGGCACAGGGATCAACTGGGGTTTGGGAACATTCAGGTCATCTGAATCTTCAGTGTCTCAGAAGATTTTAGTGAAAATAGCTCTTTCAGTTTCTTTGCAGCCCCTCCTCCGTAAGATCCAGGCCTGAGTCCCTAAGGGGACAAATCCAAATGGCAGCATCATGCTGTGCTCAGAATTGTCCTTCCCATGTGATGGCTGAGGCTTCATTACAGGTTCAAGCTTGTCTACTTGACACTTCCCTCCCTGAGGACAATTTCTCTCCCGGGAGGCATCATGGTGCCTCATGCTCACAGACTCTGGGCAGACTGACCCCCAAGAGTCTGCCAGGCACATCTAGACCAGTTGCAATCCCAGAGGTAACTACAGCTCATGCTCAAACCTGGAACTCTGCTATACAACTTTAAAACAAACCAGTATCTTATCCACTCTCTGTTCAACATAATCAAAGGCATCTCATGAAAATGTGCAAAGGAAATGTTTGCTTCAGATTGCATTTACAGGGTTGGCACCAAGCCTATAAATATCGCTTTTTGAGGAAAAAGCTCACGATGTGAATTTGATACAGTCTTAAAGTTCATTTCTTTTTATGACAGTTTCAGACTGATTTTGTGCAGACTTGTTTTTATGGTCAAATCAAACTCTAAGTGCCCAATTACCTGCCAGAGAAGTTAAATGTGTTGCAGTGACTTAATTTTGATGACATGCTTCTATATTTTTAAATTTAGTTATCATGGGGAGTTTGCTTATTTTACCTAATTGAATTAAGCCAGATTTGTGTATAGTAAGGAAGAAGACTCTCCTTAACCCAGTTAAAACTCAGTTACCAAGATAGCATGGGCAACAAGGATGTGGATTCAACTGCCATCAGGTGCTGAATTCATAAATGGCACGAAGGCCAGCCTCACCAGGCGGAGAAAATAAAAGGGGATCAGAGTGAGGATTTCAAGGGGAGATTACTGGCAGGCTCTGTCATAACCGAATCGCCACCCTCCTTTGTAGGAGGGTCTGCCACCTTCCCATCCTAAACCTAATCAAGAGAGACTTCAGTATGAAGAGAGACATCCACGGGACCACCCAGATTGTTGTGAGAGGTGCCCCTGCAGCTGGGCGACACAAAGGGGGCCAGTTCCTAGATCACGCTGGACACAGGGAGAGCAGGCTGTCAACTGGGGTCTGAGAGAGGGACTACCTCACTATTTGGGCAAGAGACCTGGGGCATTCCAAGGAGTGTGTAGGGATATGTATGTGAGTGTTTCCTGGGAACACATGTAGGCCAAAGGGAAAAGAACCAGTGGAGGAGGGGTGGTCATCAGGATCTATACAATAGAGCCTCCTGGGGGAGCAAGGTGACCTCAGCATGAAGAATATAAAAGTGTCCAGATGCCGTGAATAGTCCTCTTAGCCATCCTGAGTAGACCATATAAGCCTAGAGCAAGGGGGCTGTAGAAGAGGAGCCAGAAGTAAGAAATCTCTTAGTAGCCCATCAAAGTGCCCCAAGATAGGAAAGTCCATTTTAATAATATACTTGAGCCACACGGAAACATCAGCTTGAACAATTTGACAGGCCTAGAAAGCATAAAGTACTGTCCCATTACCTTACCCTTCCTCCCTGCTAACAACTTCAATGTTGACAGGAGGCAGGCACTGAAGCTAATGAATTGGGACCTCAGGACTGGGAGAGTGGGAACAGCAAAACCCTGTCGCTTTCTCCACCACGTACTTCTAGCAGGAAGCAAGCCCCAGCTGAGAAGGGAAGATTTACAGTAAGACAAGTTTGTTTTGATCATCACACATGTATGACACAGAATTGAGACAATAAATAGACCATCTATGAAGTAATAAAGGCCAAATATGTCATGGGCCCCAACAAGTATATATTACTTTCATTGCATAAAATGTAAACAAACAGTGGGAGATAAGTTTAGATTTGATTTCCATCCTTTCCCCAATTATTAGGGGACCATCGCAGAGTTTGCTCTTAATGTCCCTCTTTTTCCCTCTCTCTCTTCTTCCCTCTATCTACCTTATGGGCCTTTGACCAGGATGAAATGTTAACAAGTACCACAATTATCTCTTTAATTTCTTCAACCTATGTTTCCCAGCACAAAGGGTTGCAAAGGCTGATGGTGAACAGAGGACAGACTCTATGGGGTTTTATTTTTAAGTCGGATAATTGTTTTCAACATTGGGGCATATGTATCCCTTTGAATTAATATTTTTGTATCCTTTGGGTAAATACCTAGTAGTGCAATTGCTGGATAGTAAGGTAGTTCTATTTTTAACCTTTTGAGGAACCTCCATACTATTTTCCAGAGTGGCTGCACCAGTTTGCATTCCCATCAACAATGCAAGAGGGTTCCCCTTTCTCCATATCCTCACCAACACCTGTTTTTTCTTGTGTTGTCAATTTTAGGCATTTTGACAGGTATGAGGTGATATCTCATTGTACTTTTGACTTGTACTTCCCTGATGCCCAGTGATGTTGAGCATCTTTTAATATATCTGTTGGCCATCTGTATGTCTTCTTCGTAAAAATGTCTTTTCATGTTTTCTGCCCATTTTTTAACTGGATTATTTGTTCTTTGGATGTTCAGTTTTATAAGTTCTTTATATATTTTGGATACTAACCCTTTGTCAGATATGTCATGTGCAAATATCCTCTCCCACTCCATAGGTGGCCTTTTAGTTTTGTTGACAACAGCCAATTTACGGAATGAGCCCAAATGTCCATTAACAGATGAATGGATAAAGAAGATGTGATACACACACACACACACACACACACACACACACAGAGAGAGAGAGAGAGAGAGAGAGAGGAATATTACTCATCCATAAAAAAGAATGAAATCTTGCCATTTGCAACAACATGGATGGAGCTAGAGAATATAACACTAAGTGGTCAGAGAAAGACAAATACCATATGATTTCATTCACATGTGGAATTTAAGAAACAAAACAGATGAACATGGGGGGAAAAGGAAAGGCAAACCAAGAAACAGACTCACTCACATGTGGGCCAAACGGGTGATGGGCATTAAGGAGGGCACTTGTGATGAGTACTGGGTGTTGTATGTAAGTGATGAATCACTAAATTCTACACCTGAAACTAATATTACACTGTATGATAACTAACTGGAATTTAAATAAAAACTTGAAAAAGAGAAAAAAGACTTAGATAGTTGTTTAACCTATCAGAGTGACAGAAGGCTGAGAACTAATACAACTATTTTATTATTTATATCATGAAATTATTTATTTATGCAACATTATTGTTATTTATTTGTTTATTTATTGTATTGATTTATTATTATCTTGAATTTCCTTACAAGAAATGTTATTTAGCCTCAGCTGAGACCCAGTTGTCTCCATAGCAAGTCACCCAAAGCATGTTATTATCTTCCTCCCCACTTAATCTGCAAAATTACCCGCAAGTTTTCCCAAGACTTATAGAATGAAATTCAACCCCTACTGAGCATATACCATAATCTTTAAGCAACCCTCCTGATTCTAAGGCTATCTTAACATTTTCTTAAAGGACACCAACATAGGGATGAGGAAGGGCCAACATAAAGTGGCATATGTTTTACCATTTAATATATTTTACTTAATTTTTTTCACTAAGAAATAATTTTTTTCTCTCAATCCCCTTTCCCTTCCCCATTGCACCCTATTTCTCAGCCAAATCAGCCAACATTTTTAATTAAAATGGCAAGGATAATCCATAAGAGAATACCTACCCTGACTATGTTTCATTTTGGAATGAGATGAGTGGTCAGAGAAAGAAAGCTCTGCCTACCATCAGCACAAGGGCACTAGGAAGCAGAGTTAATGGAAATCTGAATTGTCTGGTTTTTCTGCAGTGGGCCCCAAGCTGGCCATTCTTATGCCCCACAGGTACCAGAGGCCAGGCAAAGCCACAGTGTGAAGGTAACACCAGAGCATCAGATTTACAAGATTTGAGGGGCAAAAATGAGTAATAAAACAATTTAGATCTATTATTGAGTAGAATACAAAATATGCTGAAATGTTTAAAATTGAAGGCTTTAATAAATTTCACCCATTCGGTCCTGCTCTCATACCTCTGAGGGATCTTTATTCAGTACATTTCCGCAGAAAAGTTTGAGGGGCGGTGAGCCACCATATCTGAAAGTTATGATGGAAAAGAAAAACATCTCCAAAGCTTTCACTCCCTCAGACCTTCACCAAAATATGACCTAGTAATAGCTATCATGTATCTACTCCCTCTGTACACCCTGTCATTCAATCTCCACATTAATACCCCAGGACCTAAATATGACCATCCTCAGTTTAAAAGTGAAAAGGCTAAAACGTTAAAAGGCTACCTAACAGGTCCAAAGTCATATAAGTAAATAAAAATTTCAACTTAAACCTGGCTGATTCCAAAGCCCAATCTCTTAGCTGGAATGCTGTGGCTACTTCTATCCGGTGACATATTGGTTTGCTATTCCCACACCAACTGGAGAGGATTGCCTCAGACAGCCAGGGATGCTGTGGCAGGTGGCTTGGTGTCTCACAGGGCAATAGCAATAACAGTCTTTCATCAAACAGATAAAGTGCCAAAGTCATTTCTCTTTAGTTATAAGCAGTAGGAAATGTCGTGCATGCAGACAGCAATCTGTTGAGCTATGAAAAGTGGCGATTCATTCTATTTTTTAGAAAGTTTTCACAAAAACAAATATTCTTCAGTTGGTGGGAGCATTTCAAGACATGGAAAATTTCAAAGCACTTGTTTGTAGAATTTATGACCTAAGTTTCATGATACCTCCTATCTTGTTCTTAGGAGGTTTTCAGATTTATACAGCATGGCTTACTCTAATTGTATTAGAAAATTTAAAGATCCTATAAAACTGACCTGCAGCCTAAACAGATATAACCAGGGAAGACAGATACAACCGGAGAAAGAGCTGTGAAAGAGTATTTTGCTAAAATCTTATTCTAGAGATTTTTCCATATGGTACTATGTAGTTTAGTTTTTTAAAAAACTAAAAGGCTGTCTTACATAAACAAAGGTGCCAAGTCAACATAAGGAAATTGTTTTAAAGGTTTGAATTAAATATGCATGTTATATATTTCTTCTTTTAAGCAATTACACTATTCACTCTGGCCTGGGAGGCTTTCTTCTTAATGATATTAAAACGAGGAAAAAGATTCATTGGCATGAATATGATATTTAACTGTTCAAATTAAAAGCAGACCTCAAAGCAGTCTTTCAAAGAAAGTATTTGAAATAACTTTTCTGTGAACTAAGCTGGTAATGACTTGGGGGGAAAAAGCCACCTCTCTGTCCTTTTTCCACTCCTATCCAACTACTCTGGGCCAAGGTATTCCCTGCTAATCATACATATTTTATTTTCATCCAACTTACCTGGCACCTTAATTTAAAAAAGAATCCCATAGTAAAGTACTTACTCAACACGATGAAAGTTCCCTTGCTTGTGCAATTTCTATTTCATGACAGCCTTCACTTTATACAGTTCTTTTCATCTCCTTACTTTAAGGACTTGGTTTAGACTATAATTATTCTTGAGACTCCGGGTTAACACAACCATTAAATCTTGGATAGGTGGATGATAAATTGGAGGCTAACAAGTTGTACTGATCTTTTTCTGAGAATTCTTCTTGTTTGAACTCAACTACCATAAAGCAACATGAAGAAATATCTACATTCTGGAAAGCAACACACACACACACACACACACACACACACACACAAACACACACACCCCACACAGGCACGCACACATGGGCATGCACACCATTATACTGCCCTTCAAAATTTAGATACTATGAAAGATTGTGGATTGTCTCTTGAAAATAATTTATATTGGCCTTTTGGGGGGTTATTTGGGGGAAAAATTTCTAAATCAGTATATCATAGTTTACAAATTTCACATTTGGTGGCTTTAACCATTTTTAAAAAGATCTTCATCTTCCCCTCCATCTCTCCAATGGAAAATCATTGAATCGGTGTTCCTTTAGAATAAAGATAACATGGGGATGCCTAAGTGGCTCAGTCAGTTAAGTGCCTGACTCTTGATTTTGGCTCGGGTCATGATCTCATGGTTGGTGAGACTGAGCCCCGTATAGGGCTCTGTGCTGACAGCACGGAGACTGCTTGGGATTCTCTCTCTCCTCGCTCTCTGCCCCTCCTCCTGCTGGTGCTCACATGCAGAGTGTGCTCTTGCTCTCTCTCTCTCTCAAAATAAAGATTTAAACAAATAAATATAACATAGAATTTAAAGGGCTTTTCTAGTCTATAAATAAAAATCCTTAAGTAAGATTATTTTCATCTTCATTTTCAAAAATGACACTTCAGAACTTTATCAAAAATTCCAGAGCAAGCAAAATAAAGAGTGTACCCAATTCTCTCTTTTCCCATATAGCTGAAAGTGCATTTTATAGATATTTCAGTCCATACCCATCAAAAAAAAAATTCTGGGACAAAAATCCGGTATTGGGGGCCTTTAGTGCTGATCCTTTGCATCTTAATTAATAGTTGCCCATGACCTGGTACACCAAGTATTGCACTTCTGCATTATTTGTAGTTGGCTGAGATTCAATTAATTGAAATTTTTTGCTGTTGCTAAAGAAAATGTGAAACAGAGTATTTATAACCATGGATACCTGATTTTTATTTACAGTCATCTGAAGTATCAGTGACAGAGTTGCAACATCTTCTAAGGTTAGGATGTCAGAAACACTTGACTCTCAAAGATGTCTTTACAGTGTTTAAATATATATCTATACATATATATTAGGTACATATAATAGTTTCTTCATAGGAAAAAATACTCATTTTACAAAGAAATTCTATGTTTTGGAAAAAATAATCAGTCACATTAAAGCCCATTAATCAATTGCTAATCAAATAATTCCTGATCCTTCAAATGTAACTACAGCTGAGTTTGACAGTAGTTTATAGGACTAAATTATATTTTGGCTTAGTTTAATATCCTGGGAAACTCACTTCATAATTGGTAGGTGTGCAAACATGCTGGCACTTCAGGTTCTTATTTTATTAGGAAAAATTCCTTAGGAAATTCTATTTCCCCTGCCAGCTGAAATTACAGAGCAAGTCAGTGGCATGCTTAAGTATCAAACATGCTTTTTTCTAGATATAAAGTTTTCTTCTTTAAAAGAGGGATGTCGGAGGGCGCCTGGGTGGCTCAGTTGGTTAAGCATCCGACTTTGGCTTAGGTCATGACGTTGCTGTTCATGGTTTTGAGCCCTGCACTGGGCTCTGTGCTGACAGCTCATAGCCTGCAGCCCACCTGGATTCTGTATCTCCCTCTCTCTCTCTCTTCCCCTCCCCTGCTCATGCTCTGTCTGTCTCTCTCAAAAATAAATAAATATTTTTTAAAATTTTTAAAGAAAAATAATATATAGAAAACACTTTTTGTTTTTTAAGTAGGCTGCCTTTTATGATATTTTGACTTCATGTTTTTTACTAATATTAAGTGGCCCAAAGACTGCAGATTGTTCATATGTACTATTCTTGCACTGCATAAGATCAGTTCTTTGTAAGCAATGAATGAGCTTACCAAAAAGGATACTACTCATATTCGGTGCCTGTTTACACAGCAACATGGTGAGTGTTCTACATACTGTATTATATGTAATTTTTATAACAATCCTGTTGAGGCTTAATTTAACTGTCTTGATGGGCCTGGCCATGCCCATCAGTGGAACCTCAAGTAGGACACCCAAGGGAGACCTGCTCCTAAGTCACTGTCGCTTCCCAGACAAGCACAGGTTGTGGCTTCTTACAGGATTTGAGAAATTTGGTGATCAGTTTCAACACTAGTGGAGTAAACTACAATAGGACTGTGTGGGTTATGCTATGTAAGAGAATAGGCTTCTTAATTATGGTAGAGATCATTAATGGGATATGTGCATTTTCTTTCTCCAGAAGATTTCTAAGTTAATTTGGGTACTTTTTCTTCCAATTTTTCATAAAGCTACTGAGATAGGGTATATCCAAGAAACATTGATTTCATTTTGCTTTTCTAGTAAATTATCAAATGTTTACCAATATCAATCTTTACTAACACAGCCAATCATGGTTTACATTCATACATGAGAAAAATCAGGATTCTAAAAAAAAAAATAAAGTCAAAAAGTTGGTGGCATATTAAAATGAGAACTAAAAATTCAACATCATCAAATTTTTTTTGTCTACACATTATGCTTTTTCTATTAAAAAGCATTTTTCTGTAGCTTTAAACAATTAAAAGTCCATATTAGATGCCAACTGAACATTCCAATCTTCTACCATGGAATAAATAAATAGATGAATGAGCACGACAAAGTGCTTGATTTGATGACTGCAGAACATCAAGTAACAACGCACAATTATTTTGAACAACAACTTCCAGTGGGAATTAGCTTTCCACTGGCCGTCATTGTGTTCCGGTGCCCCATTGTTTATAATTACACATGTACACTGTAACAGCACAGTCGTTAAATTAGAAATTGAACTTCTTTGACAACTGCAGTAAAACTTGACAAAAGATGAACGTGATTTTTTTTTTGTTTCCCTTCTTTTTCTTTCACTTATTTAAACATGTATTAATTAACTTGTTCTGGCAAGTGTTTAGTAAACATTGAACAAGGGCATTTCTTTAGTGGTATAATTAAAATTCCCTCTTAAAATGTTTTGCATGATATTTTATGCACAATTTGACTCAAGTAAACAGAGGTTCTAATTAAAGTTTTTAAATGAAGGCAATCAAAATTGATAAAACATCCAGCAACCCATTGAAGCACATTGTCTTCCTGTCTGTGAAGGTTTAATTTGATGGTCAGTTAACATTAGCCTGGATTAGTTAAGATGCCACTACCTGCACAGACCTCCTTCAACTTTAGTACGTCTCAGGGAATAAATCTTTAAATGTTGCAGTACCCCTTTACGTTGTTATACAGTATTTATTCAATTAAATGTCTTCTAAGTTATTACACCAGGATATTATGAGAAGCATCTAATTTAGGTTATGAATCCTCTGCAAATAAAATGTTACATAAAACACATTGAATGAATGAAGCTATCCAAACATCAAGTGGGGGTTCGATTATTTTTTCCCATTAAAACTTGGTATAAAGAGCTACACAGCTATAAATAGTGCTACCCTTTTGGGTAAGAATAGCATGTAGTTTTCAGTGCTAACCAGCAAATGTCCAAAGTACATAAAAACATCTAGATCATTATCCCTTTTGCTTGCTCACTCGCTCTCTCTCGCCCCCCACCTCGTGTGTGTGTGTGTGTGTGTGTCTGTGTGTGTGTGTGTGTGTGTAGTCGGAAAGATGAAGAAAGATGGAAAAGAATTCATTTTGCCTAGAACGCATTGATTGACCTGAAGTGAAAGATATTTTAAGGGAAGCTTCAAACTCCCCATCTGTAAATTATTCATACATTTTCCTTTTAGTGATGCTGTAAACAACTCCAAAAAGCAAAGTTATGAATACAAGAATTGTTGGTAATTAATACATGACTTAGTGGCTCTCAAGATCACAGATGTCTCTAATGATCTTTTTTAATTTTTTTAATTTTTTTAACATTTATTCATCTTTGAGAGAGAGAGACAGACAGACAGACAGACAGAGCATGAGTGGGGGAGGGGCAGAGAGAGAGGGAGACACAGAATCCAAAGCAGGCTCCAGGCTCTGAGCTGTCAGCACAGAGCTTGACGCGGGGGCTCCAACCAATGAACGGTGAGATCATGACCTGAACTGAAAGTCTGGCGCTCAACCGACTGAACCACCCGGGCGCCCCATCTAATGATCTTTTTAAATTATTGAGTATGAAAACAGATTCCTTGGGATCATTTCTTCAGACATCCAGGTTCTGTACCTTAGCTGTCCAGAAGTGGGAGCAGGAAGTCATTCTCTCTGGCGCTGCATGTAGAATCAGAGCCTGCTCCGTGGCTTTTGTAAAAGACAAAGCGAAATGCAACCCTGACTCCAGGGGGCCTCTGACTAATGCTGGGGTTTACTTAGCAAGCCTGCTCGGCTGTCACACTAAGCTACCTTTCCAATCTGCCTTTTATTATTTTAGTAATAAATGTGATAGCTTAGTCTCCTTCTAACACTTCTTTGTTTCAAGGTTCATTTATTTTGAGAGCGACTGCAGGCAGGGGAAGGGCAGAGAGAGAGGGAGAGAGAGAATCCAAAGCAGGCTCCATGCTGGGGGGCAGAAGAGAACCCAACAAGGGGCTCCATCTCATGAAACATAAAGTCATGGCCTTAGGGGAAACTAAGAGTCTGATGCTTAGGGGCACCTGGGTGGCTCAGTTTGTTAAGCAAACTCTTGATTTTGGCTCAGGTCATGATCTCATAGTTTGTGAGTTCAAGATTTGCATCAGACTGCGCTGACAGTGTAGAGCCTGCTTGGGATCCTTTCTCTCTGCCCCTTCCCTCCCCGCCGACCCCCTCCCACACACATGCACTCTCTGTCTCTGTCTCTCTCAAAAATAAATAAATAAATAATTTTTTTAAAGAGTCTGAGTCTGACGCTTAACTGACTGAGCCACCCAGCTGCCCCACACTTCTTCATTTTATTTCTTAATTTCTTTGGAAATTTCTTTGAAAGAGAAACCAGGTTTTATTTATCAAGTCCCTCCACCAAGACCCCAAAGTTTACTATTCCCAATCTGAAGATGAGAAAACTGAAGCACATCATGTCAAGCCACTTGACAACTCCTCAAGACTAATGAGTATTGATGCTGGGATACAAATGGGTGAACTGGCTGGACTGTGCTTCCAACCACGATGCTATGCTCTCCCTGGTAATAGCACTCCAGCCCTAATTTCATACATAAGCTCAGAGAGATAGAGAAGCTTGTCTGAGATGAAATGGGAAGAGAAAGACAGAAACAAAGTGGGACCTAAAACCCAGCTCTCCTAAACACCACCACAACAACTTTTGATAGTCATCGTACTTAGATTTATTGTACATATCCATGACTTCTCCAGCATTCAAGAGACTTGGACCTTTTCTTAATGATTCCAGGTCATCGTTATGAATATTCATTGCTAGATTTGCAACATCGTAGTACCCTCAAGTGCTGCTAAGAATTCATATGTTCATCCTCACACCCATGAGTCATCCTGTCATTAATTCAGGCACTGAGTCATTCTTACACTCAGTCGCCTGTGCATTCATCCATACACGCACTTATTTTACAAATGCTTATCCGCTGTCACTCTGCACAGGCACTGTTCTTGGCATAGGAACACAGAGCATCACTACTTCCCCAGACCAGCCCCTGACTCCATCCTTTGTCTTTAGTTCTTCTGCTGGCCATTTGTAGCCATTCTCTCTGCCCCCCTCAGCCATCGCCCTCCTACTAAAATTGGTACTCCAGCCTCCAGCGCTCCTTAGACCAATCTCTTTAATTTGCTGGGGATTTAGAAACCTGGTGATAAATTTGTTCAAATTTTGTCTGAAATGAGGGTAAGTAAAACCTAGTTGCTGTCTCCATGAGCAAACTACAAATGAGACAATGAATGCTATAGTTAAGAAGGAGCCCCTAGATTAGCTGGGTTTTAGCCAGCTTCTGCCAACCACTGGCTGTGCATCCTTGGGCAAAGGATCCAGTCCCTCGAAACCTGTGTTTCTCATCTCTGAAGCAGAGGGTAAGGATGATAGTCTCCATCTCAAAGGATTCTTGTTTAAGAATTACATCTTGGGGCGCCTGGGTGGCTCAGTCGGTTGGGTGTCCGACTTCAGCTCAGGTCACGATCTCGCGGTCCGTGAGTTCGAGCCCCGCGTCGGGCTCTGGGCTGATGGCTCGGAGCCTGGAGCCTGCTTCCGATTCTGTGTCTCCCTCTCTCTCTGCCCCTCCCCCATTCATGCTCTGTCTCTCTCTGTCTCAAAAATAAATAAACGTTAAAAAAAAATTTTTTTTTAATGTTTTTAAAGAATTACATCTTTAGGGGCACCTGGGTGGCTCAGTCGGTTGAGCATCCAACTCTGGCCCAGGTCATGATCTTGCAGTCCGTGAGTTTGATCCCTGTGTCAGGCTCTGCGCTGACAGCTCAGAGCCTGGAGCCTGCTTCAGATTCTGTGTCTGTCTCTGTCTCTGCACCTCCCCTGCTCACACTCCATCTCTCTCTCTCTCTCTGTGTGTCTCTCTCTCTCAAAAATAAATAAACATTAAAAAAAAGACTTACATGTTTATAGAGCATTTATTCCATTACCTGGCACAGAGCAAACCTTTGCTGTTCTTATTTAGCTTATGTACTTAGTGATGACTATTTTTACCTCTAGGAACCTGTATGGCTGTTACAATTTTAGGGAAGTCATGAAGACTCCATTCTAAAGTCACAACCACACTGAGCACTTATCATGAGCTGTGACTCCTCAAGGTGTGTTCAGAGCAAGGACTCTGGTGCCAAGGTCAGGATCTGGCTTTATTACACACCCATGGCATCACTTTGGACAAGTTACTCAACTTCTCCAAGCTTTAGTTTCTCATCAGCAGAAATTATAAGATTATCCACCTCACAGAATGGGCATGAGGGCTAAATTAAAACATGTCTGTGGTAGCATAGTACCTTCACATAATAAGGTCAGGGATGGAACACAGCAGATTTAACTAGTATTACTACTTATTAGACTTCATGTAATTGATGAAAGGCTTAGATATAATATCAGGAAAAATTAAATACAACATCTCCACTCCTCATGACACTTTGCAGCAGTATGAGCCTTTAGAATCATCTGTGATGTGCCAAGTTTCGTAACGACTTAATGATAAACCCAACCATGTGACTCCTGCTTTTACAATTCAATAAATTTAAATCTGCCCTGAACTCCTTACACCTACTAAGAAACCCTTGTCTCCAGCCGGCCCCAGCTCCCAGCCAATACTCTCAGCCTGCCCTCTCATTGAGCTATTGAAAAAGAAGAGCAAACTCATTGAAATCATTCACACTAATGTACAAGTGGGTTTTGACATCTTGCAGTCTTATTCAAGCTTCATTGTCTTAAATGGCTATACATCCAGAAGAATTAATGTAGCTCCCAAAGAGCCTAACTTACAAGCAAGGAGTAATATGAAATCAAGTCTTTCATACATTTCTGCAACCTAGACATATAGTTTGCTACAGAAGTTGTTTAAAATTCATGCTATGAATATCTAATTAAAGGTGTAAAATGCTTTCTCTTTTCCTTTGTTTGCCTGAGTAAATCTTTTGGGAAAAGACAACATCTACAAGCCCAGACACCCTCAGGAGCCAGGCAACATGCATAAAGGAATGAAACAAGCAATTGAACAGCGTCATTAAGGATTGGTGGGAAAGCACCTGCCATGCTTGGGAAGGGAGCTCCGTCCACTCCAGAAATAAAAATGTCACCAGAACTCCTGATATCAACTTAATCCAGAAATGAGCATGCACTGATCTTTAAAGATTGGTGGCTGGGGGCGCCTGGGTGGCTCGGTCGGTTAAGCGTCCGACTTCGGCTCAGGTCACGATCTCACGGCCAGTGAGTTCGAGCCCCGCGTCGGGCTCTGTGCTGACAGCTCAGAGCCTGGAGCCTGTTTCGGATTCTGTGTCTCCCTCTCTCTCTGCCCCTCCCCTGTTCATGCTCTGTCTCTCTCTGTCTCAAAAATAAATAAACATTAAAAAAAAAAAAAAAGATTGGTGGCTGATTTTGGTTTAACTGTTCAATTGCAAACAAGAAATACACAAGAGGCAAAACTCTGCTCCTGGTATAGCCTATGTGTGTCCTCTGCTGAGATTTTTTTTTTTCACAGCTTAGGTAATTATGGCCATCTTACTGTTAACACCTCACATGAATTCATTCATTTTATCCTCACAGGCATCCTATGGGGTAGGTACTGTTAAAATTGTCCCATGTTATAGTTAAAGAAATTGAGACACGTGTTGATCCCCAGCCAGTGTTGAGTAGGGCTGAGCTTCTAATCCAGATGTGTGGTGTCCCAGAGTCCGTTCCTAACCATACCCTGATAACTTTCTCTCATGATAAAATAGGTTGGAATTCTTTCCCCATGTGGAAAAAGAACTTCGTCTTTATCCTCTGATTCGTCCTTTTGGGGGTTTCTTGTCCCAAATGAGTATTTCACATCAACAAATATTCCTTGAGCCTCAACTACACATGAAACACCATTTTATGTGCTGTAACACATTTGATTTTATCTTCATTAATGCAATGTGTGGAATGTGATTTTAGAACGAGGGTAATACTGTTAAAATAGCTTCATCTGGAAATACATCAGTTTGCAAACAGATTGGCATATTATCCACAAATATAAACATTTACAAAAAAAATCAGGCATCATTTGATGGCTGTTGCCATGATGATTCATTGGCACAAGAGAAATGCTACGTGATGAGAGGTGCCAAAGCTGTTTGACACATTTCAGTGGAGTTCATTACACACATGAAACAGAACCAATTTTACTCAACAGTGACTTTGACATTTACAGAAAAATGAAATGGAAGTTTAGAAATGAAGACTTCATGTGAAATCTCTACCAAAAATTTTAAATTGGTTCTATCCTTATGCCACCACTTCTAGAGGATCAGCCATGTACTGTAGACTTTTTATGCACAGCAGGAGGCAACTTATTCAAAACAAAGTTTCTTGGGAGAGCGGATAATTGATCTTGAAAAAACTTAATTGGTTGTAAAGCTCCTCTCTCAGAATAAAGAACATGGATGTTGTTAAAGATTTACTTGAGGGGCGCCTGGGTGGCGCAGTCGGTTAAGCGTCCGACTTCAGCCAGGTCACGATCTCGCAGTCCGTGAGTTCGAGCCCCGCGTCAGGCTCTGGGCTGATGGCTCGGAGCCTGGAGCCTGTTTCCGATTCTGTGTCTCCCTCTCTCTCTGCCCCTCCCCCGTTCATGCTCTGTCTCTCTCTGTCCCAAAAATAAATAAAAAACGTTGAAAAAAAAAAAAATTTAAAAAAAAAAAAAAAAAAAAAAAAAAAAGATTTACTTGAAGAAAGGCACGGGTACCTTTGGCTGCCCTCTGTTTGGTGTATCCTGATATCACAGTTCTGTTTCTTAAATTTGCTAGGTTTTAATGGAGTAAATACCATCTTCACCCCCACTGCACCCAAAGGCTTTGTGGGACTCGAGCAATTTCAGGCTCAGAGTTGGAATACAATAGAGTCAGGAGAAATGTTAAGTAGTTGTAAATAACCAGTTGTTTTCTACTTCATTAATGATCTAAGGTGAGAAAATGTACCAGAACTTAGTGAGGGATTTATAATACATATGCCAAAGCATTGCTAATGGGTTCTGCCAATGGGTTAGGATGACTCATGTATAGACAATATTTTCAGAAGTGTTTTTTGTAAGCAGCATCAATGCAAAATACCATGCTACAGCATTTATATGCAACACTATTTATTCAAAAAAACGGTTTCCGGGGCGCCTGGGTGGCTCAGTCGGTTAAGCTCCGACTTCAGCTCAGGTCACAATCTCACGGTCAGTGAGTTCGAGCCCCGCGTCGGGCTCTGGGCTGATGGCTCAGAGCCTGGAGCCTGCTTCCGATTCTGTGTCTCCCTCTCTCTCTGCCCCTCCCCCGTTCATGCTCTGTCTCTCTCTGTCTCAAAAATAAATTAAAAAACGTTAAAAAAAATTAAAAAAAAAAAACAAAGAAACGGTTTCCTACCAGATTTTAAAATATTCTCTCACTATGGTAAATGGTTAAAGTATATTAAGAATGTTGTTTTATTGAATGCTTCCTGTTTTTAGTGCCCAGGTTAAGGCTCTGCATATCAAAGAACGAACGTGCTTGGTTTAATTTGTAAGCCTAGGTAGCATTATAGTAATATTGCACTGATTAGAATTAATCAAGAATAATAGAACAAATGTATGCTGAGTCTGAATTCTAAAACTTTAAAGTAATTATATTGCTTTTAAACCTGTTTAATATTTACTCATTTGTTTGTAAATAGTATAATAAAATCAGTATCTCAAAACCAGATAACACAGTTGAGACATTCAGACTGTTATCAAACATAAGTCACCAGAGAAGCAATTCAATCAATAGAGAAGTTTTTAATTAGCATATTAATGATTTGCAAATAGAAGGTGATTCCAAAGGACTCTAGGGAACTTGAAGACACTGTAGTTTATCTTCTCATTCTATATATCCCTATGAAATATTTTTACATTATTAATTTCCAATAATCTAGGGAAAAAGGTTTTGCAAATCAAAGGAAAACTTTAGCCAAGCTTGTGCATTAATTATCACATATTCTAAACTGGTAGCTCGTGAATTAATGAGTTCCAGGCTCCTCCTAAATGGCTTTCATTAAATAAAAGCTGGACTTGGCTACGTACTTGCGTGAAGATTGAATGTATATGCATACTGGCTGCCAGGCAAATTAAGTTACAACATAGCAATTATCAATGCTGTGTGGGCCTTGCCCCACTATCCATAAACATCTTTTTTTAATTTTTTTTTAATCTTTGAGAGAGAGAGCAGGGAGAGGGACAGAGGGAGGGAGAGAGAGAGATGGAGGGAGGGAGGGAGGGAGGTTGAGAGAGAGAGAGAGAGAGAGAGAGAGAGAGAGAGAGAATCTTAAGCAGGTTCCATGCTCAGCATGGAGCCAGACGTGAAGCTCGATCACACAACCCTGGGATCATGACTTGAGCCGAAATCAAGAGTCAGACAGGCCACTGACTGAGCCACCCAGGTGCCCCTATCCATAAACATCTTAATTACCTTCTACACATCGCTAAGAAAGGGCTTCTGCAATGACTCAAACTATTTTTCCGGATCAACCACTTTTGCATATCACATTTCAGAGCGTACAAATGATGGCCTATAAGAAACAGAAAATCCCCCCAAAAAACCCAGATCCCAGCAAAAAGAAAATAAAAAGTAGAGACGCAGTCTATCAAGTAATCTTTTAAGTCCATTGCTAAGCTGCCATTAAGCTGCAATTAGGCAGCTCAAGTCTTGTTTTTATAGAGTTTTTGATATTTCTAACTGATTTGCTCTTAGTGCCATGAGGGGATGGGGGCAAAAAGGTACAATCTCTACGTTGTTTTGCATTGTTTGCTCTCTCGCGCTCTAACCTTCTGATTCTTTCCTGACTGAATACCATGCCTGCCTGCTATTTTAAAATTCAGTGTCTATGCATGCCCTAACTCTTTATCCTTTTGGTTTACTTCTTGACATCTACAAAACGAGCCTGCATAGCTAATTACTACTTGCCATGTGGTACTCCTGTATTTTGACTGCTTACAAGTCAGCAACTTTCCCATATTTCTCAAAGTTGTGCTACACTGGGCTTTTTCCTCCTTGACCTATGGCAATTCCGCATCCTAAGAATCCTGTTTTTTGGATCTAAGAGTATGCTTGGAATATGTTTTTATTTCATATTTTTTAATTAAGTAAAATCTAAAATATATATATATATATCACTCATTTAAACTTTATCATATTCTTATCCAGTATAACGTTAGAATAAAAATAGCACATAAATTACACAAAGACATGTTTGTCCGGTATCATTTTTACAAGGGCAAAATTACTACGTTGAAACTGGGTTCTGATTTTTTCCACCTGAATAAAGATGACTTTCAAAACCTTAACACAACAAAATGGAAAGGAAGGGCACCTGGATGGCTCAGTCGGTTGAGCATCAGACTTAGGTGCTCTCTCTGTCTCTCTCAAAAATGAACATTAAAAAAAATTTTAATGGAAAGGGGGAAAAAAAGCACAGATTCCATGAATGAGTCCATCCTCCAGTGAACTTTCCTTTTTGCCCACATTCTTCATGCAGTCAGTGGGCATAAAGTTCCCACCCTCTCTGTTTTTATACTATTATTACTATGAAATCCTGAATTGAAGTCTACACAGAGGAAAATGATTAGCAAATGGTGTGCTTTTGATTTTTAAAGACGTTCTATTTTTTTAATTTTAAAATAATTTGACTAAAAAAAAGAATTTGACTTGCTCGGAAGTGCTTCTAGAAAAATTAAAAAATATTCAAGCATAAGAGGGAACCATGCTATCTTTTGCAGACTTTTGCAGTGTGCTATAGATGGATTCTTAATATGCAATGCATCATGGTAACAATAACAATACTAATAACAACAGTAATAATAATAATAGCAGTTGATACTTATTAAGACCTTATTAAGCGCCACGCGCTGTTAGAAGTGCTTTGCATGGAATGACTTAATCCTTACAACACACTATGAGGTAGTTACCGTAATTATCCCCATTTACAAAGAAGAAACTAAGGTACAGATGAGATTAAGCATTTTCCCAAGTTCACAGCAACTAATGGACAGGGTCTGGATTTAAACCCAGGCAATCTGGCTCCAGCATCGATAATCTTAACCACCATGCAATCTTGCCTATTACAAAGTATTAAATGAGAATGCTAAGTTATATATTCAACAGTTCAGTTTGTTGGAGTTTTTTTAAACTATGAATTTCACACAGAAGTCTATCCCTCTAAAAAGCTAACACTAAATATGAGCGGATCATAGTAATTTTAGTAATTTTGCATATTGAGTTTTTAACAAGGGCACACCCTGCCAAGTTGATACAAAAAGAGCTGGGTTATAGCAAAACTAGATGTTCTAGCATACTTGCAAACACTGCTTAAATTTGCATCACTTTAAAAGCTCATTACCAACTAAGCAAAAAAAGAAAGAAAGAAAGAAAGAAAGAAAGAAAGAAAGAAAGAAAGAAAGAAAGAAAGAAAGAAAAATACTTGACATTTTGGTATCTGTGATATTAAAAAGAACTAATATTTAATATTCAAGTGGCAACAGCTTGTAGAGTTTCCACACAACACCCACAGGGATCGATTTTTCTTTAAAATGGCCTTTAGGAGTCTGCCTTTTAAACAGCTGACACCTCCATTCTCTGTATCCCTCTTTCCTGCCAGCACCATGGGGCACACACTGAGTGCAGCAACAGACGTGTAATTCTTCACTGCAGGATTTGTCTGTGCAAATAATGGAGAATATGAGAAATTAAGAAAAATGCAATTTCCACTGAATCAACCTCAGTGTAATCTCTCCTGCTAAAAATGAATAGATGTCTTTAGAGGGCTTTTCTCCATATGCTCCCTCAATCCCCTTTATATACTATCCGCGAGAAGAACAGAATCGTCATTACCTAACCGAGCATCAGTTATTCCACACCTGTACCAAGGCCACATAATGACAAGTATACGATTGCCTGGCATTTTTCCAGCATAACTAATTGTCACAGTATTAATTCACTCACCTGTGGAATTTTCAACTTCCCCAGCCTGCTGTCAAGAAGATGCATAGTAATGGAATAAAGGTTTAAAAATGCTGAACACTATAAAATATCTCACTTATATTCCAATAGAAAGCTTTCCACTAAACCATGTGTTTGGTGGCTATAATTACTCATTGCTGGGGTAAAAAAAAAAATCAAAACACTGGTCATCTATAAATTTACCTGTTACAATAATAGGAGACACAGAGAAAATTCTGTTCTTATTACCTAGAACGTGTTTCTTTATCTGTATTTCTTTCATGAATGAACCAGTTTAATTACTGTTATGTTCTACATTACAAAGCGCTGCATATGTTTGGTTAGTATAATTTAAGAAATTTCCCCATCTCAAATAGTACAATGAAGGAGTCATTTGTTAGATTCTTTTTCGAGAAATATGGAAAAGTTTAGGATGGAGATATGGGCATGTATTATTTTAATTACATGAAATATAAACCACTTTGTAACATCTTTGCCAGGCAATCTGGCCCAAGGATTTTTTTTAATGTGAGGTTACGTTCTTGAAAGTTAATATTTGTCCTGGAAAATTATTACTCACAAGTATAATAGCTGACTTTTCTGGAGATCCTGTAGCCAACAACTCTCACTGTGATATTGAGATATACCTGATGCACCTGTTAAAATTACATAGGCATTGTGACCAATTTATATATATATAGGCTTGATTGCTTATGATATATGTAAAATTTAGAGATGAAAACCCAGGATTTCCTAAAGAAATTTAAATAGAATTGCTCATTTAATTCCTATATTCTATTATATACAAATTCTGAAACATTATCCTATAATGTTATTAGGTCGTATGAGGAAAAACAGCTTCCTGGTCAAGTCTGAGAAATCCTTTATTAAATGTAGGCTGGCATCGCTGTTGCAAAATTTCACTCCAGAAACTTCAATGTGCTAGTAGGCATTTTGAAAAGAAGATGTGTGGTCTTTTCCAACCTTCCTTGACCCAGGCCAGTCTACCACAACCCATGGCTGGAGCCAAGAGTCTGAAGAGCAGACTCTGCCTTGACTTATGCAGACACATCACAGGTACTCAGTACATTTTAGTGAAAATTCAACAGTATCCACTTTCAGCTGAATTGAAACTGTCTGTGATATTCTTTGCCTCAGACTTGTTCATGAGGATATATATGCAAATGGAATCAGAAACACAAACTCGTTTCTCCTAACCAGATCTCAGCCCACATACTAGCAAGGAAAAGAGAGTAGTGAAATAATCCACTCTGGCATGTTGACCTACAGCAATGCTATTACTTAAAATAGGATTTTTAAGCGCTAGAAAAGGAGAAAGGAAAACAGCAGCTTCCTACTCGGCACATGCCTTCCATTTAGCATATCTGAAAGAACATTTTCCTCATTTCAAAATTGATAGCCAACTTATTTTTGTTGTTTTGCTATTGAAATTTCCGCCCTCTCTCTCCAGAGCTTATTTGCTCTAACACTGAATTTTAAGCATCTCTAAAAATGTTTGATATGTTATTATTCTTTCCAGACATCCTCTGAGAGCCAAGCAAAGAACATTAAGGAAGAAAGGAGGGATGACACTGGACAGAGTGCAGTGAACAAAGACACTTGAAGGAGCAGGGCACCCACTGCCCAGAGACTGGACTGTGTCATCAGAATGAGAACTTACCGGTACTTCTTGCTACTCTTTTGGGTTGGTCAGCCCTACCCAACTTTCTCAACTCCGTTATCTAAGAGGACTAGTGGTTTCCCAGCAAAGAAAAGGGCCCTGGAGCTCTCTGGAAACAGCAAAAATGAGCTGAACCGTTCGAAAAGAAGCTGGATGTGGAATCAGTTCTTTCTCCTGGAGGAATACACGGGATCCGATTATCAGTATGTGGGCAAGGTAGGATTCCATTGGGCACTTTGACATTCTGGTTTTAAAGCCTGAAGAAGTTACTCCTAATAAATAGACGGGGAGGATGTGAACCATTCCCCCAATACAGTAAGAATTGTTGCTTATCTGGTGAGACTTTTTTTTTTTTTCACTTGAGTAGTTTTGGGAAGAAGACTGTAGCAAGAAGCTGAGAAATGTTAGCAGTGCAACAAAGAAAGAAATGCTTCAGCTGAAAACGAAACGCCCACAACCATCCACATAGGATTATCATAAATCCTTTAATTTTTACTTTAGCTTGAAAAATGTGGTCCAGCTATTCTATAAAGTAGGATGTATTAAAAACAGGAATAGAGCGATTAAGCTGTAAGGGAAGGAAGGTTCCTTTTTCTGATTCTGAAAGCAAACATTCTGAGCGTTAGTCCTTTGGCCAGGTTCAAATTAACTACTTCTTAACACTGCACCCGACAGTGCCATCCATTCTCTGACCAGATGGAGCCTTTTGTCCGCAAAATCCACCATATTGCCTTAGATTTGGTCGCTGTTATTGTTGCTGCTATGGCTGGTTTTGTCTTGTTTCAACTGGCCAGAGTCAGGCATTTCAAAAGATAGTGCTTTAATTGTGGCAAGGTTCACAAAAGAGAAACATGGTTATGTAAAGGTGCTATTTCCAAATATCATCTGACCATTTTATTGACTCTAGAAAGTAGAGTGAGGAGGGCATCACTTATTATAGCCCTTGGAGGTTACTGGAGCTGAGTCAGGGAAACAGCTCAGTTATACTGTCATCGTGAGTTTCACTGAAATGTTATCATCAGCTACATTCTTGTTGCAGAATATCTGCATGCGGCAGAGATGGGGGGACAAATAGACACATATTTGTATTTTGTAGCTTCTGCGTTTCATAATATGGTACTGATAAGAAAAATAATTGTCACATATCCTTTATATGAACAGAGAATGAACATAACAGAAATGATAAAATGTCTTTGTTTATGATTACAGCTATGATTTTGAAACAATCATATTAGGATATCATGCAAACAGCATAAATTTTGCAGATTCCAAGGGCTCTGCATTCACATTTCAATCTGTTATCAAATATCCCCTAAATAACAGTGTGCAAATATTCTCTTTAAGTATTTACCATTATAAATGAAGGAAAGCCATCCATGGCTTGGGCTGAGGTAACCAGGCATTGTTCCAATGAATGAATTATTAATGTGGAATAAAGTAGGAGAGGAAGTATTCAGTGGAGGGGTGAACATCAACACAGATCCCCAAGGGTTTAGCCTTGAATTTGTTGTGAAACTCACACGCTGTGTGACTGCTGAAAAAAGACAGTCCACTTATTTGTACTTCTCTCCATTTCCTTGTGAAATTTGACTAGCACTATATTAACAGAGTAATGGTTGTAAATAATAATAATAATAATAATCTTACCACCTTTAAAGCACTTTCTGCAATACAAATAACATTATTGTCATAGAAGATTAAAATTTCTTAATAACTGATCCCCCCTTTTTCCTTTATGCTTTTTTCTTCTAAAATTGTGAGGCCATTTTATATCAAAAATACCTTGTGTTCTTAAAGAAAGGCTGGGATATTTCAGGATCCTGGAAACAGAAATGGATAAAACCACGTAGGAATCAATTTTACCATGAGAATTCTGAGAGGTAATATTGCCACGGGGAAAAGTTTCGAGCTGTGGACTCCAAGTGGATCTGAGGCTGCATGGCTGCACTGCCACATGTGTGGCCAAGGCAGGTTATTAACCTTCCCGGGCTTTAGTTTCTTCATCTGGAAAATGCAGGCAGTGAAGCCTGCCGCATGGACTTACATGAGACAGGAACTAGTGGCTGGCACATAGTAGGTGCATAAAGACAGTATTATTACTGGCAAGCAGATCAGTTATAAACACTCTACTAAATCTATCTGTAATGCACAAATATTGATTTTTATATCATTGCAGAAGTAAAATGAGGTAATTAAGGGATCTCCCAATGGATGGAAAAGGTAGAAGATGGAGGCAAAATCCCTTCCCAATCATAGCTTCAACTTAACGAGTTGGATGTAGGTATTTTATTGGCAGCTAGACCTATTTCCCTACCTTACCATCATCCCTACCCCACCCCCACCTCCTTGAAGTTATAACATATAAGAAGATGTCTACCGGGGGGGGGGGGGGGGGGGAAGCAAGGGCAATAATTGAAGTTGTCATGATTCCCAGCATTGCTGCATCAGATGTGTTTAAGACTGTAAATAGGGCATTTCCCCAAATCTATCTTTGGGGTTATGCTTCATCAACAGGCAAAAGGATTTGAGTATAATGTGTTTTTATCACAATTAAGAATAGGCCAAAATAATTTTTTAAGGGAAAAAAATGTTTGTTCCTTCTGTGGCAACAAGTTGGTACACATTTTTTTTTTTTTTTGAGAGAGAGACAGAGTGGGGAGGGGCAGAGGGAGAAGAGAGAATCTTAAGCAGGCTCCACACTCAGCGTGGAGCCTGACAGTGTGGATCCCACAACCCTGGGATCATGACCTGAGCTGAAATCAAGAGTCAGTTGCCCAACTGAGGAGCCACCCAGGAGCCCCTGGTCCACTTTTAAATAGATATGGAACGAAACACATACCTGATGTGATGATCTGGATCCACAAGGTCAAGAAACTTTTGGAAAAAGAAAAAAAAAAAAAAAGATTAAACTATAGCAGAGGTTCCAAAACATTCTTGGTTTGCAGTGCCCTTGATATTTCGATAATTGTTTTTACAGTGCCCTTAGGACACAAGAAATAGAGCCAAACAACTTAACAGGTATTTATGTTCTAACAAATAAGTAGTTATTTGAAAAAAATATACAGCAATCAGCAGAAAAACCAATATTTTAATTTTATTCATAAATAACCACAGTTACTTACAGCATGTGGGCATCTCCCAGGCACTGTGCAACTTCTAAGATCAGACCATGCCCCTCAGTTCCTTTTCCACATTGATTTTGCATTGTACTCTCTTATTATCACAAGTTCGATGGGAAAATATAAATATATGACATCATCGAAAGGAATGGAGCACCACCTACTGTTGAAACTGTTAACTTCTCTGGCCTAGTAATTCACAAGGAGACCCACAGAGCCCAAGTGTTGCTAGTATTTCCCTCGAAATGTTAAAATACTTCCTGGCACCACAGTGGGTTCCCTGCTACACCCCAGGATGCCTCAGCATGCACTGTGGACAGCACTGGACTGTAGGTAGGCTGGCACTGACAGGTGTACAAAGGCCAATAGAACCTTAAATCTTGCTATTAGCCTAATGAAATAACATTACTTAGAGTCCATCCTCTGGGCCTGAAATGAAAAAGATTGGTCTGTACTTGTAAAGGACAGAAGTGTTAATGAAGAAAAAGTAATGCAGCTGAGCAAGTAGCACTTAAAGTAGAAGAGTTTTTTACTCTACAAGCATCTGTTTATATTTGTATTCATGTTCGTTGTTTCCATTACTTTGTGGTAAGTCTGTAGGGACAACGGTGAGGACGGTGAGTGAGGGAAATGTGAGAATGGGTGGGAGCAGAGGGCTGTCGGGTGTGGAAGGAGAAAAGAGGGAGAGTCACATGAGCACAAGAGAAGACAGAATCCTGAGGCTCTGGTAACAATGAGGTGAATAGATAAGATCACATTCAAAACTTGGACCTCTCTCCTCTAAGCTGTCTGAATGCTCCCCAGCATTTCACTGTGTCCTGTGGCCAGTAAGATTAATGCAGAAGCATGGACACGGCAGGGCTAGGGAGAGAGGCACTTACTGGGAATAAAAGTGGGGAAGGCCAATTAGAGCTGAAATATTGACAATCTGGATTCTGATTTATGAGAAAAGTCTCCACACCTCTACTCACCTAAAGATGGTGGTGGAAGGTGTGGGCAACAGGGAGGGAAGATGTTGTCTGTATTGGGTAAGAGTTTGTGAGCTCAAGATACAGATATACATACAGATACAGATAAAGAATACGATTTCTTTTCTAAAATACATGACCATCTGGGGGCAGCTTGTAGCAGAGTTAGCATAAACACCATCAGTGTCACCTGGGAGCTTGTTAGAAATGCAGACTCTTGGGGCCCCACCTGAGATCTATTGAATCGTAATCTACATTTCAACAAGATCCCCGGTGAACTGTATGCATATTAACATTTGAAAAGTGCTGCTTTTAAAAATGCCTTGGCCAGGGTCTCACCTACCCCGAAATTCTGACTGAGTTGGTTTTTAATTGTTTATGATTCTAATATGTGGCGGAATTTGACAACCACTGCTTCAGTTCGCAGCATTATCACTGGCAATGACTATAACAAAACGTGGCAAGTTCAGTGATAAAATGGGCCTCTAGAAAGTACTATGAAGGAGAGGGGTCAACTGGGCGTGGGGCTCAGTAGAGCTTTCTAAAGGAGGTGATAATATTGGAAGCACTCTTAAAGGAACAGCAGGTGTGAGCTCATACCTCAGAGGGAGAATTAGCAGGACTTCCCAATTAATTAGATGCAGAAGCCAAAAGAGAGAAAGGCAGAAGTTCAGACAGAGATTTCAAGACTGGACAGTCAGGAGAGTGAAAATGTCACCAATGCTGGCAAAATGGAAAGTGATACATGTTTTCATGTCAAGGGGGAACAGGAAGAGTATTTGCTTTTATATGATATCCATCTGGGTTATCTTTGGCTTATGTAAATTTAATAGAAAAATAAGGGGAAACATTGTAATTCCACATTTTCAGAAAACCCCACACCCCTCCTGCCAGCTTTATATAATGTAGCAATTCCTTGGTGATGATTCACATATAGTCTAAGATTAGGTTCAATAAGAAAAGAAGAACATAGTAGAGATAGATTAGATTTTGAAGATGCGGCCAATCATTAATACAAAGATGAATATATTTCAAGCTCAGACCTTTGCACAGTTTTAGGCAAAAGATTTGCACCTGATCATTAAACAGTCCACAACAGTGTTTAATTCCCTGTCTCCTCCATTTTGTTCTTCACAGTGTTCTCTATCCTCTCCTTCCACATAGTGTATACATAAGATGAAGCTCCATTAGAAGCTTCTATTTTTAGTAGCATACCAGGAGATCTCTTTTTATGAAATTTGACAAGCTGTGTATTTTCATAGATATTTTCTGATGTTAACTTTTTGGAAGTTGATGATGGTTTTCTCTTGTGGAGTTTCCCCCCACCAAAAATAGATATGCTGTGCTTTTTTAAACACCATGAAAATTTGGGTTCTATTTGAGGTTCTAATGTACAGGTCTTCCTAACATGCCTTTCTCTTGAGTCCTTAAAATTAATGTCTACCCAATTCAGCAAAGCCACTAGTCTCAGGATAATTAGACAGTAATGTTTTAACGGCCCATAAAAATAAAAGTGTCAGCCATATACACCTTTAAAATTAGGAATGAACAATTATTTATTCCTATAATTACATGATCCAAATTCAGTAAACATGAAGCAATATTATACTCATTCTGAAAGACCATTTAAAAGATGCTATCATTAAAATATTGCTTTCTTGTATTCCAATTTTTTTCTGAAAAGATCATAAATTGAAGAGCAGAAACCTCCTTGCGCTAATTTGACAGGTGATTCAGAGAAGCCATTTAACGACAGCCGCTTGAAACAGCAGCATCAGATTAAAGCATCGTCACAGCTAACATTTACTGAGCCTTACTTTGTTCCAGACACTCTGCTCACTGCTTCAGATGTATTAACTCCTTGGAAGCTCACAACAACCCTACAGACTAGATGCGATTTAGATCCCTGTCTTACAGATGAGTAAACCAAGGCTCAGAGCACTCAAGTATTTGCCTGCTAGACTTGGCGGTCAGCGTCTGTCTGACCTCGTAACAGCTCAGTTATTTTCCTTCCCCTGTACATCCACTACTTCACAGAGCCATTGCAAGGCGCAAATGAGAAAACATTCCCAGAACACGCTTTGGCATTCGGTGATTGCGTCTGGCTCAATACCACAAATATCTGCTGAGAACCTGCTGTGTGAAACCCAAGGGTAGAGAGGAAAAAAAAATGTTAAGACTAGTTTCAAAGAGCTACACAAATATGTTTGCATTATTATAATGCACAATGCTTTTACTTTTCCTTGATTTTAATTTTCAGAATACATCAGTGATATTCAAAATAGTTACATGTGAGCATTTTAAAATTAGATATGCAATTAGCAGTCTTTTTGGTCATTGTGATGAAAATGTGTCTTTTCTTTTTATTTCCCTTGATAACCTTCTCTAAACTTCTATTCTGGTTCAATGACCTGCAATAATCTTTTCTCCCTGAGTCAGGACAAGTGCCTTGGGCACATCTTTCTTCTTCATCATTTAAATTTAATGTTCAGCCATTTAACATTTTTATATTTCAATTGGTTAGTGTATTTAAGAGACCGTGCACTCGCTGGTTGAATGTACTTTTTAAAAATGTTTCAAAAGTAACTTCCCAACTGCCAATATTGGCAGTAATCCTCATTGTGTTTCCCTGTCACCAACTGATTTCCCTTTCTTAATGACAAAAGCTTCAATTTGCTATTTGATGCTAAGATGTCCTGTGTAACAGCAGTTCTCTTTCTGAATCTTAAACTCTCCACACAGTCGCTCGTGTGGAGAACAGCACAGTTAGAATGTCTGACCTTGGTCATAAACCCAAAGGCAACTGTTCAATTGCCTGGGTCACGCAAGCAGAGTAAAATATAGAAAGGCAAAGAAGGACCCAATCCCAAATCCTCCAACTTCCACGTCATTATGTCTGTGGAATCCTGTGTCCTCCTGCTGGCAATTCAATTTGTTGAACGAAATGGAGGGATCAAGGTGAATACAAGAGAGTTAAGGATTCAGGTCCTTTTTGTTCCCACTGAGCTATTTTACCTCCATACTCCGCAAGTCGAACAGATCTAGAGGTTGTTAGAAGGTTATAGAGATGCTACATGTTCATTATAACAAATCCCCTCCAATCTATATTATAGACATGGCTAAGTATTTGTTTACTCATTACCTTACTTGTGTGTACTATTATTAAACAATATAAACACTTGATTTGCAGCAGAATTCTTTGTTTTTTGTCATATTATGGGTCCACCATAGCAGATGGAAATATGAATATGCAAAACGCCAACACCGCAGTTTACATTTCTTTTCAAATCAAAATCCTTAATTATCATTTTGACTGAATTTTATTCCAAAAATCAGATAAATATTCTTGACTTATTGGTAATCAACAGTAAAAAGATACTTAAACCACTGATTTTTTTTTCATTTCCATTGATTTGAATGACAGAACTGGCACATTCATTTAAATATGAGAAGCCAAGGACATATATATTGTAAGCAGAATTATAAGTTTAACTTTTAGAAGGCCTTCCATCTCTTGTCAAAATTAAAAGATGCCTTCCTTATGTTGTCTCTTTTATCAAAAATAAACAAGTTTTTAACAGGGGTTCTGCCTTTGATAACCTTCATGAAATTTAGAGATTATGTATGGATGTTAATGTGTCATTGGAATCTTAAAAAGGCATCTCTTTGTGTATAGATTTGGCCACTACTAGCAAATTCCACTTTCCTATAAGCTTTTACGTTGTCAATTATTAAAATGACAACATAATACAATCCTCATAAGTAGGCTAAAATATATCAATATTCTTTGCAAACCTAGCTTTCTGTCTGGAATTAAAGAGGAGGTTGAAAGAAAGTACAGAATTCCCCGTAAGACAAAGAGGTTTTTTTCTTATTGCTATTACTGATAAATAAGTAGAAGGAATAGATACTCTCAAAGGTCAATATGAGGAATCAAATTTGAAATTATGTGATGTGAAATAAAAAGAAAAGCAGCATGCCAAAATATTTCACTAGGAATATAGTTATAATTGCTTCCAGCTTTCCATTCACAAAGAATACACACACACACACACACACACACACACACACAAAGAGGCATTTTAGAAGATTAAAATGTATACATGTGTGAAATATATGAATAAATATTTTAGGTGAATTAGTATGTTTTAGAAGACCTGAGGGCAGTGATGGGGGCATAACAAAAAGCCTGAAATATCACTCTGCATGTGGGATTTAATGCTGACTAGAGGGAACAGAGATTGGAGTTAAGAAGGCAATTGAAGAAGTTATCTCAGCTTTGACATTTTTGAATAGATTTGGAGAAAAATGCTTTTCATTCATTCAACAATTATGCACTAGAGAGTATAAAGTTAATAGCAAAGGAGGCTGCCTGTGTCTGAGCCCCAGCTCCACGGTGACCACCTGGGTAATACAGGGCAAGTTATTTAACCTCCCTGTCCCCCATTTCTTCAACTGTTACATGAAGGAGTAAGAAAGTTATTGAGGTGAGGATTAAATAAATTAATACACAGAAAGGGCTTAGAACGGGGTCTGGCACATCCTACTCACAAAGGGAAGACCATGGAAGAAGGAAAGGCACGCTGCAATCCAGTGAGCCTTCAAAGAACAGGAACAGTGAAGAAAAGAAAGAACCAAAGGTGCCCAGGGGATTATCCCGCTAATGTGCAGTCTCCTTCTGTGAAGTCAAGTATTATGGGCCAGGAGATGGTGCCAAGCAGCTAAGGCAGCTGCAGAAATGACTCATCACCAACAGTTCAGAGAACTACGCATACATAAAAATACGAAGTCTTCTTTATTATCCCAACCAAACTAAAAATAAAATGTGCACTACAAGTCCCGTTATTTGACGATCCTGGTAACTTCTGTAGACCCTCCTATTAAGGCGATTTATTATTTCATTTGAAAACATCATCACTTTATACCACAATTTGGAGTTAATATTATTTAAATTGCTGCGAAATGTTAAGACTCTGATCGGGTGTCGTTATTTTTTCCAATACAAACTTTAATGCATCCAGCAATGCAAAAAATGACTACTGCACTTAAAGAATGCTCAAGTTTTAAGTTGGTAGTCATAATTAAGTTGTTAGGTTGGAGTTAATATCATAATCTCCTTATAGTATTGAACCAAAGTTTTACTGAGGGAAACATCACTCTTGATTTAATTTCTTACCCTGAATGCTTCACCTTTTTAAGAGCAAAATAATTAATTCTTTGTTTAAAGTTCAACTTTGACCTTCAGTATATTGAGTAGTGTTTTATATTGAGTCCCAGGACTCCTCTTTCAATTAGTACTTTAGATATTTAATTTAAATCTTCACGTCCTTGTATCTTGGTAAAATCTGCAAGACCCTAGCCTACATGTTTTATTCATCTTTGTGTCCTTAAAAGTGCCTGGGACAGATTTGCACCATAGAAACAGACAAATATTACTTGAATTAAGCTGCAATGACGGAAGAGATAAAAACCTGCCATGTAATTTAAAAGTGTTTCCCAGTTTATAGGTGTGCATGGTTTGATATGGATATCACTGATAGTGCTTTCTGTCATTGGGTTGACAACTGAAAATCTAAAGTCTTTAAAGTTCAAGGATATATTAGGTAGTAAACATATAAACCAAATTTAGTATGTCTTTCCATGGAAGCTACCTCTGGAAATTTCACATCAAAATGACACAAATATTTTATGATATAATAGGAAAAAAGTTCAAGGTACCTTAGTGCAAGCCAGAGAAACTGAAAACAACACAGTTGTATGTGCATAAACAAGAAAGATAAAAAGGGAAGATACAGCAAATAATAATATAGCATAAAACTTGGTTCTTTTAAGACCTTTACAAATGAAAACCAGACATCATTTAGGGTCTCAGTAGAAGAAAGTTTGAAACAGAATGAGGAAAAGCAAGAGTTGACCAATAGAAAGAACATTTTTCTTAAAATTCCTAGGAAACTACATTGTGCAGACAATTCAAGTGCCTGGTAAAAAAGAAGTCATTTAAGACCTGAAAATGTTGATTGCAACAATTCACATAAAAATCAACTATGGAGAAAAATGTGAAAATACAGGGAGAAAAAAATTCTATATAATGACTAATTTTTTTTTTTTTTTTTTTTACCAACTATACATTCTCCTAATCAACATATTTTGAGTTCTTGGAGGAAAAACAATCATTTCTGGAAAGTAATCTCATCTTAACTCTTTCTACTATTTATATGAGTATAATTCAGAAGAGAAACAGGAAAGAGAAGATGCAAAAAAAAAAAAGTCTGCTTTTACATAGAGTTATGCAAAATTTTAGCATGTTTTATTATTTTCTTTCCACAAATTGTGAAGCATAAGATTCTGGCTCATTTCCTTACTTAATCTATAGCCTAAGGCTTCTTGCCTCTCTCTCCCCCCCACTTAGGGTAAATACCCTCTGGGAAGCAAACTTTCCCTTTAGAAATCAAGTAAAGCAGAATGGACTATAAAAAATTACCTCCCTAGGGGCGCCTGGGTGGCTCAGTCAGTTAAGCGTCTGACTTCGGCTCAGGTCATGATCTCACAGTTTGCGAGTTTGAGACCCATGTCAGGTTCTGTGCGGACAGCTTGGAGCCTGGAGCCTGTTTCGGATTCTGTGTCTCCCTCTTTCTTTGTCCCTCCCCCGCTCGCTCTCACACTCCCTCTCTCTCTCAAAAATAAATAAACATTAAAAAAAATTACCTTCCTACCCTAGTGTATCTTTTTTTCTCCACTTCTACTGAAATAATTGACGTACATCACTAAGTTTCAGGTGTAAGGCATGATGGTTTGATTTACATATACTGTGAAATGATTAGGTTCAGCATCCAACTTCTTATATGGATACAGTAAAAAGAAAAGAAAAAAATTCTCCTTGTAACGAGTTGATTTGTATCTTGAGTGTTCTGTCCAGCTTCCCAACTATGCGTATTATGTAAAAAGAATAAAAAGGGAGGAGCTATTTAACTTGTGCAAAGGCTATGATTTTGGTGATCACCTATCCACCCGCTTCTTAAAGGAAAACAGTTTTAAAACCAAATCAAGAAAATTAAGTGACTTGGCCAATTTGAGTGGTAGTATTATATTCCATTTTATCTCCCTTTCAACAGTCTACACGTCACTTTCTTGAGTTTTAAAATGATAATGCAGTAGTTGGAACCTTAGTATGATGGCAAACCATCAAGTAATTTCTAAAGAAAGGGGAAAGACAGAATAGAAGACACAACACAAAGAAATCACTCCTTGGCAGGCAGAAAATTTGTAATGAGAGAAAGAGCAATGATAATGTTTTCTTATTTTTTTAGCAGGTGCTATGGTTTATGAAGTGCTTCAGCATACGAGCACCCTTTGAATGACCGCATAAGCACATTTCCAGTTAGGCAGGATTAAATCCTTTTGGGTATGACAAAACAGTCCCAGAGGGTTTAAGAGACCAGTGTCACTATCAGCAGAGTGCCAAAGCTGGGGCTGGAGTCCAGCCTTTTTGATGTGATTGAGACTAATACTCTTCCCTTATACATTATGAAGATACTGGGGTAGCAGAAAGTATTTCAGACATGTAGGCAAATAAAACAATCACATAAATGCTTAGGAGTTGGAGCTCTATGAGCACAGCACTAACCGTGAAACAGTTTCCCCAGTGTGGCCATCCAGACAGTACACATTTCTCTTTCTTGATTGCTTCATTGTTCCCTTAAAGCAAGAAAAAGAGAGAAAGAAAGAGAAAAAAAGAAAAAGTGTTCAAATCATAACTTATAAGCTTGTTCCCATCCAAGAAAAATAATAAACAAATGAGCTCATAATTTCCTCTCCTAGAATCACTCACCTGAGTTATATCAGCAGGTTATGGAATTCAGTTTAGTCTTTTATTTATTGAGTACATACAGGATTCTTGAGAGTTAAGAATTTGAACAGAAAAATAGTCCCTCTCTCAAGCAAACTATCTGTTTTATAAAGATATAACTTTAACTTTTTAGATCCTAGGAGTCAATATAAGAATATTATATCCAACATATTTTTTACCTTTGAAGAAAAACACATTTTGGGAAAAGTCCATTAGCTACTGAGAAACATAATTTTAAAAATTTCTGCCATTTGAGTCATCATGTCTCAAATGCCTGCATTTATGTATTAATATTTTCCTCCAAAGTGTATGTGTTGGAGTGAGAGGGAAAATAAGAGAGGGGCACTAGGAACGTGTGTGTGTGTGTGTGTGTGTGTGTGTGCATGCGCATGTGTCCTTAGATTTGGCAATTACTAAAGAGATTGCACCATAAGGCAAAAAGGTAGGATTGTAACTGGTGAGTTGCGGTGCCTTACTAAATCAATTTTTGACTGGGTATCTGGCTCTCAGCTTGATTTACCACAGGCTTTTTGAAAATGAAAATGTTAGACTAAGCAGGAGCTGAGACTAATGTCCCAGTCTGCCAAAGACCTTGGACATCCAGAGCCAAGCCAAAGGCAGTAAACAATGCCTTTTTGGGGAAATAACTTCATGCAGTGAATAAACCAAAAGGCATTTGTTTAATTGATAAATCCCAAATGAACAATAACACATATTACAGTTTGTATCATTTGTGCCAATAGAATTTACAAATAACTTAGCCTGGGGTCTAATATAATAAATACAATGAATCCAGAAACATTTGTAATCATCATGGGGAATGCCGTTTGGCAGCATGCTCTGGTGTGAATTAGCACAGGCACTGGAGTCAGGCAGATCTTGGTATCCTTCCTTGCCATGTCCTTAACTTTGGGTAAGTTCCTTAACCTCTCTGACCTCAGTTTCTCTGAAAAATAAATTGAGAAAATAAAGGTTAGCTCCTGGAGTTGTTATGAGAAGTAATTGTTGAGCATTCTTGTGGTACCTGACACATATTAAGTGCTCACCAAAAGTGAGTGTTCTCCACTCTTGGCTGGGATTCTTGAGGGACCGCATTCAGGTTCAACTCACCTTGAATTCTAAAGGTGAAAACTTGAAAACTAAACTACCGCCTTAGTTTCCTATGGCTGCAGAAACAAATTACCACATGCTTAGTGGCTTAACAGTACAAACTTATTATCTTACAATTCTGGAGGTCAGAAGCCTGAAATGGGTTTTACTGGGCTAAAATCAAGGTGTCTGCTAGGTGTCCTTCTGGGGACTCTTAGAAAAGGGTCCATTTCCCTGCCTTTTTGAGCTTGTAGAGGCTGCCTGTGTCCCTTGGTTCATAGTCTCCTCCTCCATCTTCAAAGTCAGCAGCCTATCATTTTCAAATCTCTCTCTCTATTCTCTCTGTCTCTGTCTTTCTCTGTCTCTCTGTCTCTGTCTCTCTCTCTCTCTCTCTCTTTCTCTCTCTCACACACACACACACACACACACACACACACACACACACCACACACTGACCTGTGCTCCACCTTTCCATCTCTGACTCCAACTCTCCCCCACCTCTTTCCCTGATAAGGACCCTGGTGATTACATTAGTCTCACCTGGACAATCTAAGGTAATCTCCCTATCTAAAAATCTCTATCTTCATCACATCTGTAAACTCCTTTTTGCCAGATAAGGTAACATAGTCACTAGTTCCAGGAATTAGGACATACACATCTTTGGGAGAGCTATTATTCTGCCTACCACAACTATTATAGCACTCAAGTTTTATTCATTTTATAGTTGCTCTGGTACTTTTGACATTAAATTCAAGGTATTGAGTGTAAAAGATAAATGTCAAGGGAATTAATAAATTTCTCCTGAGTTTAAATTTAAAATTCTTTTGCTTTTAGCACTTTGTCAGAAATTCTCCTCCATGTAACACAAGGTCTGTTTCAATGGTTATTAAACCTAACAAAAGATAAAAGATTGAATTGAGTGGGGTCGTGTGGCATCTCTGCAAATGCAGAATCTTTATGGTATTATTTGAATGTATTTTAAGCATAACAATGTACACAATGAGAAAAAATGGAAGGACAGAAAGATGATAGATGATAGATGGACGAACAAATAGGTAGACAGAATTCAATCAGTGGTTCTTATTCCAATTTTAGTATATGTGCTGCCGAAGCGAGCACACAATCAGTGGTTCTCAATGGAGGCAATTTGTCCCCCAGTGGACACTTGACAACATCTGGAGACATCTTTGGTTGTTGTAACTTGAAACGTCCTATAGGCATCTGGTGGGTAGGAGCCAGGAGTGCTGCTAAATACCCTACAATGCATAGTCTACGTCCCACTACAGAGAGTTACTCAACACAAAATGTCAATAGTGCAGAGGTTAAAAATCCTGAATTAGATCTTTGTTACTCAGCACTTAAAATACAGTTTGGTACAGAGTAATCCTTTAATGAATGGTTCATAGATCTGAATGTAAACATCTAGAGATAATATTTTTGTTGTGGTTAACATAAGACACTGTGGTATCAGATCATCTGGACTCGTGTTGGTTGTATGATGCCAAGAAATTACCTAACTCTTATCTTGCCTTGGTTTCCTCATCAGTTAGGAGGAAATATGAAGAGTGTCATGATATACATCTATATAATCTATGTAATGATTTCAGCACATATCCTGGCCCACAGAATGGGCTTAATAAATGGCTATTATTATTTTCCCAAATCGCAGCCAGACCAGTTGTCAAATGATGAATTATATAAGAGGATGCTTTAAAGATAAAATATGTCCACCGCTATAAAAATCAATCAAGTTATTTATATTTTATAGAGTATAATTTTTAAGGTCGTTATAAGAGAAAACATAGTATACTTGAAAAAGAACATGGGATATGGAGGCAGCTTGATCCTAGGTTTTGTCAGAGAAAAAGAGATTTTCTAGATTCCTTTAGAGCCCATTTAATGTATCAAGAGAGGGGCCTAACCAACTAGAATAAAACTCATGAATTCCATTTATAAATATAGTCACCAAAAATTATTGGTGCCAGGCTCCGGACTGCATATCACACTTCCACTCCCATTGTCTTCTTGATTTAAGAGTGGGAATTGGCTCTTCCTCTCACCAAAACTGTTTTGGTGGGGGTATTCCTAAAGCCAAGGGAGGAATTTCACAGTCCTGGCTATTAAACATACAAACACACAGTCCTATATGTATCTGAAGTCCTTTCTTTTTTTCTTTTTTTTTAAATTTTTTTTAAATGTTTATTTTTGAGAGACAGAGACAAAGCACAATGGGGGAGGGGCAGAGAGAGAGAGAGGGAGACACAGAATCCAAAGCAGGCTCCAGGCTCTGAGCTGTCAGCACAGAGCCCAATGCAGGGCTCGAACCCATGAACTGTGAGATCATGACCTGACCGAAGTCAGTGCTCAACCAACTGAGCCACCCAGGCGCCCCTGAAGTCCTTTCTATGGCCTTGACATTATATCTGAAGTTCCCAGGCAGCAGTGGCAAGTTTGTGAGTTAAAGGTAAAAGCAGAGTGGTTTTTGTCCATTCCCATTTGGGGCAATCATGTGGTGAAGGAGAAGCCCCCTTTTAGCTCTCAGGAGACTTCCTGGGTTTCTCTAGGGCAAGAAAGAAGTGGATGATACCATAGATGGTACCTATCAAAGACAAAGCAACCCTGTAAGCTAGGACCACAGAGCCAAGAGCAATGGAAGAGTCACAGTCAGACATCAGGGGGGTTTCTGATGGCAATGAGGCAGGCAGGATTGAGCTCCTCACCTTTGATCTTGGAGAACTGAGATCATGTTTCTACCTGCCAAAACACACACATGCCACTGAAGAAAGTAATGGATGAGATATTGTCTAGAAATCAGTGGGCCAGAGGGCAGTACAAGGACTGCCCTTGGCTCCAAAAGCCCCCAAATTTCCCTCTGACGCAGACCATGTGAGTCTCTCTCCTTTATACACCCAGGAGGTATCCTGGACTGGATCAGGGGCAAAGAGAGAAAGCAGAAGCCAGAAAGACTGAGATTTATCTAAAAGAGTTATCTAAAGAGACTCTATTATTGAATCAGGTAGACGTTATTGGATTGCACTAAATTATTGACTCGATGTTCAACCTAATATTGAGTTCCTAATACTCAATGGGATTAGAGCTTAAGGGATAAACTATAAAAAAAATAAATAAATAAGGAAGCTGCATCTTCCCTTGCACATCTGAGTGCAGTGTGAGAAAATATGTGACCCAGCAACTCAAGGGAAGGAGTGTTTCTATTTTAGCTGACTTTATTGCTTTTATTACCCCAGGCACATTCTCAAAGCCTCCTCTGATTTTCTCCTACACTGAGCCTTGAAACCATGCCACGTGCTCATACTGGATGCTAAGTCGTTTGTCTCCCATCAGTAATCCTACCTTCTCCAAGAAGTTTTCATAAACCATCAAAGAGCTAACATGTTCCCTGACTCCACCTTGTCCAATTTACAAGTGCCTTCTATGCTATCCTCCGGCTTTTTACTCACCTTATTATTCCTAATACTTAATGACAGTGCTCAAGTGTCTAATCTCTGCTTTTATTCTGTATCTTTTACATGAGTCAGTTTTTCCAAGCCTAAACTGCAAGTTTGCATAAGGCAAGTGTGATTTTTTTTTTTATGCACCATCTCATACAGTCCTTCAGGCCCATATGTGTTTTTAAGTGGCCTTGGTTCATAAAGTTAAATTATTTTTATTATGGAACAATGTTTCTGTGAAATGGAGCATTTTCCTTTCATTATCCATTAGTTTCTGTAACAGGATGATATTTGAAATATAGCGGAATGAATCTTGAAGCTTCTTCACCCTTGACAGGTGACTTCTGTCCCAGCACTCAGTATACTTATAATGGGCAGTGTCCTCGATGTATTTATAACTTGTCTAGTTTTTTCAACAAACCCAATACAAGTTGGTTTTATTATTGTATTAAGATTTAATTGGTTATAAAATAAATATTTTTAGATACGGGGGAACAACTTGAATTCCTCCCTCAGATCACTCATATTACATCACATGCCTAGTGTTGGTAGTAACTGCTAAGTGGTCTGACAGCTTCAGGAATGGATAATCTTGGTGCATAGAGTTACACTAAAATGAAGCAAAACAGTAGATGGAGGACACTAAGATTTATTGATTGTCTTCCATGTGTCAGAAACCTTCGATGATTATCGATATTTTGTCCAATTTTATCTTTACAACATTCATTCATTAATTCCTTAAAATCATTAATTATTGAGGAACTACAATGTGCCAGTAATGTTGGGTGCTGAGAATACAGAAATTAACCAGGCAGTTTTGGTGCCTTCTTTCATGAAACTTGCAATCTAGCTGTTTGCTGATTGAAACATGAAAATAGCTGTGAAACAAGTCATCAAAAAAATAGAATTCTTTAATGGCTAAATGGGGAATACATTGAGCACGTATAGCAGAGGAATCTCAGACTAGCAGCTTAGGGAAGGCTTTCCTGAGGAAATGAAGATTATGCAGACCTGATATATGGGTGAGATCAACCAGGTGAAGTTGTTCAAAAGGACTTTATGCCAAGGGGACCATATGCAGGAGGCCTAGATATGTGAGAGACTAACACATCCTTTAGAAACTACAGTAAGAAGAGTACACTGAAACAAGGAGTGTCAGGGAGAGAATGGTGACTGAGGAGACTAGGGAGGCAGAGACCATGGTGGACTTTGGAGGCCACGTTAAGGAGTGAGGATGAGCACTTTAATCCTGAGAGTAAAGAGAAAACACCAGAGGATTTAATTAGAGGAGAATGGCATCTTCAGAATTAGTGGTGCTATTGTTTAAGTTGGGCTAGTCACAGAAAGGAAAATAGATTGAGAGGAAGTAAGACTGAGTGTGTTAGGAGGGCGTCATTACAACAGACTGAGGAGAAAGGGCAGTGACCTGGACCATGGTGGTGGAAATGAAGGCAAGTAGGTGAGTCAAGGTATATGTAAGAGTTAGAACTTACAGGGGTTTGGTGGCTAATGAATGTGGATGATTGAGGCAGAGGTGAAGGTCTAGGATGACTCTCTGATGGCCTTTACAGAGATGGGACATACAGAGGAGGAGTAGATTTGGAGAGAGGGTGATAAAGTCAGTTGGGAAGTACTGAGCATAAGTTGTCCAAGAGACTTGCACCTTTGTCTCTCTATCTCAAAAAACTGGCCCCGGGGTATAGATACTCTCAAATAGATTTGGGCATCAAGGCCACAGAGGTAATAGTTGAACACAGAAAAATAGAGAGATGATCTCATTTGGAGAGAATATGTGAAATGGAATGACAAGGACCTGAGACATAGGCCTGAGGGTTACCAACTTTTAAAGGGCAAGTAGAGGAGGAATAACTGGCAAAGTTAATTGTTCTGAGTTCTATCTTATAGATGACAGAATGAAATTAAGGAAATTTAATTAATTTAGTTAATTAACAGGAAAGTCAGAATTCAGACCCAAATCTTGCCACCTTCTGAATACTCAGGTTTATGATGAGAGAATAATTTATTGAAGCATTTCTGAGTTAGGCCTCCGGCGAAGCATTTTACATACATTATTTCATTAATTTTCAGGGCAACATTCCTGTAAACTAAGTATCATGATTCCTATCATAGAGGTGAGGTAACTGAGACTTGCAGAGATTAACTAAATTCTCCCAAGTTATACAACTAGTACACAGCATGCATTTCCACCCGTTTCTTTTATTTTTTTTAATTAAGATTTTTTGTTCTTTCATGTAATCTCTACACCCGACATGGGGCTTGAACTCACAACCCCGAGATCCAGAGTTCCATGCTCCACCGACGGAGCCAGCTGGGCATCCCTACACCCATGTGTTTCCCTTGCCCAAGTCCATGCTGTTAACTATTACAATTATACTAGTTAAGGCAATGGTAATCAACGTTCATCACTCATCGGAATTACCTGGAGGTCTTCTTTTTTTTTTTACACTTATTCATCTTTGAGAGGCAGAGAGAGAGCGTGAGTGGGGGAGGAGCAGAGAGAGAGAGGGAGACACAGAATCAGAAGTAGGCTCCAGGCTCTGAGCTGTCAGCACAGAGCACAATGCGGGACTCGAACTCACTGACTGTGAGATCATGACCTGAGCCAAAGTCAGATGCTTACCTGACTGAGCCACCCAGGCACCCCCGCCCCTGGAAGGCTTCTTAAAACACAAATTGTGGGGGGCACCCGGGTGGCTCAGTCAGTTGAGCACCTGACTTCAATTCAGGTCATGATCTCACAATTTGTGAGTTGGAGCCCCGCATCAGGCTCAGAGCCTGCCTAGGATTCTCATTCTCTCTCTCTCTCTCATTCTCTCTCTCAATCTCTCTCTCTCTCTCTCTCTCTCTCTCTCTCAGAATAAACAAATAAACTTTAAAATAAAATTTGAAAGATATTGTTTACCTAACCCTATAATCTCTAAAACAGAATCTACTTCTAATCCCTTCTATGTACTTCAAGCAAGGTTGAATTTCTTCCTGGTATGAACTCTACTCAACAACCTCTTCACAGCCTTCACAATATCAAGATATTCATTAGCATTATGTATAATGCATCATGTAGAGAGATGTATGCATATATACATATATATACACACACATATATATACATATATATATATATACACATATATATGTATATATATATATTGCATTCAGTTCAGCCTCAGTTTGTCCTAACTTGATCATAGACTTATTTTCCTAATTTAAAATAACATTCAATCTATTTAGTAAGAGGTTGTTCTCTCTCTCTCTCTCCACCATAACTCCAGTTTCTCCACCTCAGTCCCCTTCAGACACCTTTTCACAACTGTTCTGATTGCCCTGTGACATCTCCAGTTGTCAACCTTTACATTTCTCAAATGGCCACATCACATTTGCACTACACTCTAGATATTAGCCATAATCTAATTTTTTATTTCAGAAAAAAAAAATCACATAATTCCTTTTCTAGACCCCTTTCAGGCTGTAGCAGATACTCAGTGACTCAGTGACAGACTGAAAATCTGAAACTGAAATCTGCACAATTAGTGTTATACTTTTGAATTGGAGTCAAGGGGCACCTGGGTGGCTCAGTCAGTTAAGCATCCGACTTCAGCTCAGGTCAGGATCTCACAGTTTGTGAGCTCGAGCCCTGCTTTGGGCTCTCTGCTGTCAGCACAGAGCCTGCTTGGGATCCTCTGTCCCCCCTTCTCTCTGCCCCTCCCCTGCTAGTTCTCTCTCTCTAAATAAATAAATAAACTTAAAAAAAATGAATTGGAGTCAAAATCAAGTTCAGAGCTGGCACGTGTAGCAGGTAAAAAGAGGCCGGCACTGCTTTGGTGTTACCCTCTGTGGGCCTGTGTCTGCAACCCCAAATCCCTGTATTTATTTGTCAAGGTGCTGCACTTTAATAATAAATCAATGGAAAAACAAAGGCCCTGAGCTCCTTCTGGAACAAAATGCTACAGGTACAGTAGTAAAAAGTCCTGCCAGCCCCAGATGAGATGTGACTTTCTGGGGAAAGTGGATAATTTTTACTTGATGGTGAATCATTAAAAGTGAGCCAGATGATTAAACTTAATGGAACAGCCACATTAAACTGAAATTAGTAAAAACATGCCTCGGGCAGCCTACAACCTTTTATTTGTTGTTGTTTAACTTCTGCCTTTTACAGTGGCCATGATGAATGACATCACAAAAGAAAAAATCCAATTAAAATCTAAGTGCTCAATAAACCCCTAATGTCTGGTTGCCACCATCACTTTCACTAGCACTGATGTCTCATGTTTCCTCTTTTCCCCAAGAAGAGAGAAAAGAACTGGCCCGGGGGGAGGTGCGTGGAAGGAGGGGCAAGCGGGGAAAGAGCACACAAAGGCTTCCGGAGGTTTCTGCTCCGTGTACTGTATCAGACACAGGCACTGCACCTCGAGGGGGATGAGGCTAAATTGTTTTATTATCAGACAAGGCCTGAGTAAAGAGATGCATTTTCCCACCAGTTTTCAAATGTTGATAAATCAGAATCGGGATCTGCAGAGCAATCCTGTTCATACTCTTCGTTGGCGTCTCTGCTGCCCTTTTATATCGTCTCGGGTGTTTGTTCCATAAGTCATCGGAATGGTCTCTCCTGACAGCTAAAAATAAGTTTCTGATTACTTTTACCTGAATAAATCTTGTGACCAGATGTGGTCTTCACCTACTAAGTGTGCAACAATTACATATCGAGAGTGATGAAAGAACCAGCCGAGGGGCGTCTACAATCTAGTGGGATGCAGAATACAATGTATCACATGGGAAGACAGCGACTGCCACCGGTAGAAGAATACTAGCTTTTGATGACAGATTTTACCTTAGAGATACTATGGGTTTATAAAATTGGGTTTTCAAAGTCCTCACAACAAAGTTCTCAAAGTCAAAATAAGAGCCAAAACATGCTTATTTTGAATGAGGAGCTTAGGAATGGTATCTTAAAATGTGCTCTTACTTCATGTTCGCATAGGAATTAACGTAGTATTTGTACATAGTCTCTAATCAGATCTTCATGATAGCCTGGTCCTGTGGTTCTATTATCCTCATTTTATTGATAAGGATCTTGGCCCAGCGAGGTTAATTGATGCTGCCATGATCTTACACTTGGTGAGCGAGAGAGAATGAGCACAACTCCTATTTGGAACTCTGGTGCGGTTCCCCCCACCCACCCAGTGCCGGGTTTGCTAACCATGGCTGCCCAGAAGCCAGATCCAATGGGCGGTGATGTTGGTTTCATTACTCATGAGTTAATGAAATAGCCTTTTAAAAGCTCTCTTCAGTCATTAGGATTTGACGATGGAGAGTTAAACTTTCCCCAGTGGCTCTTTCTGTGTAATCACGGTTTCAACGTTTCCTTAGCATATCACATTACACAAATCATGGAGTCCTCTTTTGTTTTACATTTCTTATTGCGTTTGTCTCACTTCTAAGCAATTTCCTCCCCGTTCCCATTCATCTTCCATTATTTCTGCCAAATTGCTTTCAAGGCTACTAATTGTATGAATAATATTCTCTTCCTCAAACTCTGCTGTTAACTAGCATTAGCTGTGTGGCTTTGGACACAGTTTCCCTATCTCTAAAAACAAGGAGGTTGCACTGAATAACCTGTAGGGCCTCTTCTTGTGTTCAAGTTCTAATCTTCCGACTTCACACAAGGTGTATGATTTTGGAAATACTACATAAACCGGAGTGTTAATTTTCTTGATTCTGCTATGATGGATTCAATTAGTTCATGCTTCCCAAAGTGTGTCTCTTAGAAAATTGTTCTCGGGAATGCCAACACCCACAAAGGATTCTTTGCACAAGAACGTTCGGGAAAACTAGTTTGGTTTTTTTTTTTTTTTTTTAAGTGATTATTTATTTATTTTGAGAGAGACATAGAAAGTCAACAGAGGAGGGGCAGAGAGAGAAGGGAGACAGACCCTGATGCAGGTTCAAGCCCACGAACCATGAGATCATGACCTAAGCCGAAATCAAAAGTCAGATGCTCACCTGACTGAGCCACCCAGGAGCCCCCGGGAAAGCTAGATTAAATACAGTCAAGTACAGTTTTAAACTGGAGGCAGTGACAGCCTTTAATACGTTAATGTACACTGGGTGACTCCTAAGAAAAAGGCAGAAAAACGAAGTAATCCCCAAACATATGGGGCCGCAGAACCCCTTCTCAGCATTTTAGATAATTGATATTCCATGGGATATCATTTTTTAGAAAGGCTGGGTTCGCTTATTTTAAAAGTCCCTTTTGCCTTGAGAGTTTGTTTTCAAATGTGGTTATAGACACTATTCTGAGCATTTTGTATAGTATTCATCAACAGGACACAGAGTTGGCTTACCTGTTGCTGTTGTTGCCATAACTGTTGTAACATAGCCTATACTATGTTTAGACAGAGTTGAAATAAGGTAGAGCTTAGCTACCTTACCAATAAACTATCTTGTCTGTATGCAGCTAATACTTATAACTGGTCTTTTCAAATAGATCTCCTCAATTTTAATTTTTGAAAATTTATGAATAGAGTTAGCTTATCTGAAGACCTAGGAAAAATACCTTCTGAACTTTTACTAAGGTGGGAAAAAGGGACCCAAAGACACAACAGAAACTCAAAGCTCTGGAAATCATCTCTGGGATAGGCAACACAGGCGAGTTCTCCAAGTTAGAATGATTATCTTTCACTCCAATGGTATATTAGCGCTCATTTAATTCAACCTTTAACCTGACCCATTTCACTGACAGTTAATCTTTTTTTTAATGTTTATTTATTTATTTTGAGAGAGACAGAGAGAGTGTGAGTAGGGGAGGGGCAGAGAGTGAGGGAGAGAGAATCCCAAGCAGGCTCCTCACTGCCAGGGCAGAGTCCGATGCGGGGCTCAATCTCACAAACCATGAGATCATGACCTGAACTGAAATCAGGAGTCAGATGCTTAATCGACTGAGCCACCCAGATGCCCCTCACTGATGGTTAATCTTATCAGAGCCTCCGCCTGATTACCTTCAGGAGAAGGGAACCCACTATTTTATAAAGCAGATTATTCCATTTTAGTCTGGCTCCACTTTTTAGAAGATCCTCTCCTATATTAAATGAAAATCTGACTATTAAATGTTCTTGTTCTAAGTGCCCTTGTAAATTATCTAGTAAGGGATTTTCAAGGCATTGTTCATGGCAACACTTAAGATGTTTCTCAAATGCTTTGAGTTGAATTTCATAAGTAATTAAATAAATATCACATCTTCCCAGAAAAGTGATTATAAACTCCATCACATGAAACTCAATGAGATTGAGTAGCTTCCCTAAATTCACCAAGATAGCAAAGTATAGAGTCAGAATGTACTCCGGTCTCTCTGTTTCAAAAACCAAAATCCTTAGGGCTCCTGGGTGGCTCAGTGGATTAAGCGTCCAACTCTTGCTTTCAGCTCAGGTCATGATCTCACAGTTCATGAGACTGAGGCCCAAGCTGGGCTGTGCGCTGACAGTGGGGAGCCTGTTCAGAATTCTCTCTCTCCTTCTCTCTTTGCTCCTCCCCCACTCACGCTTTCTCTGTCGCTCTCAAAATAAATAAACTTAAAAAAAAAAAAGATTCTCTCTCTCTCTCCCTCCCCCTCTGCCCCTCTCCCCTGTGCACATGCTCTTTCTCTCTCTAAAAAAAACAAAAACAAAACAAAAACAAAATTATTTTCTCCATAGCATGTCACTTCTCTAGTATGTCCAGATACATAAAAGTGAACAGTAGAGTGTATTTGTAGAATCTGAATGCTATGGTGAAAATAGGAAAGTAGTGAAAAGAGTTTCATTCCAACCAGGTTAATACGTCCTTAGGCATTTTGCTATTACTCTGGACTTCAGTGTTCCCTTCTTCAAAACAAGGATTACTACATTTTCTACAAGCTCTGTTCCAGTTCTAGAAATTTCTATGATTATAAGGAAACATATTCATTAATGAATGGCATTACTATTGAGGATTTAAGTAAACAATAAGAAAAAAAAAAAAAACCCTCAAACCTGCCTCCCTCAGAAAGGAATGAATAAAAGTTAACAAGACAAACAGTTTAGAATCACATGCTTGACTTTTACTTTCTTTAATTTTTTTTTTCTACACTAGTTACATTCAGACCAGGATAGAGGAGATGGATCACTTAAATATATCCTTTCAGGAGATGGAGCAGGAGATCTCTTCATTATCAATGAAAACACAGGAGACATACAGGCCACCAAGAGGCTGGACAGGGAAGAAAAACCTGTTTACATCCTTCGAGCTCAAGCTATAAACAGAAGAACAGGGAGACCCGTGGAGCCCGAATCTGAATTCATCATCAAGATCCATGACATCAACGACAATGAACCAATATTTACCAAGGATGTTTACACGGCCACTGTTCCCGAAATGTCTGATGTTGGTGAGTGAGATGTGATTTCAACCACATGATGTCTCTCCTCTAGTACGTCAACTGAATAAAGAATCCTAGGAGTGAAATTTACTGAGGTGAATGAATGTAGATGCTAAATTCTAAAACTATCATATTTCAAACAATCCCTTTATGTTTCCAAATATTACTCTAGTCTCATTTTATTATAAGAAAACAGCATTTCCTCTAATGATGAAGGGATGAAAAAATGTCAGGCAAGAACAGGAGGAAGAAAGAGATATCATCTCATCTACTTCCTGCCTCCCCAGGTGCCCACCCTGGTCCTCAGGCTGAGAGACAGCAGCCCTCTCCACCTCTCTTAGCACATATTGGTACTTGGCTTGAGGTTAGGATCTCTCCAGTGTGAAACAAAAGCCTGAGTTTACATTCCAGACTGGAGAGTAATGACAGTTGCTTTAAGTAAATATGTGTTTGGGAAAGAGACTCAAAGAAAACTTAAAAAAAAAAAATCCATAATTATGCAGGGGTTGTTTAGGGGATGTATCCTTTACTAAGTGATGGAAATTAAGAGATTTTCATGACATTAATATGATGAATTAATATTTTGTGCACAATTCTACTACCAATTTTAAAGTTAATATGTATGCTTCTAATTTGCTTAAATTGGGAGGTCAACACAATTTAAATTTTAAAAAATCCTACTGACATCACTCTTAGCCGTATTAAAATACTTAATGGGAAACAGTGACAAATTTTAAGCTACCTGAATAAAGGGTTATTTTTATTTTCATTCGGTGTCAAATTCAAAAGGGCTAAATTACTTAATAATAACTCTTCTATAATTCTATGAGTCAGATATCAGAGGCATTTTAGGTCACAGTTCCAAGACTTAGAAAAACCTAATCTATGGAAATGATTGTAAACCATCTAAATCTTTCTCATGAAGAAGCTGCTCGTCTCATTACTTAAAACCACTTTGTTTCATCAGAAAAATCACAAACCATCAGCCAAGCAAAAGAGAGGGATTAAAACTCTTTTAAGAGGAAGATTTGTTAGGAAAAAAAATATTTTTCCTCTATGTGGTAAAAGTAAGGAACAATTAATAAGCAATAGTCTCAACATCAGCACCACCCAGCAAAAGAGTTTCCAGAAAACAAAATTTGATGTGCAAGGTGTCACCCCCACAACTATAGAGGGTGCCATTCACTTTTGAACTATGTTAGAATTAACTATGTATTATAAATATCTGGGGGCAGCTGGACGTAACATGTCTTAAGAAAGGGAAGGCTCGGGGCGCCTGGGTGGCGCAGTCGGTTAAGCGTCCGACTTCAGCCAGGTCACGATCTCACGCTCCGTGAGTTCGAGCCCCGTGTCAGGCTCTGGGCTGATGGCTCGGAGCCTGGAGCCTGTTTCCGATTCTGTGTCTCCCTCTCTCTCTGCCCCTCCCCCGTTCATGCTCTGTCTCTCTCTGTCCCAAAAATAAATAAAAAACATTAAAAAAAAAATTTTTTTTTAATAAATAAATAAAAAAGAAAGGGAAGGCTCTTTCTAATTTGCATACAGGTACAGTTATATTCATATTAACCATTATCATAAATGAACACGTCATTATTATCATATAAAAAGGCATCTTAATCCTACATTACAAAGTGGGATAGCAGCATGGTGATATAAATGGGCTTTGGGTGTCAAACAGACCTGAATTTGAAACTCTACTAATAAGCAGCATCTTGATGTCTCTGATCCTTCAGTTTCATATCTACAAAAAATAAATAATAAATGTCAACAGCTAAGGATTACCATGAGGATGAAATGAGAAAACAAGGGCAGAGCCCCCAGTACAATATCTGACAACTAACAGGTGCTCAAAACATCTAGATAATCATATTATAAAAGCATTCAAATTTTATATTGATGTCAAGTAAGAATGTGGGTGTTAGTTAACTACTATTAGCTCTTGCTCTGAGGTCATATAATGCTTTGTCCCCACCTTCCTTCCCAAATTACAAGGATGGGTGTTCGATCTCATGCACCAACATGTTACATCCAGAGCATCCACCACAGTACAATATATTTGTTCAACAAACGGGATTGGTTAGATATTACAAAAGCAATGTAAAACTTCTAATACTCCCTGAATGTAACTTCCCTGTCCTTCCCATGGACAGGAGAACTCCAACAGTATGCTTACTGTTTATCTGATATGAATATCAAAAGTCAGCCATAAGATGATCTTCATCAGAGTAAGGTCTTACCCTTTTTTGGAAGTCACAGATCTCTTTGAGAATCCAATAAAATCTGTGGATCTTCTCTTCAGTGAAATAAACATGTAAGCATACACATAAAAATCTGTGTGGAATTTCACAGGGGTCAGGAATATTTTGAAGGTTATTTGGTGACTGCAGTCCTTAAAACAAGAATGCTGATCTAAAACATCATTGCCTTCTCTGTGCATGTAATTATAATAATTTTTTTGGAGTTAGTTTCCAGATGTGAATTTTCTAGTATTCTAATAATTCTTTAATCCAACACTACCTCTTTTAAGTTTCAAGATCTTTCAAACTCTTAGAATTATCAGATAGATTTATCATTTAGGATGCTTTTATTGAACAGAAAACCCAACTCAAATTAGTTTAAACAAATAAAAGTATTTAGTGACTTAAGTCATACTTAGGTCAAAAATAAAATGGGCTTTTGAGATGGTTTGATTTGGGTTCAATTATTTCTCTGAAATTTTCTGTCATATTCAGCGTTGTCCTCAGGCTGGCATCTCTGAGGTCACAAAATAGCTGCTGCATTGACAGGCGCTACATCAGCACATTACAGTCCAGGAGAAAGAGCACTCATGACACAGAATTCCCAAGAAAATCTCAAGTGGCCTCATGATTGGACAACCCCGAAACTAATCACTGTAGATAAAGCAATGCAAGATGCTGATTGACTTAGGTCTGGATAACTTCAAAGAATGACTATAGCAAGAGTCCAATCAAATCTCATCTTTGGACATTAGTTGAAATTGGTTTCACCCAAGGTCATGGTTATCCCATGCTTCTCTTTAACCTAACCCTTACAACATTTATAAATGTTGATCACACTCTTTCAGAATGAGAAGCCAAAGGCTTTTAAAGAAATTTTTAATGTTTATTTATATTGGAGAGAGAGAGAAAGAAACTGAGTGCAAGCAGAGGAGGGGCAGAGAGAGAGGGAGACAGAACCTGAAGCAGACTCCAAGCTGTCAGCACAGAGCCTGATGTGGGGATTTGAACTCACCAGCGGTGAGATCCTGACCTGAACCAGTCGGACGCATAACCCACTGAATCACCCAGGTGTCCCGATAAATCCAAGGCTTTTTAACCCTAGTATCATCCTGAAATTCTCAACTTCTTTGTCAAGATACTTTTGTACAGAAGTAAGATCACGCTTTCTCTATCTGTGTGTGCGTCAAGGATCCACATGGGTCCTTGATTTATTTTCAATTCATGTTTCTGTCATTACAGGCACATTTGTTGTCCAAGTCACCGCAACTGATGCTGATGATCCAACTTATGGCAACAGTGCTAAAGTTGTGTATAGTATCCTACAGGGGCAGCCCTATTTTTCAGTTGAATCAGAAACAGGTTAGAATTCCTTTTTGATCTTCTTTTTACAATCCATAATTTCAATTGATTTAATAAAAACAATTTATTAAAAAAACAATCAGTGTAATTGAATATTCTTAGATTCATCTGCCAAATTTTACCAGCAATATGTTTGTAAACATGATATCCATATCATTTTAATTCAGAAATCTGACAATGGATGTTTCATCCATTTTACTTATATAGGGTAAATTCAGAAAACTTATACAATGTTAGTTTTTTCTTCCAGTTTGGAGTGAACCTAAAAACGAATACCTCCTGATAGCCATTAGGGCTATTTACAAATATTCCAATTCTTCTTTTACTAGTTCTTTGGCATCTCTCTACCCTGCTCTAAAGGTAGATATAGCCATGAGATTTGTTTGGGCCGGTATATGTGGCAATGATTCAAGTCACTTCCAAGCCGAACTTTTGGACCTGGTGCACAATCCACATTCCTTTCCTCCTGCCACAGTGATCATGGATGGAAACAAATGTTGGCCTTGGTCTCCAGCCTGGATGTCTGTTACTATCAGCAGAGCTTCTTGCTGGCCTCCTCAGAGCATGAACAAAAAATTAACGTTAGCTGTGTTAAGCCAGTAAGATTTTATCATGACATTGTCTAGCTCGTGCTGATAGCATCCTAATAAACAAAGTGGATTCCTTAATGGAATTCTTTTTTTAACCCCTCATTTTTCTGCATTTTATCCACAAAGTAGCATACTATCTTCTGATGAATTGTTTCTTAGGAAATATTGTCTGTGCTGTACGGTAAATTCTACACATATTTTTGCTATCATAATAGGAGTTGAATTCCTTTTCTACATTTCCCAAGCATCCATTATTGTTAGTAGAAATCAAAACTTTTCTAGGTTACCACACCCAGTTGTAAATTGATGTGTTAAGAGGTGCAACGAACTTGGAAAGAATCCCAAGGAGAAAGAAAGTGTTGAGTTGAAAAACAATGAGGGTAAAAAATTAGAAATATTCAACGTAAAGGACAAAGGCTAAGGTGATCTCCTCTATTTAAATAGAGAAGTCCTGTTATTGGAGAACAGACACAGCTGCACTTTCACTGAAGCCAGGACTATAGGAATAAAACTGACCTGTTGTCTGAGGTGTTCGTGTTAAAAATAAAAGAAAAAAAAGATATTTTCAGCTTCATTAGTTGTTAAGCACTGGAATGTGCTACGAGAGAAGGCTATAAAGCCTTGAAAGCCTTTAAAGCCTATAAAGATTTTTGAAAGAATGTTGTTAATTTAAGCATAAAGCCTACACAGAGATTAGGCAAACTTTTAGAAGTTCTTTCAACTACTTATTTTATAACTACTGAACAACAGAGATAAAATTAACCTAACATAAGAATGAATGTTGGTCGCTGCTGGGACCAGTTGAACTAATGCTCACATCAGCTTTAGGAAAACTTAAGTTCTCTAGGATCATACAGGATGATAATTATGGGAGAACTGAGCTGTGTTTTCTTCAGACCATAGTTTGTGGCTTAGAAAATCCTCTGAACGTTCATTATGGGAGGTATATTTGATGAGCAATTAGCTGATTCAGTAAAGTAAAGCTCAAGAGTCAGTTCAAGGAAATGACTTCCTTAGCAATTTCCTCATAGTACACTTAAATGTCTTTTATCAAGCAGCTATGGTAGTGTAACACTGTACCACATGCCAAGTTATATTTTGCTATGTTATCTTATAACACATGATATTTATACTAACTACAATCTATACTATTACAGATATGACTTGTACTTATTCTTGTATCATAGGTGTTTTTAAAATATATCTATCTCCCCTATGTGGTTATAATTTCCTTCAGGATAAAGGCTATCTATAATCATCTTTATGTCACCTATTACATCCGTATAGTGTTTGAGTATTGTGGATGACATCTACGTTTGCATAAATAAATGATTTGATAAAGTATTTTTAATACATCCCTTTCCACTTCTGAATTTCGCATCCATAGGTATCATCAAGACAGCTTTGCTCAACATGGATCGAGAAAACAGAGAGCAGTACCAAGTGGTGATTCAAGCCAAGGATATGGGTGGCCAGATGGGGGGATTATCTGGGACCACCACGGTGAACATCACTCTAACTGATGTCAACGACAACCCTCCCCGGTTTCCCCAGAGTAGGAACATTTGATTGAATGAATTTCTTCAGTGCACTTTTATAAAACTCTAACTTTAAGAATGATATTTATTTTCCATTGTTATTAATTATCAATATTAATGAACTTAGGAATAACCATACTTTTAGTAGTTGAATGATTTATAATATGGTGATAGTTGTAAAGGTAACACCATTGTTTTATTTTTCCTTATTAAAAAGACTACCACAGACATAAATTTGCTTGCGCAGAACATATGTATACAAGAATGCTCCTATTTGTAAGAAAAAAAATTGACTTTATGTTTTGTGAATTTAATCAGTCATTTAATCTCTTTTAAATCCCCACAAAGCTTTATAAGGGAGGATTTATCATTTAACTGTTTCTAAAAATACAACTGGGGAAATAACCATGTACTTAATCCATTTGTAATCATAAATAGTTTTCTATATTATGGTTAATTGAGATACCAAAAAAATCATCACTATAATCATTAACCCTCATGGCTAGATAGGAAAAAAAGAAGGAAAAACAACATTCTTAAATGCCTACTTTGTATAAAGCAATATACTAGAGCCCTTCATACAGAGCTCTTGAAAGAGGGTACTGGTTTTAATGTAATTTTTCTTCCAAGAACAAAATTCTTTTCTGACCACGATCTAAGAAAACTACCTAAATCCTGTCTTCCAGGAGAAAATAGCTGCCCACCATTAAAAAGAAAGCCCACCTTACCCAATCATGGCATATCTTTCCCAATGCTGGTCACCTCACATGGGCTTCTTTTATAATAGAGATACACATGGATCAACCAGAACTGTTACATTTTCTTTAATTTTTTTCAAGTATTTACTCATAGCTAAATGCAAAACAAAAAACAAAAAACAAAAAAAAAAAAAAAAAAAACTAATTTCTGATGTAACGGGTAGAAGATAGGTTTTAATGGCCCTAAATTTTTTTCCCACAGACGCCTGAAATGACAATATCAGAATTAGCAATACTTCGCCCCAAAACCTCCTTTTCAATATGGGAATTCCCCGGGGAAGGATAACAAAAGGATACGTCAGCACTTAAATACCACAGGGACACTACCTCACTTTGCTTTCTCCGTGGATAGCTTGGGATCATTACTGAATACTATACCAAAGCACAGGAGAGAAGAATAACTCTAGAGGAAAAACTTGGCTTGTTTATCATTTTGCCAAGGATGAGCCCAACACTTAATGGGCTATGATTGAATATGACTGAATGACTATATTTTAGTGATATTTAGTGATATTTAGTCATAGTCTTTTTCCAAAATAATTTGCACAGATGGTTGGCAAAATGTAATGGGTGAGAGTAAAATGAGTTTTGTTCTGACACTTTTTTGTCGTTATTGTCCTAAGTACATGCTAGTCTGGCAGATCTAAATTGAAAGCCACATGCAGTCTCCTTAAACTAATTTTGCAACATGAGGACATCGGAAAAGTGTACATTTATGAAATATAGGTTTTAAATCAACAACACAAATACAAGAATGGGAGAAACCTACGCATAGAAAAAGTACTGTAATGAAATTTAAAAGAAAGATTACTTAAAGAAACAATTAGGAGCTTTCTCTCTCAATGTGTCCATCTGTATCCCTAACCACAGCCAGACCAGCTCCATGTATGGGTGAGAGTGTCTACTTGGATACATTCTCTAGATCGCTGTCATTTATTTTCACCTTCAGTTATTATTAGCAAAGACACAAAGAACCCTTTTAAGAAATACCTCGTAATTGGCTTAAAGTCATAGTTCAGGTTAAATTCTTTTCCGTTCTTTCTGCTAGATTAGTTAACAGGGGCTTGAAACCTTCTGCACCCTTCTCTAGCAGCTTAGTCTTTCTCGCCATCATACCATGAGCCTGGAGACCTATTTACAGGACAAGAAAAGTGTTCTCCATTTGCAAAGAGACGGGTCATGACAGAAGAAATATTCTTAGCAATCATGAAAGTAAGGATGTAAGGAGAATAGAGCGCCATTAATTATTGCAAGGAAAGTACAAACCTGCCTGCATCCCTAGTAATGTCTGAAAGAACTGTTAGAAAATGCGGTTTGTCTTTATTGTGATAGAGTATCCTTCATCCGTGTTTGACTTATATCTGTCTGGTGATTAATAGGTACATACCAGTTTAAAACCCCTGAATCTTCTCCACCGGGTACACCAATTGGCAGGATCAAAGCCAGCGACGCTGACATGGGAGAAAACGCCGAAATTGAGTACAGCATTACAGAGGGAGAAGGGCTGGACATGTTCGATGTCGTCACCGACCAAGAAACTCAGGAAGGAGTTATTACTGTCAAAAAGGTAATGCTGTTTGTTAAATACCATACAAACGAGCACATTCACTTCTCTCTAGTCCTCGAGTAACCGAGACAATTATATCTCACATGAACATTCCTCTAGATTCTTGTTTTACTAATTATTTTTTTTAATGCCAAGTCTAATGGTTGGCTTTTAGAGGTCCTTAATAATCTGATTCATTCATTCATTTCATACTTTTAATAAATTTTTATTAAGAACCTCCTAATAAGTAAATAAATGATAGAAATAAATGGTGTACATTAAAGTACATAAAGTAAATATAGTCAATGAATAATAGACAGTGTTAGGCACTCTTCTAGATGCTGGAGGTGCAATGGTACATTCAACAGAATGGTGTCTGCTCTCACAGAACTGCCAATCTAAGGGAGAAAAGAGACAAGGAAGCAAATAAACAAAACAAATGTGTAACGAAATTCTGATACATGCTTTGAAGGAAAAGAGTAATGCAAGCAGTGATAAAGGTAGCCTGAATTAAAGACAGGATATAAAAAGACCACAGAAATAAATTAAATAACACAAATCTCCCATGAGCTGTTTAGCTACTTTTTGGAACACGATAATAAATTTTTTATATTTCTGAATTCCAATTTTTGTCCTATGTACTTATTCACTATTTACCGCCCCCCCCCAAATTGTCTAGCATCACAGAGCAGTACACAGAAGTGTGGCAAAAATTTAAAACCAATAAACTGTGTGCTTCAAAGCTAAAAATTGTTATTTTTGGTGAGTTTTTTTAATAACTGCATTTTTATCATGTATGATATAACATTTTCTCTCTCCTTTAGCATACTTGCTGGTAAAAATAAGCACAGGTAGATGTAAATAACAAGAAAATCCTTTCCTCTTAAGCTTTGAATTACATGTCTTAATACCTGGAAACACAATAAAACATGTTTAAGCGACATCCAGACCAATGTTTTATACTATAATATAATTAGGAAGCCCATTAGTGTGCATTAACCTTTTTAATTTTCTTGGTGCCTTATCAGATTCAAACTGAAATTTTGCCTAGCCGACTAAATCACTTTCACTAATGTCTTGATTAATTGTGTTTCTAGTGAGCCTTGTCATATCATCATCTAAAACTAAAAGTCAGCAATAAGCATTTGGGTTCACTATGTCTCCAGAAGCAGAGATACTTTTTCTAAAGACCTCTGACAACAATGATCATTACTTTCGTTGGCAAGTAATTAGCCCAATGCCCTTATCAGGATATCACTTGGAATATTTTATCAACTCATGCACATGCAAAAAAAAAAAAACAAACATATTAAATCTATTTTATCTGAATGAGGAAGAGGAAGTCATGATGCAAACCTGTGGTTCTCAATTCTGGCTGCACATTAGAATCACTGGGGGAGGTATTTAAAAGTATAGATTCCCACCCCCACCTCAGATATTTTGGTTTAATGATCCAGGGTGGGGTCCAGATACTGGCAATTTTTTTTTTAAGTTTTTTTTTAATGTTTATCCTTTTTTTAGAGACAGAGACAGAGTGTGAGGGGGGTGGAGGGGAAGAGATAGAGGGATACACAGACTCCGAAGCAGGCTCCAGACTCTGAGGTGTCAGCACAGAGCCTGACATGGGGCTCAAACTCACAAACCGCGAGATCACGACCTGAGCTGAAGTTGGAAGCCTAACCGACTGAGCCACCCAGGTTCCCCAATACCAGCAAATTTTAAACACTCATTAAGTATTCAATCAAAGTCAGATTTGCCAATTTGCCCCTAATATGGCTCCCTCTAGTCAAATACAAGAAGTTTCTTTACAGGGGGTCCTTTTTTATACAAGACTCCTGCTTCCAGGTTCTCTTCCCTGTCCGTTATACCTTGCACCCTTGCACCCACTTTCAAGGCAATAGTGGGCATGGTTTCAGCCCACAATTTTCATCAGGATGGTGTGGCATCTCATGCCTTTGGCCAATATCACAGTGTGTGGTGATGTCTCTAAGCAATATAACCACATTCACTACCCATGATTTGCACTAAAAATGCCTTATGTCTCGTCTTTCTGTGTCTTGGCTGCTTTAAATATGTCTCTTCTCCCCACCCACCCCAAGGTCTTGGACTTTGAAAAGAAGAAAGTGTACACCCTCAAAGTGGAAGCCTCCAATCCTCATGTTGAACCCCGCTTTCTCTACCTGGGTCCATTCAAAGATGCAGCTACGGTCAGAATCATGGTGGAAGATGTGGATGAGCCTCCTGTCTTCAGCAAACTGGCCTACATCCTACAAATAAGAGAAGATGCTCAGATAAACACAACCATAGGCTCAGTCACAGCCCAAGATCCTGATGCTGCCAGGAATCCTGTCAAGTAAGCACACTTCTGAGACATGTCTTTTTCATAAACTTCAGTCGATTGCTATTCAAGTATCACCTGCAAGTTAGAAAATTAATGCTTTCTTCCAATTAGATATTTGTATCTTCCTGAAAAACGACTCTAAACAGCATCTTTACTCTCCTTGCTCAACAATTATTTTAGCAGCAGCATAAGCCTAAAAAAAACCCACAAAATTTGGGGGGGAAACACAAAATGATCTATAGGAGCTTACTGCTTACATGAAAATGGTATAAGGTAATAGAACAGAATGGCCTGGAATTTTTCTTGAAGGTCTTACATTTGTCAAACAGTGGCATGGAGAGAGCATTGTGATTTTTAATAAACAAGACACCGGGCCAATAGTCTGTTTTTCAAGTGTGGAAGAATCTATCCTCTAACACTTAGAGGCAGAATTATGCTCCATTTGGACGCGTAATTTTTTTCATTTTCAGACATGGATAAAAATAAGAATCATTTCATGATATATGTCCGCGAAATCCTGGGGAAATTAATAGAGCTGAGTCCTAATTTATACTATGTAAGCAAGCTCTATTTTCCCTATACATTCCTAATACCTTAGCTGTAAATCATGCTGCAAGAAAACCTCATTGCTCTTTGAAATCACAGATGCTTCAGTATTCTAGAATTTTATCATGAAGGCACTGGAGTCAACAACTTCCAGGCTTTAGTCAGTAGCTTACTTGACTAGATGAGAAAACTGCTAAATCAGAATATCATTGTGTAAATTATCCCCTGTAAAAAAAAAAAAAAAAAAGTAAGTAGACTAGAGGAACTCTTGCCAGTGAGCCCACAGATATATTCTGATCAGGGTACCTGCCTTATGCCAGGCATGTTCCAGGCTTTAGAGATACAACAGAGAACAACATCAAGTCCTAATCTCACTAAGCTTACATTTTAATTGGGGAAGACAGAAATAGGCAAACAACAAATATGTAATATTTCAAGTGAAATACATTGTAAGCAGTAAAATAAGGCAGAGTATGGAAACAAAGAGTATCTGGGGTACTATTTTAGATAGCATGGTCAGGCTTGCCCTTGGTAGGAAATCATTTGAGTAAAGATTTGATTGAAATGAAAGGATGAACCATGGTGAATCTGGGAGGAGAATGTCCAAAGAAGAGGGGGAAATGAGGGTAAGGTCTGATACCAGAGTTTGCTTGGCATGAAGAGGAGTAGCAAGGAAGCTTACAAAGCTAGAAGAAAGTGATCAAGGTGGGGAGTGGTTGGGAAGGTCTGAGGCAACAGGAGGTTTGGTAGGTGGTAAGTGTGGCAGGTCTTAGGGACATCTGAAGGTATTGGTAAAGACTGAGTTCTATTCTGATTGAGGTAGGAAACCACTGCAAAGCTTTGAATAGGAGTATTACCTAATCTAAACCTAATTTTTAAAGAGGATCACACTGACTGCTGCATGACAAATATTACTGCAGATAAAAGATTTTGAGGTTCTAAGGCATTTTCTAACTTTTCAACCATGAGCCCTTTGTTCAAATGAAACCTGATAGCAAGTCCCACATCTAAAACACAAAAATGCACTGACTTACTTTCAGGGAATAGTTTTAAATCATTGGGAAAATAGACTCTGTTGTTTTGTCATCCTACTTGAATATCTATAGACTCCTTGAATTGGACTGTGGTCAACCCAAAGTAGCCACATGTAAGCTCCATGGATCAAGTGTTCTATATACATTTCATATTATTAATAAGGAAAATGAATGATGGCCTTTGCTTGTATAACACAGATAATTTTAAGTACTTTCACAACTATTCTGTCACTTGGAGTTTGTCCTGTGTAAGGAAAAAAATCTCAGCAAGTCAATGTCAAGACTAATTTAAAAATGTTAATGCTGGAAGTTTATATAAATACGAGCTTTGTTACCTCTTTGATCATTCAACATGTTTTTAATTGAAAGAGATAATGTCTCCTGGGAATTTAGGCTGCATTTTTATGTCTATTTCACTTTTTATAATGAATACCATTTTAACTCACTGCATTATTTTATGTTTTATTAAAGGAAGTAGCTAGCTTGTCAGACTGGGTTGGCTGTCAGCTAATTTTAAAGTTTTCTATGCCAGCCTTTTCTTGGTACATATGGATTTCATATATAGATATAGATTTAAGGATAAAAATACCAATAAGGATAAAGTAAGGATATATTGGTATATAAATGCATATTCCAATAAGTCCTTTTATAGGATAAAATTGATTCTTATATTGGGAAAGTATATCCACACATAGTTTTTGGTTATCCAAGATGTAAATATTGAACAACTAGGTGCTAGACAATGTTAAGTACACAATTAATACTAGAGATCTCCTCCCCCCCCAAACATTGATTTATCATTATGCAGATACAAGTTTTTAATTATTTAATTACATAAAATAATTTTCTTCCAATAACTGTATCAGAAATGCCCCTTGACTTCCATGAAAGGGTATTATAAAATGTCACTCTGAATAGATATTATGAAAAATTTACCTGCAAACATACTTCCTTTCCTGACCTAAAATCTCCCTGACTTGAGAGGATACATTAGAAGACAAATTATTGAATCACAGAATATAATAAATTTGGGGGGGAGAGCTACCTAGCAAAATAATCTGCTATAATCATGTTAAGATTGATTACCTTGTTCCTTATCTGTTATGACTACAATTAATATGACTGGACAGTAAATATACTAGATATGAATTGAAATTACTTTGGAAAAAAAACAACAAACAAATAAGGGTTCATGTGCAAACATCATTTCTAAATAATGTAGAAATCTGAAGTTTCCTATTACTTTTTTAAATCTCCCAATTAAGGGGGAAACTCATATACAGTTTTGGTATTTAAATAATTACTTTCTCTTTGGTATTTAAATAGTTACTGCCTCCAACTAACAATTCTTCACCCTGTACCCTTTATTTCAAAGACTTGACTGGAAAATATTGCTTGTAAAACTTAAAAGTATAGCAGGAAGAAAACAAATAACAAGAAAAGATTACTGCTGTATATAATTGTAAGAGCTTATAAGGACAATAAGCAGTGCATCTTAAGCTCAATTTTTTCATGAAGGAAAAAACATAGGCAAAAAATGTAGGCAATGATTAAAGTTCTTAAAGAGTCTATGAATACTGAAATTTCCTTTTTGGGAAATTAATTATGTGCTATAAATACTTGTCATTCTCAAATTAAAAATGAAGGCAGGTGATCAAGTTCAATGCTGTTGCCTAAATCCTTAATAAACATTGATTCATGACATAAATTGCAAAAATAAGAGCTGTTTCATCTGTAAGAGATGAACACTTAATAATAAAATATTAGGTTTATATAAACTAAAATTAAAATTCTGAGGTGGCCTGAGATACAGATATAGAGATAGAGATAGAGATAGAGAAAGGTATATAGCTTTTTTGAACTTCATTAATTCTCTTTAATACCAGGTTTAAATAGCCTACAATAATCAAATATCTACTTTATTTAGACCCCTAATTGATGACAAAAATATATTTTATTAAGATAATTCACCAGTTCTATATTAAAGCAAAATAATCAATTGGAATAGAAACTACAAGTTAGTAACAAGAGTTTATTTTTCTTGGAGCATTCATAATAATTCTACATGTGTATGAGTAGCTAGGTCATTTACTTAATTGTATTTCTACTGAGCCAACATTCAGAATCTAGCTGAAATGGGCAATTCTTTCCCCTAATGACCTTAACATATAAACTCTCTTCTGAGTTTTCTCTTTAATATCCCATACATAAAACAGAGTACATACATATTTCCCCATATATAGCTATTCCCAAAACTAGTAATAAATTTATAAAGAAGATAACATTTCTCAAAATTTACTAGACTTCCGTCAATTTCGGTGTTGAGAAAACTCTGTCCTTTAATTTCTAAGATACCTCTTGGTTTTCGTTGAATTCTCTTAACTCCTTAAATAGTTATCAAGTTCCTACTCGGCTCTGGTACTGTTCTGGGCACTGTTCTGGGCACTGTGAGTCTTCATTCTCCCATCATCTTTTTTTTTTTATGTTTATTTATTTTTGAGAGAGAGAGAGCATGAGCGGGGAAGGGGGAGAGAGGGAGGAAGACACAAAATCCAAAGCAGGCTCCAGGCTCCGAGCTGTCAGCACAGAGCCTGATGCAGGGCTCGAACCCACAAACTGTGAGATCATGACCTGAGCTGAAGTCAGACGTGTAACCGACTGAGCCACCCGAGTGCCCCCTTCCATCATCTTTTAAGTGATTCTGTCCTTAATATTTTTCTCCCTTCACTGGACCTTCTCTTCCTAGACAATTGAACAGGAAATCTAAGTTGTCAATCTAGCTCTTTTGCTTCCCAAACTTTCCTTGGGCATCTCAGCTTCAATACCAAAACTGGAACTTATGATCTTCCCCAAATCCTGTTCTTCTCTTGTACCAGCTGGGACAGCACCAGCCAACCATTCTCCTCAATTCAACCAGCAATCTTTATTAAACATGATTTGGATTAAAATCCACTGGTATATTCACATTGTTCTTAGGACAAATCCCAAATCCTTGCCGTGGCCACCCCATTCTTCTGCAGTCCAGCCTCTGATTCTCCCTCCAATTTCATCTTTCTCCCTTTCCTACCTCACTAACTGCAGCCACACTAGCCATTTTTTGCTTCTTTCAACACAATGATTTTAAAATAAAATGGATAATAGAAAACTAGACAAATAGCCCTACTTATGTACATGAACACACACATATACATTAAAGTTCTAAGATTCGAGTTAAAATGTATTAATATACAAACTAGATACAAATTACATATAAAAAAAACTTCATTGTTGATTTTCAAACTCATGCAACTTGTCTAATGGGTTTACATTAGGATCTCAGTTGTAAAGAATTAATTTTCCAGAATGCTTTACTTAATATTAAGTTATAGATATTCAGATATGTGCTACAAGGTAGAAAAAATTCATGTAACAGACATTCTTGGAATAGTTTCAGGGTGTGAGAATAACAAATACAACAAGGACCTTTCTAGCATTGTATGGGGACAGATGGTACACTTGTGGTGAGCACAGCATAACATATAGATTTGCCAAATCATTATGTTGTATACCTGAAACTAATGTAACAGTGTGTGTCAACTATCATTCGATAAAAAGAAAAGAAAACCATTCTAAACTCTACTCTGCATTTTTAGGTATTCTGTTGATCGACACACAGATATGGACAGAATATTCAACATTGATTCTGGAAATGGTTCAATTTTTACGTCGAAACTTCTTGACCGAGAAACATTGCTGTGGCACAACATTACAGTAATAGCAACAGAGATCAGTAAGTCTAACCTCACAGGGCAACTGTCCCCAATTGATGGAGTGAGTGTCCCAGCAAGGGCTGGTGAAGCAACGCTGAAATTAGTCACCATGTACTGATATCCTATTCGATACCTATTGAGGGAAAGAGCCCTGTAATGATTTGTAGTGATGTTTCTTCTAGGCATGTGCTCATTCATTCACAAATGCAGAGGCAACTGTGGATGTTATGTAGTTCAGAAATAATAACATGAGAATGTACCTCTCAGATGAGGTTGAATTGGTACATATGGGATTCAATTCCAAAAAGCTTTATAAATCAGAACATTACAGAAGCAGCTGAAAAAATGAACTCATGGTTAGGATTGGTGGGGAGGAGAATCAAGTACATTAAAAACTGTAGGCATTACTTAGAAATATCTCAGATATCTATCTCCTGGCTTTCTACAGAATTTCTATTTCAAAATCATTACAGAAGTAAGAGATATAAATTTTAGCTTTTCCATTGTACACCAAAGTGAGCAATCCAAACCACCAAGTAATCAATAAAATGTTTAGAGTGAATTTTATGGAAGTCACCATGAAATTAAAGGCAAAGAAAAATAATGCCAAATGAATGCTTCAAATAAAATGATTATACACAGTGAAAATTGTGTAATGTAAACACAATGTGTAGGCCTAAGTACATGAAGGAAAAAGTATTTTTAAAATAACATTTAAATGTTTAAAAATAGGCCTCTAAATTATAGCTCATTTTTTAGTTTTTGTTTTTGATTTTAAAAGTTCAAACATTTTTAGCTCAGTTGGGTATCTGGTGTGAAATATTCCATGTCTAGTGGTATATTACAGTAGTTTTCTTTGTCAACGTAACTCATGAGATTTGAAATGGCTGAAGGATATTGAATAGAATAATAAATAACCAATATGGGCAAAATGAAGCATTGCCTTGTGATAATGTTAAGAACTCTTAATTAAAAATTTGTTAGGTAGGAATACGCTCTTCAGAATTTATGTGGAGGGACTAATGCAGATACCAATGGCAGAGCATACTTAAAGCTTTAAAATTACAAAATTATTTTTCGCACTGAAAAGGACCACTTTTTATAACATCATGAAATTTTATTTTTTACTGAAGTAGTCATTTCATGCATATTTTAAGCTTTGTGCCTAATTTTTTTTTTAAGATTTAATGTTTCTGTGATATATTTGAAAGTACTTACTAGTGATAAAGACCTTTAAAGACTTCATCTTTGGCAATCCCAACTTTGGAAGACTAATGTGGGAAACATTTTAGATGCAAAGGAACTTAAGAATCTTATTGTCTAAACTTCTTAACTATCTTTGATGCAACAGAAGCCCAGAGCTTATGTGAAACCAGCCCACTCCCATTCCAGGGCCTTGGCATTTACTGTTCCCTCCCTCTGGAGAGCTGGAAATATTCACATAGCTTAATTCTTTTTATTTCGTGTCTCTGTACAAATGGCATCTCATGAGATGAGACAGAGTGGTTATCCCATGCAAAGTATCACCTCCATCTCTCTCCAATCCCTTTCCCTGTTTAATTTCTCCATAGCATGTACCATTTCACAGTTTGTCTGCCCCCATTAGAATAAAACTTAGCATACAGGATTTTTGTGATGTTCCCCATGTGTCCCAGCACCCCAACTAGTGGCTGGCACATATGAAAAATTAGATGATCACTAAATATTTATGAAGCCAACAAACAGATACGTAAGTGAAGTGAATGAAGAGGGCTGAGTTCAGAGGTTCTAACTCCTGATTCTTAGACCAGGAATCTGTCTTCCACAGTACCCCAGATACTTCACTTGTCCCTGATTGTCAAACATGGGTGCTGCTCTCTCACTATCCTAGGTGAACGGTCTGGGCTTGGAGTCAGACAGACCCAAGTTTAAATCAAGGCTCTACTTCTCACTCATTATCTCTGTGAAGATGGACAAATTACCTAACATATCTGTGCATCAGTTTCCTCATCTATACAATAGGGGCAAAAACTGTATTTACAGAAAAGGTTGTAAGGATTAAATAAGATAATATAGCAAAATGCCAAGCACTATGTCTAGCTCTTATTCAGCACAAAAAACTAAGATGAAAACATCCTCTGGTTTCCTTGATCCCCCCCGCCCCCAGCCCCCTGGCTCTTTCTTTTGTCCAAATGTTTTCCCATCTCCCTGCTTCTTTGGCTTCCCTTAAAATCTGCCTCTCAACTGCCTTTCCTGGATAATGTTTTTCTTTATTTTTGTGTTATTCTGGGGGTTGCTATACAGTTGCCCTATATCAACACAAGTAGCTTTATCTCCTAGGTATTTCCAGCAGGTGTATCCAACTCCAGAAGCATTCTCTTTTGTGACTAATTCTTTTTTGTGACTAAGTTGGTACACAGTGCCTTGTGGTACTCAGAGCAGCCTTGGGGAATCTGTGTATGAATGAGAAAGGAGTGAGTGACTGTTGTCTAAAGGGGGTTGACAATCGACATATAAATGCCTATTCCCTTCTTTTTGGCATGTTGCAGATAATCCAAAGCAAAGCAGCCGAGTCCCTCTATACATTAAAGTTCTAGATGTCAATGACAATGCCCCGGAATTTGCTGAATTCTATGAAACCTTTGTCTGTGAAAAGGCAAAAGCAGATCAGGTGAGTTTCATAAGAAAGTAAATTAATTTAGTCAGATTAATTTAGATCTTCTAATAACTCAGACGATACACAGAGCTGAGGGCCAGGTTTGAATTAAGTATGAAGTAAATGCTAACAAAATTAATACTATAAATAAGAACAGAATGAATGTTTAACTTGCATAAGAGAACAAGCAGTTTTTAAGAACTGGAAGTTCATCATTCTCAAAGACTGATGTGGATTCAAATCAGTCCTGAGTTTTCATTAAAATAGATTAGTCACTGCTTTATTTGAAAAATCTTAATTGGTGAGCAGATACTTTTAATTACCATGTGTACAGAGAGGAAAGCAATAACTACGACATATTTTACAATTGCCTATAATTCATAGCTCCACTTACTTATATTGCCCATCTGTACAAGTAATACACATTCGTGAATGTTTTCCTGTTTTACACATTTGTCCCCACCTGAAATAGGTCTTTTCTACCAATGGTATAAAATTATGTTACAGTTTGTCGAAACAGCGGTACACTGTTAAAATACATGTTAGGGCAGGAAGTTGAAGTTGTGTTTTATGTACAAACTTTCTTTTTAGTTTTTATGCAAGTTGATGGTTTATGTATATGTCAAGACTGCATTTCTAAACAGGCTGTTGTACAGAGTGCCCAAAGTTTTTTAGTTGAAATGCTGTGGTAGATCACTGTGATATTTTATAGTTTTGTATCACTCTAGGGCAGTGTTTGCCAACCCAAGTGATTTTGCCCCCAGGGGACATTTTTTGATTGTCACAAAGAGGAGGGTGTCACTGGTATGTAGTGGGAGGAGACCAGGCTTGCTATTAAACATCCTACATACAGTGCCCAGGATAGCCCCAAAACAAAGTGTTATTTTGGGCTCTATTTCCAACCCATCATTTCATTGCATAGAGTGTACTCACTGTAAATTTTCTAGAGACTATCATTTTTAAATTAAAATCAGAAATCATTTAGTTAAGCAATTTACTGCAACACTGTAAGGAATGCTCTTGAGTTACCAAAATTTTATAGCAGCTTTATGGTTTTGATTTTAGTTGATTCAGACCCTACGAGCCATTGACAAAGACGACCCTTATAGCGGGCACCAATTCTCATTCTCTTTGGCCCCTGAAGCAACCAGTGGCTCAAACTTTACCATTCAAGACAACAAAGGTAAAGGAGCCCAAGTTACTTTCTCTGTCTATATATTTATATCTTTATCTCTATCTATCTATTGTCATCACAATTGTTGCAATCCATGACGTGGTATGCACGTTAACATTGACTTTGCTTTCTGGTTCCAGATAACACAGCAGGAATCTTAACTCGGAAAAATGGCTATAATAGACACGAGATGAGCACCTATCTCCTGCCTGTGGTCATTTCAGACAACGACTACCCAGTCCAAAGCAGCACTGGGACAGTAACTGTCCGGGTCTGTGCATGTGACCACCATGGGAACATGCAGTCCTGCCATGCGGAGGCCCTCGTCCACCCCACGGGACTGAGCACAGGGGCTCTCATTGCCATCCTTCTGTGCATCGTGACCCTACTAGGTAAACTGCTTCTCCCTGCATCCTATCTCCCCATGAGAGGCACACACTGTTACTGTGACACTCTAGATTTATCCGCCTCCCCCATTAAGGCATACAGCCCGCTCTAGGTGAGTAGAGTTACATGCTGAGAATCTGTGTTGTTCAACCATGAACTAGTTTTTGTTTGAACATAGCTTTGGAGAATGAACAGATATGAAACTTGCCTATGTCTTTACCTACTCAGGGAATCATTCACCAAAGAAATCTCTTGTCTGTCAGACTGGGAATGAATCCCAGGCAGGATTTGAGGGCACTATATAAATAGGCCCTTTTCATTTCATTTGTTGTTTAATATCTAACCTGGCAAACACTGTTAAAATATAAAGAGTGAGAGTCATCCAGTATGGAAGGTGTGATGATGGCCCTTTGTATGAAGGTAAAGTTTAAAGATCAGTGGGAAAGTGGAAAGAGAAATGTGATGACTTTTTCTCTCTCAAACAGGAAATAAAGAAGTGATTAAATTTTCTTCAACCCAGCCAACTTGCTTTGATCTACCCATTTAAATAACTACCTTCTTAGCATTGCTCCCTGAATGCCACATACACAATGTCTATTATTTCTCAGACTCTCAAAAATAAATAACTTCTATGACTGAGGAAGTAAATCTGGGACCTAAAAGAAATGAGTGCAATCAAGGTGAAAATCAAGGTTTAGCAATGATTCAAAATGAAAGTTTCATCCCCAACAAATGAATTAAGCTCACAGGTTGAGCTCAAAACACTTTACAGACCGTTGCCTGTTGTGAACTAAGAAATCAAATGTTAGTTAACTCAGTCCTTCCAAAAATCAAAGCAAGCTCACCTACACAAAGGGAAGAAAGGGAAGAAGTTAAGTGTCAACCTGGATTGCGGGGGGGGGGGGTACTTTTTCAAAAAAAACCTGACAATTTGGTGACTTTGAGAGAAGGAAAGAAGAAAGAGTAAAGACCTACATTTTTCCAAGAAGAGAATGCCTAGGGATCCCTGCTCAAGAACTTCACATTTCGTATCATTTTGCTAATTATAACAGAAGTCTTGAAACTTAACTACAGAGCTGTGATTCTCTTTGTCAACGAAGATTCGGGGGAAGTATTTTAAGATATGAGGATAAATAAAAGCTGACAGTATGCAAAGACAAATCAGTGTTTCTAATGGTGTGAGTCTATAACAGTTGTTTTGGAAGAGAAGGATATGAATATTCTTTTTGATTAAAAAAGGTTATTTTTAGAAGGGCTGAACTGGCAGGGCTGTACTCAGGGAGAATTCCATAGACATTTTGTGGTCTGTAGAAAGAGAGCTGACTCTCATCTCATAGAAGTGATTTCTCCTTACCTTCATCATCTACCCATTTTCTCCTCCCCACTTTTTTCCTCACCAACTCCCTCTATCCTCCCTTTTCATTTCCTTCTCCAATGAATTCACTGTCTCCTTGTTACTCCTAACTTGTTTCAGTGCTTCCTACAGCTGGTCTATTCTCTTTGGAATTCTGTACCCAATAAGACAGGAAATAAATGGGATTTAACCCTTCGTAGGCTAACACCATGGGCTATACACTGGGCAAGAGGCTTCACAACTGTTTTTCTCATTTACCCCTCAGAACCATCTGGTATGTATTTATCTGCATCTCAAATTAGAGTACTGAGGCTCTAAGATGTGCAGTCATGTAGCCGACTCACACAGCTAACAGGTGGTGGGACAAAGTACAAAACGCCGGTCTTCTCCCCCTGAGCCTCAGGGCTTCCACATTGCTCTCTGCTTTCTTTGTGAGCTCACAGAATGTAAGGTAATTTCCAGGCTGAAAGAGCCCGAACTGAAAACGAGACCATTGAAGAAGGTGGAAACAAACCTCAGGTTTTGTAAGAGAAGGGAAGCCACAACGATAGAGGAGGAAACCTACAGTCAATAAAGTGGATCATGTGGCATCTCTTATTTTATTTACAAAAATAAAACAACAGGGCACCTGGGTGGCTCAGTCGGCTAAACTTCCTACTTCAGCTCAGGTCACGATCTCATGGTTCCTGAGTTCAAGCCTCACACTGGGCTCCCTGCTGTCAGCACAGAGCCTGCTTCGGATCCTCTGTCTGTCTGTCTCTCTCTCTCTCTCTGTACTTCTCCTGCGCTCTTGCTCTCTCTCACTCTCTCTCAAAAATAAATAAACATAAAAAATAAAAATAAAAAAATAAAACAACACTGAAAACAACTACTACATCTCGTGTCTCTGTGGTGCTTTACAGTCTGCACAACTGTTACATTTATTAACTCATTCCTGACGACAGCACTGGCCACTGTGTTAGTGCCTCTCTTTTACAGACAGAAACACACTTAAAAAGGTGAAATCATTTAAGTGAGCCTAGGCAGGCTGATTTCAAGTGCCTTGCTACCTTCTAGCTTTATGATGGGATTTGAACACAGGTCGGTCCAAGCATTCCCCACTCAAAATCTCACTACTATCCTCTGGCCTCAGGGGATTGAGAAAAGGGAAGAGGTCAGTCACTGGGAAGAAAGCTATTACTTTCTCAGAATGTATTTTTTTTTGCTCCACATGCTTAGAACTCACATCTTCAGTTTATAAAAGTTAGCTTTGAGAAAGATCTCCTTTCCAAAATTTCTGTTCAGATGTACATTGGGCTAAGAAGAAAAGTACAGGCAGTCGTAGCTGTAGGAGAATTAGGCAGTGAATGAATGTCTCTGATTCACCAAATGTGCCCTCTCTCTTCCAGGCAATCGCACTTCTGGGTGTGCATAGGACTAAAATAAAAGATACAGATAACCTAAGCCGGGGAAGAATTAGGAAGAGATAAATGCCTGCTATCTTGCCTTAAATGGTGGCACAAACCATTGTACATACAGGTTTAATTCTTTCCAAGACAGTTGTCTTGATTCTATTCTCTAACCCCAGAGGCCATCCTCAGTTACAGTCCTTTGTTTTGCAAACCCTTGTCATTGGTCACACGGGAATCCGGAAAAAAGCGTAGACTATTAGCATGCCCTGCAATTTTCCACCCTCCCGCACCTCAGGGTAAAGTGAAGATATACAGAAGCCTCCAGGCTCCACGTGACAGGCCCTGCCCTCCTCCTCTCCTCTCCTGGGCCCCCTCAGGTGCAGCCATAGCGTCTCCAGGCTGTTTCTCAAATACTCTAGGCACCTTTGCACCCCAGCCTTTCTTCCAGCTCTGTCCCCCTCACCCGACAGCTCCTCAGATAATTAATTCCCCATATCTTTGCTCAAATGTCACTCCTCTTAAACACACGGCCCCTCAATCATACACAGAAGTGCTCCTCATCCTCCTTTCTCTGATCAACTTTTTGTTTCCACTGCACATATCACCTTCTAATGATTTCCTTATTAGACACATTATTTGTTTTTCAAGATCTCCATCCACCACCACAGCCACCTCTGCCCACCTCATTAGGACGGGGCTCTTGATCAATGTTTTTCATTGATAGTGTCTAGAACTATAGCTGGCACAAAGTAGGCACTACATAAATAGTTAGTAAAACGCCCTGAATGGCTGGGATGAATGAGGCAGGAGGATGCTGTCTGGCAGCAAACGACAATGTGTACAATTACACAATCGCACGCTTGAAAATGGCAACACTGGATATCCTTCAGAAAAAGTCTATAATCAAAGCACGCTTTAACGCATGGTGATTAATAAGTGTTGGCTTTTTAGTTTGACCTGGATTTCAATTGTTTGTACATGTGACACCTCTAAACCTCAACTTCCTCTGTGTAAAATGGGGTTATAATGATGGTACTTACTTTGTAGGGCTGCTGTGATGATCAAATGAGATTCAGTATGTAAAGCACTTAGCACAGTGTTTGGCACATAGAACGCTCTCAGTAGATAACCAATTATTATTAATGCTATTAACACCTGAAATTTTAATATATAGAGACATCCGAATGCATGTATCCGTCATTCTGTGTGTAGGTATCCATATCCACCAAAAGCCATTATTCTGTAATTCTTACTACAGTAATTCAATTTCTATGACTCATAAAATCTGGACCATGTTATGGATGAGAAAATAAAAACACATTACTAGTACTTCTTGCAGTAAACAGCCCTGGACAAACCCAGTTTCATAATGCAGTTTCTGCCCCGGATGGCTGTTTTCTCTCTAAGCTGTCTCTGTGTTTTTATTTTCCCACCCATATGTCCATTTGGAGATGTGTCTCTACAGGTAGCCAACGGCGAAGAAACATCAGGAGTTATTTGAACATAATCCTTGCTTTGCCTCTAATTGGAGTTCAGAGGAAAAATCAAAAGGACAAACATTCCAGGCATCACACTTAACAGAATACTAAGTCTGAAAGATTTTTTTTTTTAAGTTCCCTCTTAAATGTGTTTATTTTATTTAGCTCAAACAGAAATAAGCTGGTGTGTGTCTTATCACCCGCCCCCTTTCAAACCGGCTGGTGTTGAAGTCCAGAATGGCTTTCTGAATTGTATCTGGGTCTCTCCAGGTATTATCTGTAGTAATATTTCTCATATGTAGAAAGGTATGCAGACATTCACATGTCTACTTGGGGTTTTAAACCAATTTTACACTTTTCTGAGGGAAAAAAAAAGAAGAAGAAGAAGAAAAAGAAGGCAGAGTGCAAAAGTTATTTTAGACGTGTAGTTATGCAAACCCTTCAACACATCCCGAAGGTGCCAGCCTTGTGCTTATAAGCAGTTTCAGAGCATTTCAGGTGTTCAGCATAATTTGCACTCTGATTGCTGCGCTCTCGCTGTGTTTGAGCTTTTTATTATTATTATTATTATTTTATTTTTTCCTTACCTTCAGACTAGCTCCCCGTTTCAAAGCGAAAGGGAACTACTGACAAAAATATGAAGGTGTTTTATCCTCTACTTAAATTGTAACTTTCTTTCAAATATTCTCCTCCGCTTTTGGGGGGTCCCCGGTTTGATCACGCGTGGAGGCAAGCGCAACCTTCAAGGAATAAAAGTTGAGTCTGCAGTTTCCCGGAGAAGTTTTGAAACTTCACGTTGGAGCGCAGCGCTGCTTGCTGACATTAATTGGGCGGCAAATTAACTTCCCCTTCCCTTCTGCTTTGTCTCTGCTTCCAGTGACGGTGGTGCTGTTCGCAGCTTTGAGGCGGCAGCGGAAAAAAGAA